>NC_083439.1:2895095-3214932 GCF_020745735.1 Hemiscyllium ocellatum
CCAGAATCTCCCTGGAAGCTGCTCCCTCTCCCCATCGACCGGACTGGGATCAGGAAACCTTCGGCAGCTTCACAATCCCAACTCTGAACAAGATGTCATTCTATTTTACACAATCCGATTTAAACAAAGCCGGGGGGTGGGTTGGCCGGGGGTGGGGGCGGTGAATGCCGCTGCAGGACTCAACTCGGTCTCACTGTGTGTGTTTTTTTGGGGGGGGTTCAGATGGAGAGATGGAGTTTATAAATAACCCTTTTTTTTCATTTGTCAGAAGGAAGACGATTGCGTGCACGTCACTAACGTCATTCCCAAAATAAGCACGTAACCAGAATGGTGAGAATTCCCCCCCCCCCCTCCCTCACATCTCCTGCCCTCACTCCCCAGCACTCATCGCCTTCCTATTCCATGGTGTAAGCCACTCTGGTCTGCTTGTGATGAAGAAGGAGTCACTTCTGGTCAATATCTCCAGGATTGAACTTTGGGAAATTAACTGAAGTCTGACTGGAAATCACTCATGTCTAAACTCAGTAGTGTTGGGAAAGGTTCAACTATTTCCCATCCCATTTCTCAGTGACAAAGCAGGGAGAGGGGTATGAGTAATTTGAGACATAGCCTGGGCTGACCGTGTGAGGAATCAATGTGAGGACCTTTCCTCAAATTTTCCCCCACTGGTGGTTTTGTGTCTCACTCTGTTGAAGCCTCAGGGATGGAGATGGATGACAGGGATTAATCACAATCCCATTGTCCATTGTGGGAACTGCAATTGCCAAGGTTCAGTTGCTGGCACAGATCCCCCTTGGATCAACACACAGTGGGATCATGTCCCAACCCAAGGCCTTGTACAAAGGGCTTATGCCCGAAACGTCGAATTTCCTGTTCCTTGGATGCTACCTGACCTGCTGCGCTTTTCCAGCAACACATTTTCAGCTCTGATCTCCAGCATCTGCAGACCTCACTTTCTCCCTGTGTACAAACTCCAGGCTGACGCTGTGACAATCCTGAAGGAGTGCTGCACTGTCAGGAGGGGCTCTCTTCCAGGTGAAGTGTTAGCCCAAGGATCTCTCTGCCCCCTGAGAGATAGCACGGTCACTATTTAATCAGCATCGGGGGGACTGTTTTCTCAGTGTTTTCTCTGTCCATGCTCTTTCTCAGGCTGACACCTACAGGGTGTTCAGGTTGTGAGAGTTTCCAACCTGTTTTAAGAGTTTGGTTGATATGTAGTGGACACCTTCGTTTGTGAAAGACTTTCCCATCACCTTGTCCAGAGAACTGAGGCACAGGTTGGGAAAAAACTCCACTAAAGCACCCACAATATCATACTGCCTAGGCTAAAGCCAACAACCGGCTAAAACACAATAACTAATCAATACTGTCGTAAACTTCTTTAATTGGGGAAATATTCTCAATGGTTATATGGAGCTGGATGAAGCCCAGACCTTTCTGTCAGTGAGCCATATTGACTGGCCAATCCACAACAGTGCATTAGAGCATTGTCATACATTCAAATATAGTTATTACTCCTCCAATCTCCCACTGGCATGCACCCCAGCATCAATTCCACTCTGGAAACATTTTATTTTAAATCAAAAATGAATACTGTTCACCTTGGAAAGGCTGGAAACAATCATGAAGTCAGGCAGCATCTGCAGAAAGATAAATATTTGATTAATATTTTGTGTCTTTTGGTAGGAAGTCAGACACAGATGAGCAAGATGATTCCAAACCTTGCCAAAGGATCTGGGAATAACTGAGGATCCAACAGTGAAGGATTCAACAGATTCATTGATTCCCATTTAAATATTTGTCACAAACCCATTCTCAGTACAATAGTAGAGTGAAGAGCTCTACTTTCTGAGCTTATTAATAAAGGAAGAATTTATCATCTTTAGCACCTTCTATGTTTTCAGGCTCCTGTGAAGCACCTTTTAAGTCCCTAATCTCTCCCATCGAGAAGGTCACAGGATGCAGTTCCATAGGAATACTACTTCCTGCAAGTTCCCTTCCAAGTCATTCATCATCCTGACTTGGAAATATGTTGCTATTCCTTCAGTGACACTAGGTCAAAATTTTGGTATTCCCTCCCTTAGAGCATTGTGAGTCTACTGACAGCACATGGACAGCAGTTCACCCCCACCTTCTCAAGGGATAACTAGGAATGCTGCCCAGCTAAGACACCCACATCCCATGAATGAATATTTTAAAAATTATTTTGAAGTATAGTTACTGTTGCTATGTTGACAAACGCAACAGCCAATGAAATAAATGACTAATCAATTTGTTTTAACTTTGTTCACCAAGGGATAAATGTTTGGGGTGTCAGGGAAAATGACATTTCTTTTTCAGAAATGTGCAGTTTCACCTTTAAGTGAACTCTCCTTTTAACACCTTTTCCAAATAACACACCTCCCTCATTAAATTGAACTCCAGTTCTCTGTTCCTCTCCACAGTCACAGGTATGAACTGCAAAGTCCACCAGGAGCAATCTTAGCTTACAAAGTAAGTTCATTTTGGGTGAAGGCAGAATCTGATCTGTTGCCTTTTATAAACAGCTGAAAGACTAGCTGTTTGATCAATATTTCAAGAGTGCCCAGTTGGACAAATTAGAACCAAACAATCCCCCATTCAGGAGAGGAGAGTAGAAAAAGAGTGGAAATAAAAAAATAAGAAAGATCTGGGCCGAAAGTACAATCAGGTTAAAGATTAATGGTCTGCAGTGAATCTTTGTATCTAACTAATGCATCAATGATTTATCAATTGACTAGAATATCTTTTATATACATATATATGATTTCACCTACTTAATATGTTTTAGCTATTAAACACATTTCTATAATCTTTCTTGGCCATGGACTGAGCCTTTTTTTTTACCCACTCACTGCCAGTTTGTTCCAAAAATAGACTTTTTTTAACAATTTGTCGCAGCACTAATCTAAATCTCTCACTGTGACTCACTGTAAATATAAATATATTTATAGCACTCTTTGAATTTTTTTTGCCATTCAACTGTCTCTAGATAGATGATATATTCAGAAATGGGGACATATTGCACTCCAGTTAGTATCTCGACAAACCCTGGAAAATATTAAATATTCATAATTAGGAGTTTCATCTAAATTCTGTGACACATTGCCACCCTAAAGAGAAGAATGATTTAAGATGGAAATAGCGGTGAAGGACAGGTCTTGCGGCCAATTTTATGTGAAGCTTGTGGTGGCACGGTGTCTCAGTGGTTAGCACTGCTGCCTCACAGCGCCAGGGACCTGGGTTCAATTCCAACTTCAGGTGACTGTCTGTGTGGAGTTTGCACATTCTCCCCGTGTCTGCGTGGGTTTTCTCCGGGTGCTCCGGTTTCCTCCCACAGTCTAAAGATGTGCGGGTTAGATGAATTGGCCATGCTAAATTGCCCATACCTCAGGAATGCACAGGTTTGATGCATTAGTCTGGGATAAATATAGGATAAAGGAATGGGTTTGGGTGGGTTACTCTTCAGAGGGTAGGTGTGGACCTGTTGGGCTGAAGGGCCTGTTTCCACACTGTAGGGATTCTATGCATGTGTAAAGACTGGAGGGGGTGGGTGGGATTAGCTGAGAATAAGGTGAAGGCAGGTTTATTGGAGACGTTTGGGTCATGAGGAGTTTTAGTGGAGCTGTGCGGAGAAACAGTTTCCAGCGGCTGAGGTGTCAGCAAGACACAGTTTTAATGCCATTGCTGAGAGAACCAACAGGAAGCTGAGGATGTTTTTAATGCAGTGAGTTGTTATATTCTGTAACTTGCTGCCTGAAAAGGCTGTGGAAGTAATTTAAATAGTTGAAGGATTGAAAATGCAGGGCTATGGGGAAAGAGCTGCAGTGAGGGTTTAGTTTAATAATGCTGAGGTCAGACATTGTGTTCCACGGGGCTCACACCTCCTTCATGTTGAAGCTCTTCAGGAACTTGCTGTTGCTGCTGTTACTGCAGCAGGATCAGTCCTAATCCCAACAATATTCCCATTGTGTGAATGTTCCTCTAAACAAAGATGCAGAACAGACATCCATTCCCCCTGCAACCACTGTCAATTCTTTAATCTTTACAATTCCAAGTTTCAGGGGTTAATTTTTCTGCTCTGAATTTTCTGGGACCTTGACCAATGGAGTCCCTGAAATATGAGAAACGTAGATAACCTCTAAACAATCCACCAGGGAATTCAGGGGAGATTTTGTGAAGGAGAAAAGGCTAGAGAGATATGTGGAGATGACGTGGGTGGGAGGATGCTAGAGCATAAACATTAGCATGAATCAGATGGACTGAATGGCCTGTTTCTCAGTTAAGAAAGATCTGGTAATTTCAGTCTTTCATCTTGTATCAAATGTTAAACAAAGGTTCCCATATTGGAGAAACCAGACATGACGTTTCAGAAATGTCCTTGGATGGCAGTGGGGGAATTGGTTTAACAGTTGCTGTATCAGGTCTCAAGGCTCATTTTTAAAAAATAAAATTCCTTCCTGGGGTGGTGTGCATTGTTGGCTGGGCCAGCATTTATTGCCCTTGAGCAAGTGGTAGTGGATTACTGCAGTCCTTGGGGGGCTGGGGAATAGGCAGGCATAGCCACTCCGCTGTCAGAGAGGGAGTCCAGGTTTTGACGGTGGAGGAACACAAAACTGTTCCACAACACTGTCAGGATAATGGATGACTTGGAGGGGTACTTGCAAGTGATAGTGTTCCTATGCAACTGCTGCCCTTGTCCTTCTGGATGGTAAAGGCCCCTGGTTTGGAAGATGCTGTCTATGGAGCCTTGGTGAGTGCCTTTTGCGGATGGTACACACTGCTATTACCGAGCAGCAGTGGTGGAGGACGTGGACATTGAAGGCAGTGAATAATTGCCAGGAAAGTGGGCTATATTGGTCTTCTTGAGTATTGCTGGAGCATCCAAGCAAGTGAGGAGTATTCCATCACACTCCTGATTTGTTCCTTGTAGATGGATCTCAGATCCTTCAGTGAGCATCGTTTTGGGCTCTGGTTCTGTCCTAGTGAGCACATTCTCTCCTTCGTTATCTCAAACACCTCCGTCAGATCCCATCTCAGTGTTGTGCTTTCTGGAGAAAAGAATCCCAGCACAGGCTGTCTTTGTTCAAATTAAAACTTTATGTTTCTGGTATCAAAGTTGTAAACTTCTTTCAGAACTTATTCAGATAACAAGTTACATAATTTCAAGAATTCAGAACCAGTTCCTTTCTTGGTCTTGGTCAGAGACAGATTGATATGGAACCTGGTGTTGGAAGGAGCTAAAAGTTATTCTATGCTTAAACTAACTCAGTGCCTCAATTATATTATGGACATGTATTCACTGCTCAGTAATATTTTCTAAACAACCTGTTCAGAAATGTCATTACCCACTTCTGGAGCAGATGGTAATCGAACACAGCTTTACAATTTAGTGACAGGGACATTACCATTGTGCTGCAAGGCCTGATAAATTACTGCAGAGCAATTATCAATCCATTCATCAATAACCCAATCCCTTGGAGTTTGGTAATCTTACTCTTGGAAACAGTGTTCAATTAAACATGAAATTGTGAACATAAAGATGTTACCTATGGTTTTGTAGTACCCCAGGAGATGCAGAGCTGTAAGGGGAGACAGTCCTGAATCTAGAGAACTGTAAACCTCTTTCATACTTTATGATGACTGAGAAGTCAGACTTGTTTTAGGGTGGATTTGCATAAAGTGTGATCCCTGCTACTTGTACCACTTCTAATATGTTTTATAAGTACAAAGTAATAAAGGAAACTAATTTATTTTGTGTCTCACTACATTTCCTGGCAAAGTTTCAAAGCTTGTTTCAAAGTATTAACTACTTTTGGCAAATGTAATGTTGGCTCCTCGGTCACACCCTCTCAATGGTCCGGTGATGATGAACACTCACTTATTCTGGGCCCAGTTGAACTGAACTGAACCCATTAACTTATTGACCAGGGCCCTCGAGTCCTTCGAAAAGAATAAAACTCCCAGAAGCGACGGCTTACCGGTCAAGCTCTATTCTGCTCTGTGGGACTTGATTGGCCAGGACCTGCTGGAGGTGTATGTCAGTATGCTTCGGGCAGGTACCATGAGTGAATCCATGAGGAAAGGTGTCATCACCCTCATCTACAAGCGGAAGGGGGAGAGGGAGGAACTCAAAAATTGGAGACCAATCTCACTGTTGAATGCGGATTACAAAATCCTGTCAAAGGTAATCGCCAACCAGGTCAGGTCTGCTCTGGGGTCGGTGATTCATCCTGACCAAACCTGTGCTGTGCCGGGCAGGAAGATCGCTGAGAGTCTCACACTCCTCAGGGATACGATCGCCTACGTGCAGGACAGAGGGTTGGACGCCTGCCTGATCAGCCTGGACGAGGAGAAAGCCTTTGACAGGATATCACACAGGGATATGAGAGATGTTCTCTCTAAAATGGGCTTTGGGGAGGGAATCTGCAATTGGATCAGACTGCTCTACACCAACATTGTCAGTGCAGTCTCAATCAGTGGGTGGGAATCAGATAACTTCCCAGTCAGATCTGGAGTCAGGCAGGGCTGCCCTCTCTCTCCTGCCATGTTTGTGTGCTGCATAGAGCCATTTGCTGAGTCCATCAGGAAGGATGCGAGCCTGAGAGGGGTGACTATTCCTGGCAGCAGGGGCCTGCAGGTTAAGGCCTCCCTGTACTTGGATGACGTCACCGTTTTCTGCTCGGATCCGCTGTCCATGCGCAGACTCATGTGCATATGTGACCAGTTCGAACGGGCCTCAGGGGCCAAGGTAAACCGAGGCAAGGGCGAGGCCATGCTCTTCGGGAACTGGGCTGACCAATCCTCGATCCCCTTCACCGTCAGGACCGACCACCTGAAGGTGCTGGGTATTTGGTTTGGAGGGGGCTGGGGCATGCGCCAAGTCTTGGGAGGAGCGTCTCAGCAAAGTGAGGCAGAAACTGGGCAGATGGAAGCTACGGTCACTCTCCATCACGGGAAAAAACCTGGTCATCAGGTGTGAGTCACTGTCATTGCTGATATATGTGGCACAGGTCTGGCTATTCCCAGAACCTGTGCTGCTGCGGTCACCTGGGCCATTTTCCAGTTTATATAGAGATCAAAGATGGACCGAGTCCGAAGGGGCTCGCTGTACAAAGATCTGGCTAACGGAGGAAAAAATACACCCAATGCCACCCTCACCCTGATGGCCACCTTTGTGTGTGGCTGCATCAAGCTGTGCGTGGATCCCCGGTACGCAAACACCAAGTGTCACTACGTACTGAGGTTCTACCTGTCCCCGGTGTTGCGAAGGACGGGCCTGGCCTCGCTGCTGTGGAACGCTCCGAGTAGTTGGACCGTTCCGTATCACCTGTCCTTCGTGGAGAAGTTTATGAAGAAAAAACACCTTTGACCGCAAGTCCATCATGAAGTGGTCAGCACGTAGTGTCCTTGAGACCCTTCGGGAAAAGGAGAGGGCGGATCCTATCGAGCGGTTCCCTGAGCAGACTGTCAAAGCCATTTGGCAGAATGCCTCATTGCCAGAACTTTCCAACAAGCACCAAGACATGGCTTGGCTGGTGGTGAGAAGGGCTCTGCCTGTGAGATCCTTTATGCACGCCCGGACTCTCAGCCACACCGCACGCTGCCCTCGAAGTGGCTGCGGGGGGGACGAGACCGTCACACACCTCCTTCTGGAATGTGCCTATGCAGAGGAAGTCTGGAGAGGAATGCAGTGGTGTTTGTCGAGGTACGTCCCGAGCAGCGCCGTGACGCGGGACTCTGTGCTCTACGGCCTGTTCCCTGGGACGCACACCGAGACGAACATCAACTGTGCCTCGAGGATCATCAACTCGGTGAAGGGAGCTCTCTGTGCGGTCCGAAACCTGTTGATCTTCCAGCTGAAGGAGTTGACCCCGACTGAGTGTTGCAGACTGGCACATTCCAAGGTCCCGGACTACGTGTTGAGGGATGCGCTGAAGCTTGGGGCAGGTGCCGCCAAGGCGCGGTGGGGAAAGACCACCGTGTAACATCTGCCTGCCTAGAGGAGAACAGGGGGCCCATGCAGTCGTTGGGCTCTGCTGACGCCTCAGCTCAATATATGGGCATATGAGTGAGAAATGTACAGACCTGTATATAACAATGATAAATTATGATCTCTGTATGTTAATGTTTACGGATGTACGGCATGACCAACTGTACAGACCATCAAATTATTTTATGAATAAAGTATATTTTTGAAATTTAAAAAATTAACTTGGTTTGTACTGTTCTGGGTTTTAATGTACATGTGACCTACTCAATGTAACATGTTCAGAGGAATCTGAATATCTAATTTCCCTCACCACCAATAAATTACTAAATTTCTCCACAAAGTATAAAGAATTAAAGTTGTGATATTTAACATGTGATTTAGTACAAGTGAAAAGGAGAGGTGCTTGTTAAAGAGCTTTATTGATTCATAAATCAATTTTTCTCAAAACAATTACTATTGGCCTCTGACTTGCTTTAATTGAAGTGTTGTTGCTGCAACAGAAGACTACTGTCTCTCTACAGCATCAGGCAATAAGGTAACATTTATGTACAAATGCTTAACATGTTTGTATATTATCACATTATCCCAATGTTAATAAAAACATTAACTCATTTATTTTAAATTGATCAATGTCTTTATTAAATTTGCAGGCAAACACATTCAAACAAACACATATTGAAATGAACTCATAGGGTATTGCTGGTACAGACACTTAAATGTGTTGATCTCAAATTTATCCAAAACATTGCTGCACCGTCTTTTAGGAGAAAGTGAGGACTGCAGATGCTGGAGATCAGAGCTGAAAATGTGTTGCTGGAAAAGCGCAGCAGGTCAAGCAGCATCCAAGGAGCAGGAGAATTGACATGAGAAGGCCTCCTGAAGAAGGGCTCATGCCCGAAACGTCGATTCTCCTGCTCCTTGGATGCTGCCTGACCTGCTGCGCTTTTCCAGCAACACATTTTCTGCACTGTCTTTTACCCTAATTCCCACCAAGTCATGTTCAATAATCAGGGACCTACACTGGCTTGTGTCCAGCAATACTTTGATTTTAAAATTCCGATCCTCATGTTCAAATCCCTCCATGGCCCTGCTTCTCCCACAGCCAATCCCTCTGAGATTTCTGTATGCCCTTGTACATCCCTCACACACCTTTGGTAGCTCTACCCGCACTTCCTTCAGCCCGCAACAGAAACTTCCTCTGAAGTTTCCCCATTTCTTCTCATTTTTGATAAATCTTAATACTCTTAAGTTCTCTTTCTTTGACTTGGAGTTAATTTTTGTTTGATAATGCTCCTATGAAATGCACTAAGACATTTTCCTGCATTGAGAGCAATCTTGCAGAGAGCTAGCATTACCTTGATGGGCCAAATGACTTCATTCTCTGCTGTACCCCTTCTATGACAAAATAATCTCAAATTGTTGTTAAAAGTTCTCTCTCCATTAGTTCCTCGATTGTATTAGGCCATTCATGTTAAGTAGGTCAGTGACTATACTAAAATAGCTCTAAAAGGAAATTTATATGAGTGTGTTCAGTAATCATATTCAAGGCTCAAAATGTTCACATACACATGACTTTCTAACTTAGGAGAGGCTAATGTCCAGAACTGGATCAGACAGCAAAGTATTTGAGTGAGGTGATGAGCACAGTGGCTCAGTGGTTAGCACTGCTGCTTTACAGGATCAGGGACCTGGGTTCAGTCCCATCCTTGGATGACATACTGTGTGGAGCGTGCATGCTCTCTCCATGTCTGTATGGGTTTGCACTGGGTGCTCTGGTTTTCTCCCACAGTGCAAAGTTATGCAGGTTGGGTGGATTGGCCCTGATAAAATGCAGAGTTATGGGGCTGGGAGGAAGTGGGTCTGAGTGGAATACTCCTTCGAGGATCAGTGCAGACTCAGTGGTCTGAACCTGCACTGTAGAGATTCTGTGAAACAAAATCCTGAAAATATCAAATTAGAGACCAACGGTCAATGTTTAAAATAGAACGTGATACTTTCCATGTACTTCTGCGTTTTGTGATTTGTTGGGTTATGTGTTAACGTTTGATGTCAGGAAAAGCAGATTAGATCTCAGGATTATAATCTCATCTCATCAAAACCAGACCTGATCCATAGTCAGAAATGGGCTTGGCAAACTGTGATTTTACAATACTATTGTTCAGCTTGACTGAGGGTCAGGGAGGACAGCAAGGAAACAAAAACATTTCTGTCTTCAGAGAAGGTATCCTTTCCACTGCTCATTACTGTTTCTTCAATAAATTTCTAGAGATGAGACAGAGTTTATCAATGTGTTAATGAGGTCTACAAAGTTAAAAATCACACAACACCAGGTTATAGTCCAACAGGTTTAATTGGAAGTAAACTAGCTTTCGGAGCGACGCTCCTTCATCAGGTGATTGTGGAGGGCTCGATCGTAACACAGAATTTATAGCAAAAATTTACAGTGTGATGTAACTGAAATTATACATTGAAAAATTGATTGTCTGTTAAGCCTTTCATCTGTTAGAATACAGTGATAGTTTCACTTCTTTCATGTGTAAATCACAAAACCCTTTTTTTAAAGTTGCATTCTTGGGTTAGCTGTTAACATTGGTGATAGCTGTACAATATGTTGAAGGTGTTAGCCCCCTGTGTTCTCTGTCTATGACCTGATGTTTGGATTGATTCTAATCTAACAAGTGAGATAACGGTGTTTTACATAAATTCATGCAATTTTTGAGCTCAGAGTTCTACATGAATGTATGCAGTTTTTGAACAAAGTGCAATGTAACTCTGCAAGTACAAATTCACCCCACAAAATATATGTGTGCATGTGGGTCTTTGACTGTCTGTGTGTGTGTCTGGGGTGGGGGTTGTGAGTGTGTGTAATGGGTGCAGAATGTCTTAAGTCAGTGAGAGGGTGCATGTGTGAGTGTGGGTGTGTGTATGTCTATAAGGGTGTGTGTGGGTGTCTGTGCGCGTCTGTGTGTACCTGTGTCCGTGTGTATGTGAGAGTGTGTGTGTGTGTGTGTGGGTGTGTGTAGTACAATAGTGATCACCTGTAATGTGACATGAACCCAATGTCCCGGTTGAGGCCCTCCCTATGGGTACCGAACTTAGCTATCAGCCTCTGCTCAGCCACTTTCCTCTGCTGCCTGTCCTGAAGTCCACCTTGGAGGATGGTCACACGAAGGTCCAAGGCTGAATGTCCTGGACCACTGGAGTGTTCCCCAACTGGGAGGGAACCCTCCTGTCTGTTGATTGTTGTGCGGTGCCCATTCATCTGTTGTCGTAGCCTTTGCTCGGTTTCCCCAATGTACCATGCCTCCGGGCATCCTTGCCTGCAACGTATAAGATAGACCACGTTGGCTGAGTCACATGAGTACCTGCCATGTACAAGGTGGGAGGTGTTCCCCACGCGTAATAGTGGTATCTACGTCCACAATCTGACACGTCTTGCAGCGTCCACAGTGAGGGTTGCATGGAGTTGTTCTGAGTGTCAGGCAGTTTGCTAAAACAACGATCTGTTTGAGGTTTGGCGGTTGTTTAAAGGCAAGTAGTGGAGGTGTGGGGAAGATCTTGGTGAGGTGCTCATCCTCATTGGTAATGTTTTGCAGGTCACGAAGAACATGGCGTAATCTTTCAGCCCCTGGGAAATACTGAACAACGAAGGGTACCCTGTCGGTTGCAGCACGTGTCTGTCTCCTGAGGAGGTCGTTTACGGTTCCTTGCTGTGGCACATCGGAACTGGCGATCGGTGTGTTGAGCATCGTACCCAGTTCTTGTGAGGGAATCCTTGAGTACTTCCAGGTATCCATCACGTTCCTCCTCATCTGAGCAGATCCGGTGTATGCGTAGGGCTTGTCCATAGGGAATGGCTGTTTTAATATGTTTTGAGTGGAAGCTGGAGAAGTGTAGCATTGTGAAGTTGTCTGTGGGTTTGCAGTAGAGCGTGGTGCTGAGGTGTCCATCCTTGATGGAGACGCATGTGTCCAAGAATGAGACAGATAGTTGAGAGTAGTCCATGGTGAGTTTGATGGTGGGATGAAACTTGTTGATGTCACTGTGTAGTTTAATCAGTGACTCCTCGCCATGGGTCCAGAGGAAGAAAATGTCATCAATGTACCTGGTGTACAATGTTGGTTGGAGATCCTGCATAGAGAAGAAATCTTGTTCGAACCTGTGCATAAAAATGTTGGCATATTGGAGTGCAAATTTGGTCCCCATGGCTGTTCCGTGTGTCTGGGTGAAGAACTGGTTGTCAAAGGTGAAGACATTGTAATCAAGGATAAAGTGGATGAGTTGTAGGATGGTGTTTGGAGACTGGCAGTTGTTGGTGTTGAGTACTGCAGCTGTTGCCGCGATGCCATCATTGTGGGGGATGCTGGTGTAGAGTGCGGAAACATCCATTGTGACGAGGAATGTTCCCGGTCGACTGGTTCATGGGTGCTGAGTTTCTGTAAGAAATCCATAGTGCCGTGACAGAAGCTGGCGATCCCCTGTACAATAGGTTTCAAGATGTCTTCCACATAGCCAGAGAGATTCTCACATAGGGTCCCATTGCCCGACACGATGGGATGTCCTGGTGTGTTGGCTTTGTATACCTTTGGATGGCAATAGAAGTCGCCTACACAAGAAGTACGTGGGATGAGGGCGCGTGGGGAACTCTGAAGGACTGGATCCAGGGTTCTGATTAGGGCATTTAATTCACGGGTGTGTTCTTTGGTCGGATCAGCTGGTAGTTGCCTGTAGTGTTCCTGGTTGGTCAGTTGTCGGTACACTTCCTTGCAGTAATCTGTTCTATCCTGAATGACAATAGCTCCTCCTTTATCTGCTGGTTTGATGACAATGTTGTGATTGGTTTTGAGAGCCTGGAGACATTACGCTGTAACGGGTGATGTTTTGCTCTACCTTGTGGGTGCGGCTGATGAATCTGGCATTTATATATTTCCTGACTGTTTGAGCAAACATGTCAAGCCCAGGGCAGCGGCCCTCCGGTGGGATCCAAGTTGACACCTTCTTTGGTCTCTCCTCTACAGATCCCTGTGATGACTGTTCCAGTTAATCAGAGGGCTCATTGGGATCACTGCTGGCACCTTGAAAGAATTCCCGGAGTCTCATTCGTCTGATGAACTCCTCCGTGTCTGCTGCCAGAACCAACGGGTCCATTTTCGTGGTGGGGCAGAAGTTGAGACCCTTACTCAGGACTTCAATCTCTTCCGGTCAAAGGGTGTGGTCCAATAAGTTGATAATAGACTTCCCCACAATGATCATGTTGTCTACTGTGGTTCCAGCAAGGGCTTTTCTCTTACCGGTGAGAATGCCAAGTTTCTCCAGTTTTTTATTCTTGGCGTGCATGTACATGGTGTAGTTTTGTCGCCTTGTCTGTTTGGCAATGTCACGTAATTGTACTTATGTATCCTGGATACATTCATGTCGAACTCTGAGCTCAAAAACTGCATGAATTTATGTAAAACTCTCGTTATCTCACTTTTTAGATTAGAATCAATCTAAACATCAGGACATAGACAGAGAACACAGGGGTAAAAAGTGAGGTCTGCAGATGCTGGAGATCAGAGCTGAAAATGTGTTGCTGGTTAAAGCACAGCAGGTCAGGCAGCATCCAAGGAACAGGAAATTCGATGTTTCGGGCCGGAGCTCTTCATCCGGAATGATGAAGGGCTCTGGCCCGAAACGTCGAATTTCCTGTTCCTTGGATGCTGCCTGACCTGCTGTGCTTTAACCAGCAACACATTTTCAGCAGAGAACACAGGGGGCCAACACCTTCAACATATTGTCTAGCTATCACCATTGTTAACAGCTAACCCGAGAATGCAACTTTAAAAAAAGGGTTTTGTGATTTACACATGAAAGAAGTGAAACTATCACTGTATTCTAACAGATGAAAGGCTTAACAGACAATCAATTTTTCAATGTATAATTTCAGTTACATCACACTGTAAATTTTTGCTATAAATTCTGTGTTATGATCGAACCCTCCACTATCACCTGATGAAGGAGCGTCGCTCCGAAAGCTAGTGTGCTTCCAATTAAACCTGTTGGACTATAACCTGGTGTTGTGTGATTTTTAACTTTGTACACCCCAGTCCAACACTGGCATCTCCAAATCATTAATGAGGTCTGTCTAACTTTACATTGAGCACTACAGCAAGCTTCGGGAATGTCTGCAGTGTAGCAAGGGGTCTGTACAATGTGCTCAGGATAGATCAGCTAAGTACTGTCACAAAATTAGACTAAAAGCTCCATTTGAATAGTTGTGAAAACGCCAATGGTTGGCAGAGAATTACTCATATCCAGATGCAGAAAGAAAAATAATGATCTGCAGAGAGCTGTAATTGGAGAAGTTGTCTAGGATTTGCTATAAATAACTCCTCCTGGGTTAAGTGTTCCCCATTTCCCAGTAAGGATATTTCTTTTCATTATAGCATTGGATGGAAGTCACTCAGTCTGTCAGGGTTCGGCCAAATCTTTGGAAGTGCTGCACAACCAATCCCAACTCACTCCTCTCACTGCACGGTTCTGAGAAAGTTCCCTTTTCAGGTACATAAGCAATTTTCTTTTAAACATCACTACTGAACCTCTTTCCATTATACTTTCAGGGAGCTTCAGATCACGGTGACTTGACGAGCAAAAGGAATTCTCATTTTCCCTTTGGTTATTTTATCAATTATCAATTATTTTCAATGTGCTTCCATGGTTACAAATGAGACTGAACCAACACATTTGTTATTCCGGTTTTGAAGAATTAAGTTATCAAATTACAGAGTAATAGTGTTTACAGTACAGAATGAGATCATTAATGGCATGGCCACTCATTCTGAGTTGGTTCTCTGTAAGAGAAACACATATAATCTCGCTACCAACTTTAACCATAACCCAGCAATTTCTTTCTCATCTGGTCATTATCCAATTTCCTTTTGAAATTGTAACTGAACCTGCCCCCACCGTGTTGTCAGGCAATGTGACCCAGGTCCTAACCACTCACTGTAATTGTAACTGAACCTGCCCCCACCGTGTTGTCAGGCAATGTGACCCAGGTCCTAACCACTCACTGTAATTGTAACTGAACCTGCCCCCACTGTGTTGTCAGGCAATGTGACCCAGGTCCTAACCACTCACTGTAATTGTAACTGAACCTGCCCCCACCGTGTTGTCAGGCAATGTGACCCAGGTCCTAACCACTCACTGCATCACAACTTATTTTCTCACCTCACCATTGATGCCTTTGCCAATCATCTTAAACGGGTGTCCCCTAGTTCTCAATGCTTCCATCAGCAGGAGCAATTATTTTCATCTAGGCCTCTCATGGATTTTGAACCTCTACCAGATTCCCCTCTTAATCTTCTCCAAGGTGAACTATTCCAATTCTCCCAGCTATCCACACCTGAGGTGTCTCGTCTCTGGAATCGTTCTGAAGAAATATTTCTACACCGTCCTTTCCATCCTTCCTGCAGTGTGGCAGCTAGAAATGGAAACACCACTTCAAATAGGTCTGAACCATTATCCTGTTAAGGTTCTCCTCAGTAATAAAGCCCAGGGTCCCCCTAATGCTGCAAACCACATGCTCAACCTGTCCTGGAGTTTCCATCATGGATGAACAGGCACCCTTCATCTTCTGTTTCTCCTTGCCATTCTTCCCACCAAAGAGGAAGTCTTCTTCGGAAGAGACGGTCCTGTGGGAAAGAAAATTTCCAAAATTTAGAAGGGAGTTCGAAAAAGTCAGGGTCTTGAAGACAGATGGGAAAAACATTTATCAGAAAAAGGCCTGATCTTGGAGGTGCTATTGTGTTCCTGAAACGTTGTTGCTCTTACATTCAAACCAGTGTTTAAAATTCTTGCATCAAATTCTACTTGCATCTTAGAAACAGACAAGAAGCTCTTGATAATGAGAGCCATGAAGTACTGGCTGAATACAGTCAGTATTATCCACAATAACATGGTTGTGCTGTATTTTATTTTATCCCAACTCTATCACTGTATTAATTGATCTTGAAATAGTCTTTTTCTGTTTACATAATGACGGTTGTTAACTGAGATGAGGGAAGTGTGAGTTGCAATAATGTGCAATGAAATGGACTATTATAATTCAGTTCAGGTACTGCAGTGCAGTAAAAGAAAAAAATAGGAATAATTAACAACAGCTTTGCTCCTCAAGTGATCAGATTGCTGCTAAGTGTGCATCCAGGACTTGTCATTTTATCATTATGTTCCTTTAAAATACTAATTAAGATGCAGCACAGTTCATTGAAATAAACAAAATGGTGGCTTCCGATGGATTCTACTGTGATTGTGAGTTTCACCCAGTTACTTGGGAAACTAGCTGATAATTACAGTGAATGTCAGTTTCTAAATTACCAGTGACAGAAACAATAGTGAGAACAACAAGGTATTGAGTTTTTGAATGGTAATGATTTCGGAAGCTAAGAGCAAAGAGCAGCCATTTGAAAGACCAGTGACAGAGAGTGTAGGACGCTCAATGTGTAAATAGATATCAAACTGTTAACTCCAAATATTCATGTCCTCCCTCCCCAAAGCAAATGGAGATTTTATTAAGATCAAGTTGCAAGAGAGGTTGTGGTGAAGAACTTTCCTCCAGACCCTCTATTGTCTTGCTCCCCTGAGATCACATGGCTCTCCTGTAATCAGTTCCAGATGGTAATGTTGGTTCATTGCCCTGACCTTCATTCCTCATCACGTCATTAGGTGTCACGTGGTCAGTGTGAGCTCACTGCACTCAATGAGCTACCAGCTACCACCATCCTCTTTGATTTTTTTTCTTTTTTTTTCTGCGGTAGTACTTTTTTCCCCCAGCACCCATGGTGTGTGTGTGTGTGCAAGTGTGAGATGCAGTGAGAGACACAAAGTGCACAAATCTTTATTTAATTTCCACCACCAGGAAGATAGGAAAACACCCAAGTGGCCAGTGACAAGCAGTGTCCTTCACATCAAAGGGCAATGCTGTGTGATCAAAACAGTGAAGGGGAGGGCAGGGACAATATCAAAATAGAGTTGGAGGGGGAACTGAACCATCCTCTTTGATGAAGCTTTCTCCAGGACCTGATTGGTCAGGTGTGGGACAGGAAAACCACATACTGACCCAGTGAGAAGGGTCCCTTGTCATTAAGGTTAAGGTGGAATCCACTGGGGGTCTGCACAACCTGGGCCACGGTTAGCTCAGGAGCAAAGTCAGGTGGAAAGTCTGGTTTTTGGTTTTCTCGGGCAGTGTGGTGTGGGTCTCCCGGTCAGTGATTAATTCTTGTTAAGGTCATGTTGACAGTCTGACTCACATCATTAATATTCCAGTTGTTACAAGCTACCCTGCCCTTCAATGCTGCCCCTCAGGCTGCCTCGGTATCTCTCACTGTAACCCTGCAGCAAGGACACTGTGTGCTCAGTGATACCCATTCCCCTCCCCCCAGCTCAGGGACTGCCCTGGGCTGTACCTCCAGGCCCTTCCCTCGTGTCAGGGCCCTCACTCACTCTGAGCTGACCCCGATGCTCACAGCACCCCTACCTTACAGGGCCTTGGCTCTTTGTGCTCTCCCCCCTTTAGCCAGAGAGAGCAGGCTGACAGTGCGGCTGCCTGGCCTTGCTGTTAGCACTGACACAAAGCCAGGAAGCTTCTCATCGTTGTCAGCTGGATTCAGTCAGGCCGAGGGCAGACAGCGTTCGGTCAGGGCCTCCCAGCTCAGGAAGGCCCCGGGCAGCCTCCCATCCCAGGCCTGGTTCTGCTGAGGTCACATAAGGGGTGAGGAACTAAACAACAGCAACACACCACCCATCGGGAGTTTCCTGCCTTGTTATATATTGAGGGAGATGAAAGTGGGTGGCACTGTTGGTGCGGGCGGGGGAGGTGTCCCGAGTGAGTGAGTGGGCAACACAGAGGGCACGCTGGGTCAGTGGTGTTGAGGGTTAGGGGTGGGTGAGGGTGAGGGAGGGAGGAGTTGCAGGCGATACTGAGAGTGGCAGAACATGAGGCTCAGTGGGAGGTGGGTACAGGGGCAGAGAGAGAGTGAGGGTGAGGTATCGGGGAGAAGATGGTGCCAGTTACCCTGGCGGAGTGGAGAAGGATGTTGACCTTCTTCCTACAGACGCTGGGCATTCCTCCGGGTGCTGGGTGTGCGCTGACCCCAGGGGTTGGGTGGGTTGTGGAGGGTGTGGTGGGTAACCTCAAACCAGGCTGGGCGTGGCCTGGTCTCAGGGTCTCCCTTGCTGGTCCCTGGGGGAGGAGAACATTCTACACCAGCCCCACCTCATCCCAGCTGGAGCTCCAGCCCCCAGAGAGAGGGGGGCACTGAGTACCCCCATGTCTGCCACAGAAACCGGGCAGGGCAGCCCCAGACTGACCGTGATTATCTAGGTGCACAACAGACTTTTAAAGATGATACCTGTGCCAGGGATGCAAAAATTCATCAATGTTTCATAAACAGCATCTTCCAAACTCACAACTTCTACCATTTGAAGGACAAGTTTAGCAGGTGTATAGGAATCATCAAAGTTTCCCTCAAGTCAAACATCATCCGAACTTCAACCCACACCAGTACTCTTTCATCATCAGTGGGTCAAAATTCTAGATATCCCCCCGTTCCCGTTGCTGGGACAGCAGCACAGGAATTAGCTCAGCACCATTACCTCCACAAGGGTTATATACACTGGCCCCACCAGCCATACCCACATCCTGTCATCACTAAGAAAGGAGGACAACAATACCCTGACTTCTGGATGGATCTGGGTGGGGATTATAGCCAGAAGACACTCCTTTGGCTTTGAAATGCCCATTTCATTTCAGTCCATGTAGCCATTGAGAAAGATGTTAACCCTATCCAGTGTGGACTGATTCAGGACCAGGACGCAACGTACTAACCCACTTTCACAAACCCCTCCCATTATTTAACTGCCTGAGTTACTAAACTGGTGAGACCTGGTCATGTCCATGCCAGAGCCCCATTGCTCTGGAACTCCCTCCTAAGACCTCCCTGTCTCATTCCCTGCTTTTTTAGTTATTTAGTAATCAGCTGTTTGGAGATGTTATCACAGCCCTCTTAAACCTGGGTCTCCTGGCTCAGAGGGAGGGACATGACCACTGTACCACAGAGAGCCCTTTATACCTGTTTTCTTTGATATCCACAACTGATGCTTTTATTTCCATCACCATCTCACCTGCAGTAAAGTGGTTTCCATCTATTAACCACCACCAGTAAATTAGGAATGGAACGATCACCTCAACCTTTAGGAAAATTTTCTAATCAACCTGATTCAGAAATGTTATCACACCTCTCAGGAGCAAATGGGATTTGAATTGGGTTCTCCTGGTCCAGGGATAGGGACACTACCTCTGTGTCACAAGTGGTCCCTCCTGGGCCTCTTCAATAAAATGTTAACATTTTAATTCACCAGTTCTAATGGACCTGTATCAAAGTTTTATCTGTTAACCCTCTTCTGATGTGACTTTGGATGTGCTGTCTAGTCAAAGGTCCTACATAAATGCAAGGTGTTGTTGTCCTTGGTACATCAATGCATCAGATGCATCACAGGTAATAGACAAGAGTGAGACTAAAGCTGGGGCCAAGGCTGAGGGAGAGGCTGAGGCTGAGGGTGAGTGTGAGGGTTTTGGTGAGGGTGAGGATGAGGATGAGGGTGAGGGTGAGGATGAGGGTGAGGGTTTTGGTGAAGGTGAGGGTGAGGATGAGGTTGATGGTGAGTGTGAGGGTTTTGGTGAGGGTGAGGGTTTTGGTGAGGGTGAGGGTGAGGATGAGGATAAGGGTGAGGGTGAGGGTTTTGGTAAGGGTGAAGATGAGGATGAGGGTGAGGATGTGGGTGAGGGTGAAGGTGAGGATGAGGGTGAGTGTGAGGGTTTGGTGAGGGTGAGGATGAGGGTGAAGGTTTTGGTGAGGGTGAGGATGAGGGTGAGTGTGAGGGTTTTGGTGAGGGTGAGGGTTTTGGTGAGGGTTTTGGTGAGGGTGAGGATGAGTGGGAGGGTTTTGGTGAGGGTGAGGATGAGGGTGAGGATGAGGGTTTTGGTGAGGGTGAGGATGAGGATGAGGGTGAGTGTGAGGGTTTTGGTGAGGGTGAGGATGAGGGTGAGGGTGAGTGTGAGGGTTTTGGTGAGGGTGAGGATGAGGATGAGGGTGAGTGTGATGGTTTTGGTGAGGGTGAGGATGAGGATGAGGGTGAGTGTGAGGGTTTTGGTGAGGGTGAGGGTTTTGGTGAGGGTGAGGATGAGGGTGAGGGTGAGGATGAGGGTGAGTGTGAGGGTTTTGGTGAGGATGAGTGTGAGGGTGAGGGTTTTGGTGAGGGTTTTGGTGAGGGTGAGGATGAGGGTGAGGGTGAGGATGAGGGTGAGGGTGAGGGTGAGGATGAGGGTGAGTGTGAGGGTTTTGGTGAGGGTGAGGGTTTTGGTGAGGGTTTTGGTGAGGGTGAGGATGAGGGTGAGGGTGAGAGTTTTGGTGAGGGTGAGGATGAGGGTGAGGATGAGTGTGAGGGTTTTGGTGAGGGTGAGGATGAGGGTGAGTGTGAGTGTGAGGGTTTTGGTGAGGGTGAGGATGAGGGTGAGGGTGAGGATGAGGATGAGTGTGAGGGTGAGGGTGAGGATGAGGGTGAGGGTGAGGATGAGGGTGAGGGTGAGCGTGAGGGTGAAGAGAAGAGAAAGGTTCCTGTTCTTGTTGAACACTTGGTTGTGCAGGAAGTGCTCAAGTTTCTGATGTTACCATGGATATGAACGACAATCCATGAATATAGTGATGAGCAATCAACAGGAAACTGTTTCGAGCCACAGCCTATTTTATTTTCCTTTAATAAATCACTTGAGAAATTGGAAATCTGGGACATGCTGCATTTTGCTTGACTTGGAGTTGTTCCGACTCTGAATGAGATGCCACCCGAGATCTCCATGGTTATTGCTACATCTATTTCTATTTCTGTAAGTCAGATGCAAGTACAGAGCAGCGCTTGTGATTAATTAAGCTGACAAGGTCTGGATGTGATTGATGGTTCTGGAAACAAAGCACTGCTTAAAGAGATGACAAAGACCAACGTGCATTTTGATCATTATTTTTGCATTCATTAGCGTACTCACAAAACTGAAAAATACTTTCCGTAGGCCCGCAGTGTAAAATGTGCAATGTATTGAATCAGTCAACAATCATTCAACTCAACCAGATCCAGAGCATAGTTTGGAGTCACGTTGAGTGAGGTGTAAGCTTTGGTTGAAGTTTTGAACTTACTCAGTTCCCTTCGTTCTATTCCTCTGGCCAGCTTAATACTGAAGGTGCCTTGGCTTGCTTGAAAAAAGAGCAGGAGTTCTCTTGTTCGATCAAGTACAGTGCCACCAAGAACAGGGATCCGGCTGTGTGACATAACTGCTGCCATATTAATCTTAGCAATTGCTGTGCAAACAAAACTCGCCTTGGGCTCAGATGTGACCCCAAGTTGTGAACAATCTGTCTCAGCCTCAGAGAGGTGCTGAGAAGAGAGAGATAGACACAGGCACTAGCGAACTAAGATTATTGCAGGGGTCAAATGCAATGATTTTGATCCTCCCAAAGTTCATTGGGAAGAAGCATTTGCTCATTCAGTCCTGGACATCAGACAAACAATCTGACAGTTCCAAAAGCATGGCCAGAACAAGCCAAGCGATAGCAGAGTGTCACAGCACACACGTAATAGAATCAGTATGTTGTTGGAAGGTATCACTGAGGGACAGCATTAAGGAGTAGAACATCAGAGGAGTGAGAATATTGCTGGGCAAATCAATAACTGCAGCAACTTGGTGTTGAATGGAACACAAAGACCTGAGAGCTAGGATTTGAAGGTACAGATGTAAGTGAATCGAGAAAGGGTTTGGTCGGGAGAATGTAGGGCAGGGACAGGGAAGGTAGACATAGGCAGAGAATGTCAAAGTAGTGAGGCCTCATAAGATCAAGGCCAGATTAAGGAAGTTGCAGGTCTGTGAATATTAGCTGAGAGTTTACTTAGTGAAGGATGTCAGGAAAATGTGGGAAGTCAGTGAACTCAGAGGAGACAGAGTTTGATGAGTCAGGATGGAGGTTGATATCACAATGGGCTGCGTGCAGAGGGAAAAAAAGATCTCTCAGTGAGAAATTTAGCACAGTTAAAATTCATAGTTTTAAGCAAGAAACACAGCTGCACAATGTATACTCACCCGTACAGCGAGAAATCACACATGCACGCACAGACATGAAATCACACATGCAATGTGTGGGGAAATCACATTACTGCACATGCTGACAAAACTCATACATACTCATGAACAAAAATCACACAGACATTAAGAGACAGAAATTGGGTGCGTACATGCATCCACGTACAGATAGACACACCTCTACTCTTCTCATTCCCATTCAGAAAGCTCTCTGATCTGATATCACCTCAGCTGAAGCCAGCTGTGTGCTGTAACATGTTGAGTAATGTTCTGTTGCATATGGAACAATCATCATCAAAGGTTAAACACTTTTCAAAATAAGTATCTCCTTTTAACCACACATATTGTCCTTGAATACCCAGCTTACAGTTTTCTTGCATTCAGAACACTGAATAGTGAAATGACTCAAATATCAAATGCAATTCCTTGAGAAACAATGGCAATTACATCACAAGCTGAGGCTCATTGTGTGCAGTGTTTAACATGTCATAGGATTGACATCTCACTGTTAAAATCTTGGGCCTCATTCACTGAGCACACTGTGTCTGCAGGCAGAATGAGAGAGAAATTAAAATCAGTCTCATCTTGTTAATAGCCTGCTAAAAGAATATGCCTCCTGTTTGATACAGACCAATGTCGACTCCGGTAGATGACAGGGTCTCTGCACTCACTGGGGCCTACGTTAACTCCTCATCTGTTGTACCTCAATTTTCAATTTGATTCATTTTGACTTTATGACTCATATAGAAACTCATTTGGCTACATTGCATGTTTATTAAAAAGGTTGCATGTAAATGAACAATAGCAACAAAAAAGGAAGATAATTACCCTATCTCAAAGGCCAATTTTAATTAAAATATATTAGAAACAATTCCAATGAAGCAAAATAATCTGTTTGCATGTCTCACTCTGAATGTATCACTTCATCCATTCATTAAACTCTAGTTCATAGTTCTGATGGTGAAGGATACGAAATGGTCCAGGGACAAACCAGACTGTCTTGCATCTGAGGGAATGTAGTTTTTTTCCCTGAAACTATCCAAGTATAACACTGAGACAAGAGGTGATTCCCATTGCTCATGGTACTCTACTTGTTTCGAAATTCGTTGAGGACAGATTTCATCAAGGAAGATTGGTTTATGAAATATTTTTCTGCCTGGTTTAGTAATCTCTGTCACATTAAAGAATATGTTTTCCTTAAACTGTTGTATCATCTTCTAAAGTGGATTCTTCCGTTCTTCATATAAGCTCAGGATACACTTCCAGATTACTGTTAAACAATGTTTATTAATATGCTGCACACGATGGGAAGGTTTGCGATTTTTGTGAAGGTTTGTAGCTCAGGTTGAGGTTCAGATTTTACATTTGCTCACTGAGCTGGAAGGTTTGTTCTCAGATGTTTTATCACCATGCTAAGTAACATCATCAGTGAACTTCTGATGCCTCTATTGGACACTCACTGATGATGTTACCGAGCATGGTGACGAAATGTCTGAGAACAAACCTATCAGCTCAGCGAGCAATCTTACTACCTGTTGATGGGAAGGTTACAGAGTTGTGTGCTCCAGGTTGGACAGGTTCCAACCTTTGAGCAGGACATTAATATGACTACATTGGTCACAGTTACATCACAAGTTCCCGCAAGGCTGACCTATAGATTCATTAAACCCTATCTTTACAAAGACTGTCTTACAGGGAGACATAATGAGCAAGGGTAGCACTCTCTAAGACTGCTTTGTGGAAGAGTTTTATGATTGTGAGTTTATTCAATGGGATTTTAATTTTCAGAGATAATATAATTGTGTATTATCACCGCATCTTGACATGGCTCTCACCAACTCAACATTACCATCTACTCTGTAACCTAGATATTTGCTGTTTGTAAATACTTCAATGTCCACATCATTGAATCTTCATGGGAATAATAACATTAATTCCCTTTCTTTGTAAACTGTGTAACTATTCCTTTTGTCTTGTTTTTGTTTACTTTATGAGCAGTATAATTGCACTGTTTTATGAAGTTCTCTATTATAGTTTACTTTGCTATTCCTGATGAGAGCCACAACTGTCATCTGATGGGCAAACATCAGCAACTGTTGTGCCATTGTGCTCCAGTCAATAATTATTCACGTGGAGGATGAAAAGACATTTTCGAATCCAGGACCTTTATATCCAGCGATTGTGAGTGATTTGGTACATCAGAGGGTTATGGGGCTGAAGGACAGTATGAAGTGTTAAGGATGATCCAAGGATAATCTCCTCCCACATGTTGTTGCCTGTTAGCATTCTCTCATTGAGAAGGAATGGGAGTGTGGAGGCCACTGTGTGAGAGGGAGTTATAATTTCCATTTATGAGCTCCTGACTTTAAATTCTGCAATAAATTTGATGGTTGGCTTGTAACATCTCCAAGGAAAGTAATGCTATAATTATTACAGCTTGATTTCTTATCTTAAATACATTGATTGTAATCACATTTAAAATGGAAATCAAGTGCGAAGGATTTGGCATTCTTTGTCCCTAAAGAGATGGGACACTGTCTCGCCTCAAAATGGTTCATTGTTAGCCTGACTTTAACTCGGCTCCACTCCTGCGTAGAACTGGGGGAATGCTGCATTTTCGGGAGCTGCTATCTTTCAGATGAGACATTCAACCCTCTCAGTTAACGACACAAAATGCCAAGGAACAGGAAGCATGGAGAAATTAAAAAGAGTGAAGGTCATAGGTAGAGATAAAAGAGTTAGAGAGACACACAGAGAGTGGAAGTGGGAACAATAGCGTGGGAGAAAGTGAGGACTGCAGATGCTGGAGGTCAGAGCTGAAAAATGTGTTGCTGGAAAAGCGCAGCAGCATCCAAGGAGCAGGAGAATCGACGTTTCGGGCATAAGTCCTTCTTCAATAGTGTGGGAAGCAACATTGAAAGGAAATGTCTGTTTGAAGTGAAGTTGGACCTTGAGTTCCCACTGCAAACAGACTGAGCATGAGAGTTAGTTTGTTATGATGGAATTCTACATCACAATGTCAGCACAGTCAACTTCCGCTACACAGTGGGCCAGCTGAGAGAAATTTGCACTTTGTTGGAATACGGGCAAAGAGTATAACAGGGAGATCGAGGAAGGGTGTTCCAGATGGCAGGAGAGTCTAGAACTAGGAATGACAGTATGAGGATATGGGGTAGACCATTTAGGACTGAGATGAGGGAAAACTTATTCACCCAGAGAATTCACTCAGAAAGCCTGTGGGATTGTTTTCACCCAGAGAGTGGTGAGCTTGTAGAATTTGCCACCGCAGAATGTAGTTGAGACCTAAACAATGTATGATTTCAAGAAGGAGTTGGGTAAAGGGATTGAGATAAATGAGCAAAAGTGGGAACAGGCTGCTGGGTTGGATGATCAGCCATGGTCATAATGAATGGGGGAGCAGGCTCGAAGGGCCGAATGGCCTCCTCCTGTTTTCTGTGTCTCTGTCCTTCACTGAAACATTCACATTGCGGTGTGAGCCGTGATGGCCAGCACGGCTGTTGGTTCCAGATTTGCCTCCTGAGCTAGTCTGACACTCCAGTGCAGTACGAGACGGTGCTGCACGGTTGGTGGCACCATCTTTTGGATGAGGTTTTAAGCTGAGGCCAAGTAAAGAGCAAATAAATCCTACACTAATGAGACTTTCCCTTGGTGTGTGTGACACTGCTCCTATGGGTTTTCTCTTTGCAGTAGAGAAGGTTAAAATGAGCTGAAAACATCAAATGCTGGAAATCACAGCGGCTCTGACAGCATCTACAGAGAGAGAGAGAGAGCAAGCTAACGTCTAGAGCCACGGTGACTCTTCATCAGAGCTGAGGTGAAGTGTGAAGGGGGCAGCATTTACAGGGGGTGGGGTTTGGGGGGGGGGGGGTGAGGTGTAGAGTGTTGGGGGAGAAAGGGTGTTGATAGTTCGGATTAAGTGATCAGAATGTGAGAACGGCAGAACAATGCTGTGTTTAACTGTCAGAGTGGAAAGGGCAGACTGTCCCCTGGGGTAGGGGGAGGGCACAGAGGACATGGGGAGAGAGAACCCAACAAGTAAAGCTAAAAAAAAGGGAAGGAAAGGGTCCACAATCTGAAGGTGTTCAACTCAATCTTGAGCCCAGAGGGTTGTGAAGCAGCTTGTCTGAAGGTGAGATGTTGTTCCTCCAGTTTGCACTGGGATTCACTGGAACACTGCAGCACACCGAGGATGGGCATGTGGGGGATGTGAGCAGGATGCTGTGTTACAATGACCGGCTATGGGAGGGTCAGGGTCCTGCATGCACACAAACCGGGGGGGGTTCTGTGAAGCAGTCACCCAGTCTGTGTTTGGTTTCTCCAATGTAGAGGAGGCCACATTAGGTGCAGCGAATACAGTCCACAGGATTGGAGGAGGTGCAGGTGAAATGCTGCTTCATCTGGAAAGACTGGTTAGGCCCCAGGATGGTGAACAGGGAAGACGGGAAGGGGCAGGTGTTGCACCCTCTGCAGTTCCATGGGAAGGTGCTGTGGAGACGGGGGAATGTTGTTGGTGGTCGTGGAATGGACTAGGGTTTCCCAGAGGGACTGATCCCTGCAAAGTGCAGACAGGGGAAGTGAGGGGAAGATGGGTTTGGTGGTAGTGTCCTGCTGGAGTTGTCTGACATAGTGGAGAATGACTCTTTGAATGTGGAGGCTGGTGGAATGAAATGTGAGGACAAAGGGAACCCGATCACTCTGTGAAGGGGCAAGGATTGAAGCACAGCTGATAGGTCAGGGCCTGTCACCCACAGTGGGTGGGAAGCCACGGTTATGGAAAAGGCAAGACATGGCAGCAGCTCTGTTTTGGAAGATGACATCATCTGAACAGATACGACCCCCATACCACCCCGCAATAACTGAATCAATGCTGTCCCCTCCACACTTCACGTCAGCTTTGATGAAGGATCATCTAGACTCCTAACGTCAGCTTGCTGTCTCTCCATGGATGCTGCCTGACCCACTGTGATCTCCAGCATTTATCGTTTTTCAGAATGGATTCCAGCATCTGCAGTAATTTACTCTGAGACGGCTAAGGGGAGATTTGGTTGAGGTGATTTAATTCATGAATATTTTTGATCATATCAATCAGGAGAAACTGTTTCCAGCAGCAGGAGGGTTGACAAAAAGAGAGAGAGCACGGATTTATGATGTTTGCTGAAAGAATCTGAGGTGATATGATCCTAATAGCTGCCTCAGTGCTGTAAGATTCTGTGAAATTAAAACCTAAACAAAATGTTTGACATCAACCTCCGAGTGGTCAGAAAGTGTGTGAATGGAGAGGGGATTAAAGAGCAAGCTACTTATGAAGCCTGTTGTTGTAAAGACCTATGGTGTGTATTAGTTAGATAGCGAGCACCTTTAATAAATATTTAGTGTTTCGCTGGACAATTATCATCCTTTACCTTGTATTATACTGAAATAATTTCTATTTAATCTTCTCAGTTTCACTATTTATAGGCCATAAAATGACTGTCACCAAATCATTTATGCTTCAGCATCAGTTCCTGTCACTGTGACTTTAGAATTCTGTCTGTAAAGCGATGGATGAATTAGGTTAGGGGTGATTGCTCTGTAATTTATATGAAGCAAGGAAATATTTTAGTTTTTACAGATTGTTGTCCAGTATAATGTCATGAATGACAGTAATCACAAGATATGTGGAGTAATATGAGAAATAAACAGTATTCTGTGTCGTCTAACATGGGCAGTTTATTATCCAACATGAACAGGGTTTGTTACTGACTGATACTAACTGTACAGGTCAGAGGGGATTGTGCAAGGTGCCATTTTTCAGATGAGGTGTTAAACTAAGCCACTCTCCATCACCTCAGGTGGATGTATAAGAGAATAGATAACATTATTTTGAAGAAATGTAGGGGAACATTCCCTGACATTCAATATTTATCTCTTTATCCACACCACAAAATTAGTTATCTGGTCAATGTCACATCGCTGTTTGTGGAAACAGACTGTTACAGTTTCTATAGTACAACAGTGATGGCACTTCAGAAGTCTTCGTTTGATTCAAAGGTGCTTTTGATGCATCTGGTGGTTGTGAAAAGCACTATATAAATGCAAGCTGATCTTTCCTATTCTTAGGAATTGACTGGAGGAGATCTGGTAAGTAGGTTGGGCCAATGTATGCTGCTCCCCTCATCACTGGGTGTGATTAGAACCTGCAGATTGTTCCTTCATCAGGCTGACAATTATATCATTCATCCACAACTGCAATTCTAACCTCAGGTCTGAGGCCCAGAAAACTGATACTCCTTGGTTTCTGTAGGAGTAAAAAATGAGGTCTGCAGATGCTGGAGATCACAGCTGCAAATGTGTTGCTGGTCAAAGCACAGCAGGCCAGGCAGCATCTCAGGAATAGGGAATTCGACGTTTCGAGCATAAGCCCTTCATCAGGAAGGTTTCTGTAGGAGACAGAGTGAGCAGGGGGATCTTGTCCACCAGACTCTCCCCACACCTGGTAACATTGTACCTGCTCCAGCCCCAAACCTTCCTCTTTCTCCTCCCCTCCAGCCCCCTTCACCAACTCACACCAGTGCCCATTCCTAACCAAGGCATCTGAGAAATCTCCATCACAATCCCACCGGTTACCAGCTCGGGCCTGGGCGGGTATGTTGTTGGAGCTAACATGTCCCGTGTGAGGTGCCATATTGGGAGTGGGCTGGGTTCAGGGTCTGGGGAGAGGGGATGGGGGTGAGGGATTGGTCAGAGTGACATCCATCTCTCTCTCTCTGACCATGTAACTGCAGACAGAGGTTCAGCTATCTGTATCACAGTTCTTTTATTGTCACTGGGTGAAAATTCTGGAACTCCCTCCCTAAGAGCATTCTGGATGCACCTACCTCCTATGGACTGCAGAAGGTTCCAGAAACCAGCAGACCACCATCTGCTCCAGGGTAATTAGGGATGGGCATTAGTTACTCAAATCCTGCAAATGAAAACAACACAAGCAAATTAACAATGGTGTTGTTGTAATGATTGGTCTCAGACATCAGGAACCTAGCAACAAGCAACATAACATCCTGATGAAGCTACAATTCTGAGTTCTCAAATTCTGTATGTACATAAATTGTGGAATTTCGAGAATAGCTATCTTTGTTTTGGGATTACGCCCTGAGAAAATCCACAATGGACTGTTGGGTGACTATATTACGTACAGAACGCATTACCATCCTGTAATATCCATGTTCTGTTATTCTATAATAGATTTGATATGATCCTGTAGGGAATTTTTTTTTATTTCAAAAATATACTTTATTCATAAAATATTTTGATGATCTGTACAATTGGTCATGCCGTACATCTGTAAACATTCCATTTCTTGGTATACAGAGACAGAGTAATCATTCATATATACAGGTCTACGATTACATATTTAGCTGAGGCGTCAGCAGAGCCCAAATGGGCCCCCTGATCTTCTTTAGGCAGGCAGATGTTACACGGTGGTCTTTCCCCACCGCGCCTTGGTGGCAGCTGCCCCAAGCTTCAGCGCATCCCTCAGCACGTAGTCCTGGACCTTGGAATTTGCCAGTCTGCAACACTCAGTCGGGGTCAACTCCTTCAGCTGGAAGATCAACAGGTTTCAGACTGGACCACCCAGAGAGCGTCCTTCACCGAGTTGATGATCCTCCAGGCACAGTTGATGTTTGTCTCAGTGTGCGTCCTGGGGAACAGACCGTAGAGCACGGAGTCCTGCATCACGGAGCTGCTCGGGACAAACCTCGACAAACACCACTGCATTCCTCTCCAGACTTCCTCTGCATAGGCACATTCCAGAAGGAGGTGTGTGACAGTCTCTTCCTCCCCACAGCCGCTTCGAGTGCAGCGTGCGGTGTGGCTGAGAGTCCGGGCGTGCATAAAGGATCTCACAGGCAGAGCCCTTCTCACCACCAGCCAAGCCATGTCTTGGTGCTTGTTGGAAAGTTCTGGCGATGAGGCATTCTGCCAAATGGCTTTGACAGTCTGCTCAGGGAACCGTTCGACAGGATCCGCCCTCTCCTTTTCCCGAAGGGTCTCAAGGACACTACGTGCTGACCACTTCCAGATGGACTTGTGGCCAAAGGTGTTTTTCTTCATAAATTTCTCCACGAAGGACAGGTGATACGGAATGGTCCAACTACTCGGAGCGTTCCGCAGCAGCGAGGCCAGGCCCGTCCTTCGCAACACCAGGGACAGGTAGAACCTCAGTACGTAGTGACACTTGGTGTTTGCGTACCGGGGATCCACGCACAGCTTGATGCAGCCACACACAAAGGTGGCCATCAGGGTGAGGGTGGCATTAGGTGTATTTTTTCCACTGTTGCACAGATCTTTATACATTGAGTCCCTTCGGACCCGATCCATCTTTGACCTCCATATAAATTGGAAGATGGCCCGGGTGACTGCAGTGGCACAGGTTCTGGGAATAGGCCAGACCTGTGCCACATATAACAGCAATGACAGTGCCTCACACCTGATGATCAACTTTTTTCCCGTGATGGAGAGCGACTATGGCTTCCATCTGCCCAGTCTCTGCCTCACTTGTAGGGAATATGTGTCTTATTGTGATATGTATAAGACAAGTGGAGGTTTAGATGCTCCCAGTCTGTTTCACGAGTCTCAGTCGTCGTTGGTTTTTATTTAGGAAAGGTTAACTATAGTATGATAGACTTAGGATTTTGTGTGAAATAACTGGGGTGACATGAATTGAAATCAATGACATTTCCAAGGATTTAACATTCAAGATTTTGAAACATAAATACTGCTGAACAATCACTTCATTTTCAGTTTAATTTTAATTAATCTACATTTCTCACCCTGCTTGAGTTTCCTATCGAGACGGTGTGAGTGTGTGCTCAGCTGACAATGGTTATATCAGGAGCCAGATGGTGTTAAGGCTCAGTTTAAATGAGTTTGGTCTCTGGTTGCATATCAATGCCCTGATATTAGGATCTATGAATATTAACATACAGATGTTTAAGACCTTTGATGGAAATTCCTCTGCATGCTGTTTCAGTGGAAATATTAATTGCTTAAAACCATGTCTCCATTAAAATAGAGGACAGAGAAATTTCACAAGGTTCTGCTAATCCTCAAAAATTGGATCTCATGTCCCAGGGACTGCTGTGAGAGGTTATTTTGATGTTTAATGCTCTAATACGTTCGTGTTATTTCCCATTAGAATAGAATAGAATCCCTACAGTGTGGAAACAGGCCCTAGGGCCCAACAAGTCCACACCAACCCTCCAAAGAGTATCTCACCCAGACCCATTCCCCTACCCTATTATCCGAAATTTACCCCTGACAAATGCACCTTATCTAAATATCCCTGAACACTATGGGCAATTTTGCATGGCCATTTCACCTAACCTGCACATCTTTGGAAACCAGAGCAACCCCGTGTAGACACAGGGAGAATGTGCAAACTCCACACAGACACTTGCCCGAGGCTGTAATCAAACTCGGGTCCCTGGCGCTGTGAGGCAGCAGTGCTAACCACTGAGCTACCGTGCCGCCCCTACTCCATGATGGCATCTTATTCAATAAACCTACAATACTTAGCTTATCAGGACCTAATTGTGGAACTCACTCCCCTAACAATGGGCAGACTGAATAGCAATGAAAATGTTTAGCCCACTGAGGTGGCCAAGATCTATATTTGATGACAAATATGGAGCAACCTCAGTAAACTAAATTTAGATGCACATTAATACAAGACAAGTGAATGACACAAAGTTCTCTAATGCTTGTCAGTGAGGCAGTGCAGACAAAATGGGCTGAATGGCCTCCTTGTACACTGTAACAATTCTGGATTCATGATCCAACTGACTGGCAGATCAGGCTCAGGAGGCTGAATGGCCTCTTTCAATTCAGATATTTAGTTTTGAGATAGTATTATATTCCTGATGAAGGGCTTACGGCTGAAACGTTGACTCTCTTGCTCCTTGGATGCTGGCGGACCTATTCGTGCTCCACCCTTTTTGACTCTGACTCACCAGTATCTGCAGTCCTCACTTTCTCTTTAGTGTTGACATGTTGTAGGAAAGTACAGGGATTCAGTGAGTAATGGAGTGGCTCAATACTTGCAGTAAGTGTTTGCAATGTCAATGCATTTGGAGTCCTCGTTATCCATTGCGATGCAACACCGAGTGAAATGCTGAAAATAAGACAGAAGAGTTTGCATTATTTTAGTGACATATGGGAACTTGCTGTGTACAAAATGATGATTGAGTTTTCTAAATTACAACAGTGACTTCACTTCATTAATACTTAATTGCTTTTAAGGCATTTTGTGGCATTCTAAGATCATGGAAGATGCTATATAAATGCAAGGTGCCATTTCTAGAAACCTTTCTTCAGTTGCACACTGTTGCGAAGAAGCTCTCATTGATCCCAGAGTCAGTGTTAGCCCCAGTTGTCATGCACAGTCCGAAAGCAGCACCATTAACCTAACACTGAAGGGTGTTGGGTGACCTAACAGGATATTTAAAGATCACAAAGGGACCCTAGGGATATTTCTCCTACCTGTGGAGGATTCTGAAAAAAATGTATTAGAAAGAAAGATAGTCACTAGCAAATCCGACAGGGAGTTCTGAGAAGGTGGAACACATCGCTACAGCTAGTGGTTAAGGCAAATATACAGGGTTTGTAAAAGGGGAGCTGGATAAACTCAAGACAGAACGGGTGAAGACGCTCTGCCAATGGGATGGGTTGAGGTAGGGTGGAAGGTGGGCTATGTGGAGTAAGGGCTTGTTGGGCTAAATGGCTGAATTCTCGGTGGATTATTGTGTAATTTTAATCTTTTATCTCTGTTTTAGGCCAAAGGGATATTCTCCAGATTTAGTCCTCACTGCTGTATTGGATGAAAAGGCGAGCAATTCCCTTTAATGAACTCTTTAAATTTCCCTGACCAATAGTGGGATTGAAAGTTTGTCGCCAGTGCATTAGTCTCAGTCTGTGGATCACAAGTCTCAGTGATATTACCACGACATCACAGTCTCACCTGAGTGCTTTGGAGAAACAATCCTCTAGCAGTGAGGATTGGGGAATTATCTCTTACACAGAAACGGACTGAGATTGAGAGTAATACAGGTGAGTGTTGATGCTGGTCTTGCTACACTTTAGGACAGGTTAAGTTGAAATTTTCACAGTCTTTTCATATTCCAGTGGCCAGCACACTGTTTAGGATTCATTCTCAAACAGCATGTGGATCCACCCAGGTGAAAAATAGTGCTTTCCTTTTGAGGTGAGTTCTGCGTTATGGGATTAGGAGGTGTTTGCAGTTGGCAGCTGGGAAGATAATGACTCTTGGTTTTAAACAGTGGGATAGCTGGTGCAATCCCATCTGTTGCAAAGTAATTTCCACTTTCAACAACAACATTGAAATAGCTCTTTTCATCTTTCTAACGGAATCAACAGCTATCTCGGGGGACATTTTCTTTTGAAGGTTTGCAATTATTTTGTATTGCTAAGCAATGAAAAATGGGACAAGGAAAGAAATGAAATACCATTGACATTTTCTGGAGATAATGAAATGATTGATGCAGTGAAATTGATCAGTAATTGATCAATGAAGTGGAAGGTTTAGAAATCCCTGTTCACAGGTTAAAATGAAGGATATTCGGAGAAAGGTGATTGTTAGGTAGGATGCTGTTTTTCAATGAGTGTTAAAGAGATGCTGTAAATGGGTCCATGATAAAATTGTATGTATTTCAGGAGAGTTGAAGATTGCGTGAAACAGAGAGGACATGATGGTGTGGACAATATAGTTGGGTTGGATGTTTGCCAAGAATACCCCTTCATCATGGAATTCTTGATCTGTCTGTAGAAAAGAAACTGAGGAAGAATTTGTAAGGATCATTAAGATTATGAAAAGATTTGATAGGCCAGAGCTAAGAAAGATGTTTGAAGTTGTGATAGAGACCAGAATGATGAGCCAGAAATGTAAAATAACCATTCACCAATCCAACAGGCAATTTAGAAAACTCTTCTTTACCCATAGAATGGTCAGAATGTGGGATTTGTTATCACAAGGAGTAGTTGGGATAAGCAGTTTGGATGGGATTTAAGGGAAAACTGGGTAAACACCTGAAAGAGAAAGGGTTAGAAGGATGGACTGAATGGTTGAGATGTTATTGAGTGGAGGAGGCTCTGTGGAGCAAAAATAACAGCATTAGGCAGTTAGGCCGAATGGCCTGTTTCTTTGGCGCACATTGTCTGTCTCTTTTACTCAGTTAAATGACTCAGTATCAAAATGGAGCAACAATGTATTTTGTGTGCTTAGTAGACAGAAGGCAGAGTGAAGGATTGGAGTTATGAATGCTGCTGTGAATGAGCACTCCTCTTTAGGAGGGCCAGTGAGAATATTCTTCACTAACACTGAAGAAAGATTCATAAAAAAGGCCAAGATTATTTGACACACCTTTTGAATATTACTGTAATGTTGAGCCACTAACTATTCCCCTTCTGCATTGTGAAGGCAAAGACAGACACTGAGCTGTGAAAAGATGATCCTCTTATAATGAAAAGAACAAGATTTCATTCAAATGACAACTTATCACATCTGCAGAAATATCTATCCCATTGTAAACAACAAATTGCTTTGAAGAGGAACTTCACAATGTAGTTAAATGTAATAGACCATTATGACATGGAATGATCCCATAAACTCTGAAATACAAGATCAGTGAGTGGGCAAAAATCTGGCATATAGAATATCACATGGGAAAATGTGAAGGTGTTGACTTTGGCAGGAAGAATAGAAGAACAAACAGAGAAGAGCTTCAGAATTCTGAGGTGCAGAGGGTGTAGGAGCTCCAGTGTGTGAGTCGCAACATATTAGTGTACAGATTCAGCAAGTGATTAAAAAAGGTGAATGGCAAATCCTTTGTTATGAGAGGACTTGAACGTAAAATAAAGATGTTATATTTCAGTTCTACAGCGTGTTGGTGAGACCACATCTCAAATGGTGTGTGCAGTCTTGGCCTCCTTATCAAAGGAAAGATGTAAATGCATTGGAGAGAATTCAGAGGAGTTTTATTGGTTTGATCCTTGGAATGAGAGGGTTGTTTTATATGGAAAAACTGGACTTGTTTCCACTGGCATTTAGAAGAGAGAAGGGTGACTTGATTGACACATATCAAATCCTGAACAGTCCTAACAAGGTGAGTACCGAAAAATATTCCCTCTTGTGGTTCAGTCAAAAACTAGGGACTCCTGTTTTAAAATGAGATCTCACCCTTTCAGGATGTGGATTGTCAGACAGTTGTGTGAATTCTGCCTCAGCAGCAAGATCAGGTGGGATCCATGAATAGTTTGAAGACAGAGATAGCTAGATTCTTGTTAGGCAGGGGATGGGAAGGTCATTGGAAGTGGATGGGATTTGGAATTTGGAATGAAAACAGATCAGCCATGACTTTATTGAGAGGCTACATAACATCCCACTATGTCTGGATCATAGGTTTGTTTATTGAGTGAAGAATATTGACCAGTAGGTTCTTAGTAAACATGATTGTGCTTGGGGGGAGAGGGTGAAGAACTAATGGTATTATTGCCAGCTTATTGACCCAGGGCACCAGGTTCAAACCCTGCTGTGGTCAAATTTGAATTCACCTGGAAAATCTGGAATTGAAAATGATGATGATGACCATGAAACTCCTGTCGGGAGAAACCCCATTTGGTTCACTAATACCCTTTAGAGAAAGTGAGGAGGATCAGACCTTGAATAGCAGACTGGCTCAAGGGGTCAAATAGCCTACTCCGGTTCCAATCTCATAGGAATTTGCCATCCTTACTTGGTCTGGCCTGCGTGTGAGTCCAGACTCACAGCAATGTGAATGAATCTGTACTGTCCCCGGGCAGTTAGTAAATGCTTCCCACGTGGTTAGAGATGCCCTCCAACGCATCTCGTCCACATCCCGCACCTCCGCCCTCAGACCCACTCCTCCAACCGTAACAAGGACAGAATGCCCCTGGTGCTCACCTTCCACCCTACCAACCTTCGCATAAACCAAATCATCCGCCGACATTTCCGCCACCTCCAAAAAGACCCCACCACCAGGGATATATTTCCCTCCCCACTCCTTTCCGCCTTCCGCAAAGACCGTCCCCTCCGTGACTACCTGGTCAGGTCCACACCCCCCAACAACCCACCCTCCCATCCTGGCACCTTCCCCTACCACCGCAGGAACTGTAAAACCTGTACCCACACCACCTCCCTCACCTCTATCCAAGTCCCTAAAGGAGCCTTCCACATCCATCAAAGTTTTACCTGCACATCCACTAATATCATTTATTGTATCCGTTGCTCCTGATGCGGTCTCCTCTACATTGGGGAGACTGGGCACCTCCTAGCAGAGCGCTTTAGGAACATCTCCGGGACACCTGCACCAATCAACCACACCGCCCTGTGGTCCAACATTTCGACTCCCACTCCCACTCTGCCAAGGATATGGGGATCCTGGGCCTCCTTCACTGCCACTCCCTCACCACCAGATGCCTGGAGGAAGAACGCCTTATCTTCCACCTCGGAACACTTCAACCCCAGGGCATCAATGTGGACTTCAACAGTTTCCTCACCTTCCCCACCTCACCCTAGTTCCAAACGTCCAGCTCAGCACTGTCCCCGTGACTTGTCTGGACTTGTCCTACCTGTCTAGCTCCTTTTCCACCTATCCACTCCACCCTCTCCTCCCTGACCTATCACCTTCATCCTCTCCCCCACTCACCTATTGTACTCTATGCTACTTTCTCCCCACCCCCACCCTCCTCTAGCTTATCTCTCCACGCTTCAGGCTCTCTGCCTGTATTTCGCTGCTCCTTGGATGCTGCCTGAACTGCTGTGCTCTTCCAGCACCACTGATCCAGAATCTGGTTTCCAGCATCTGCAGTTATTGTTTTTACCTCGTTAGTAAATGCTGGCCCTAGTCAGTGACACCCACATCCCATGAATGAATAAAAAGTGGAACTGTAATATTGTCAAATTGTGTAAATCCCCTGTTTTCTAAATGTTGGGAAAAATTGCCACTGTGATCAAATAAGTTAACACTGAAATTCTTCTCTGACAAAGTAGATCTTGTTAACTTCTTGTTTGCTGTAGGAAGTGTTCAATGTAAATATGAAGAACAAGCCTCTGCCTGTGGCTTTGAAATGACGGTAAAAGCCTGAGGTGGAATCTCTGTGAAAGACAGAGAGAGAAAGAGTGATCTTCCCAACATTGCAGCCTTTTAACATTGCAGCAGTACTGCTCCTGAGTGTCACCCACATTATGTCTTCAAATTCAGAAATGCAGCTTAAACTGCACACCTTGGGAATCAGAAGTGAGAGTGTTAGGAATGGAATTAAACAGAACATAGGAACTGGAGCAGGCCATTCAGCCCCTCAGGCCTGTTCCACTCTTCTGTGAGAATATGGCTGATCCATAGTCTAACTCCGTACACCTATCTTTTGCCTAAATCCCATAATGCCTTTGATGAACACAACAATCTCATTTAAATTAATAATTGATCTGGCACCAGTTGCTGCTTGTGGAAGAGAATTCCAAATTTCCATCAACCTTTGCATAAAGAAGAGTTTCCTAATTTCATTCCTGAAAGGTCAGGATCTAATGTTTAGTCAGTGTTACCTTTACCTAAACTCCCCAAGCATTGGGTCTGTCTACAACCACTTGCTGGTCTTGTGTACATGAGCAGGCGTGGGTGCCTTCATTGATATATATGTAGCATTTGTCACATCCTCAGGAGTCCTTGAGATGATGAATAATTCCTGATATAATCTCATGTTGGCTTCATAACAGCCAACACATGCACAGCAACACCCTGAAACAGAGATTGACAAAAGGACAGTTAACTTGTTTTGTTGGCATTTATTAGGGGACAAGTATTGATGAGGCTAACTCTTGGATGCTTTTACAATCCTGCTTTCAACAGACACATCTGATCCAAAAGGCAACAGGCCCAAAGGGACAGTTCGGCATCTCTCTAGATTATGTGCTAATGTCTTTTCTTATTGAGTGACTGCTATGGCATATTGGAACTGGCAGCTTTCTAAAAATGTGTGTAAGCAGGGGATGTGGGTGAGTGCATTGGCACAGTTTGCTTCTGCTAGCAATGATGCTGGGGTGTTGCAGAGTCCCTTACTGTCCTCACTCTGATATTTCTCAGGTTGTAACTGCCATTAGCAAAGAGGCAGAGAGATGTTTTTGTGTTACTCAGTGTGCATGAGGCCGGTGGGTAACACTGTCCTCTATGTACCTCCCTCCATTCTAGCTCTCAGTGTCAGCATTGACAGTAACTCATGCAGGTTCAGTTAATCATATATGCTACCTGCACATTTTGTGATTGGCTAAAGCAATATCCATGGTGATGGCTAAATGGCTTTGCTGTCATTGGAGTTGCCATGGAAACACTGGCTACCAAAAAAAAATCAGTGAAAGTCTTGATGTTAATGTACAGAGGAGCTGACTCATTGGAGTTTGTTCTCAATCTCTTTTAATCCAGTGTATCCTCCAAAACTCGTGCCTCTCCTCAGAGCATTGTATTTGTGATCAGAAAGATGTAGTGCCTTCAGTTTGATGGTGAAAACAGCAGCTGGAGTTTGACAACGTGAACTCACCTCCTGCCAAGGGGAAGGTAGGCCAGAGGCTCACGGTTTTCAACAGCCAGTGGGCGAGTGGGCCTAGGAAGAAGCAAAAATGGAAAATAGAGTTCCCAGAGGGACCAACAGTGCAATCCATGGAGACAAATAGCAGAGTGACTCTTACAGAGTGATCAGAGTGTAGAACTCATGAGAACATAGAGTACTTGAAATTAATAGATAGGTTTGCTTTAAGCGGAAACAAGATTCCTTTAGCAAAAGGCTAAAGCTGAAGAAGGATTTATTGATAGTGTGAGATGAAGTGGAGTCACATGGGGAGCCTGTGGTGCATAGACACCACTGTGGCCATAGTGGGCTGAATGGCCTGATTGTGCAACGTACACTCAACATACTGATCTCCTGTTAATGCTTTATCCTATTGCAGTCATTGTTTGATTTGTAGAAATCATTGAAATTACAGTCCAAATTACTTAGCCCTTTCTCAGGATTCCAGTGCTAGCCCTCAATGGAGCTGTCCATTCCACTCTCATTCCATCACCATTTCTCTGTTTATTTTTGTATATTTCCTGGTCAATATTTGTCCAATTCCATTTTATGATGGTGCTGTTAATAGATTGAGTGAATGAGAAAATTGTGATCAATGGATTTTTATGTAGTCACATGTGAAGTCATGCACTTTGATTAAAAAAAAAATGGGTTGTGTACTTTCCTAAAACGTTGCAAAAACAATGGAGGTCCAAAGAGACCTGGGGTTTCAGGCACACTGAACATGAACATTTCTTGGTCAGGTACAGAACATTCAAACACAGTGCTTTCTGTCTCAGCTCTAGTCTACCAGGAGATCAGTTGTACAAGGTCCTGGTTAGACCTCACCAGGCCTTACTTAAGGCAGGTTTGGACACTACACCTATGGAAGGAGACACCAGATTCGGAGGGAGCAACTGCTGATTTTCTAGATAATAGCTGGACTGTGAGGGTTCAATCATGTGGGGAGCTCACTCAAACTAGGGCTGTGTTCCCTACAATTTAGAAACTTAATGGCAGGTTTGGTCAAAATCTTCAGAGACTAAAGGGAAGAGTTAAGTCAAATGAAGAGAAACTTTTTCTGTCTTTTAGGGAATCTCTGACTACAGTACATTGTGTGGAAATTTGAGGCATACTTTTCAGGAGAGAGTTCAGGGAACACGTTGTGGGAAAAAGATCTGCCATCCTGCCCACCCACAGCACGGCCACATTAAAAAACACAGAAACTACCTGCAAAACACAGAGATCAAGCCTGACATCACATACAGAAACTACCCAGAGTGCCCCAATCTTGGCCAAACAGACTAACATAGAAACCAGACATGGCCAAGCCACTCCCAGACCAGAGAATACCCTTCCTAAAACAGCTTTCACTCCCCCTCCCACTCTGCCGAGGACATGGAGGTCCTGGGCCTCCTTCACCGCCGCTCCCTCACCACCAGACGCCTGGAGGAAGAACGCCTCATCTTCCGCCTCGGAACACTTCAACCCCAGGGCATCAATGTGGACTTCAACAGTTTCCTCATTTCCCCTTCCCCCTGCCTGTCCTACCTGTCTAGCTCCTTTTCCACCTATCCACTCCACCCTCTCCTCCCTGACCTATCACCTTCAGCCCCTCCCCCACTCACCTATTGTACTCTATGCTACTTTCTCCCCACCCCCACCCTCCTCTAGCTTATCTCTCCACGCTTCAGGCTCTCTGCCTTTATTCCTGATGAAGGGCTTTTGCCCGAAATGTCGATTTCGCTGCTCGTTGGATGCTGCCTGAACTGCTGTGCTCTTCCAGCACCACTGATCCAGAATCTGGTTTCCAGCATCTGCAGTCATTGTTTTTACCTCGTTGATTTTAACCCTACTGCGAATCCTCTTGCTGTGATGCCTGCCTTGAAGAAGCTTTCCTCCTCTCTCTACAAGAATCTCAGGGAGTCCCTCTCCCACTGCAACTCCCAGGTCATTTCCTCTGCCCTGAAGCTCTTCAACCATGTCCTGAAACAAACTCGCTACCACAGCCACATTTGCTTCCTCAGTGCCTGCCTCCGTAACCAACTCTTCCCACACGGACTCCGGACCACCTTTAAATCAGCAGAGTTCGGACCCAAACAGGACAAACAGATTCAAAAATACCAGCAACGGTTCTCCTTCAAGATCCTCCGCTCCACGCTTGCAGCAATGCGCCGGTACCTAACCTCTCTACAGTCAGCCCTGCCTCAGCTGAGGGCCACACTCTCTCAGAATTGTAAAGGACCCACTCTGTACTACATCCTCAGGAGAATTCATACTCTCAACAAACAGTATTTCAACTCCATCTCAAACATCAAAATCTGTAAGTACAACAAACTTTTATCTACCCACCTCCATAACCAGCGCTCCTCAAACATTCCAGAAGATTCCCCTGGCCTCGGAAATGACTCAGAAGCCATTAGCCATGCGGCTGATGCAGCTGCCATCCCACGCTGATTGATTATGTCACTTCCGCCCCATCATGGCCACTCCCAAAACCACTTCCGCCCCTCACAATTCCTCATGCATCACACGTGACACCATATCCTCCCCTCACATCATCGCTGATGCCACATTTCTGACACCTCCCTCCCCTTCCTGGACCTCTCCATCTTCATTAATAACGACCGACTTGACACTGACATTTTTTACAAACCCACCGACTCCCACAGCTACCTGGATTACACCTCTTCCCACCCTATCTCTTGCAAAAATGCCATCCCGTATTCCCAATTCCTCCACCTCCACCGTATCTGCTCCCAGGAGGACCAGTTCCACCACACAACACACCAGATGGCCTCCTTCTTTAGAGACTGCAATTTCCATTCCCACGTGGTTAAAGATGCCCTCCAATGCATCTCGTCCACATCCCACACCTCCGCCCTCAGACCCCACTCCTCCAACCGTAACAAGGACAGAACGCCCCTGGTGCTCACCTTCCACCCTACCAACCTTCATATAAACCAAATCATCCGCCGACATTTCCGCCACCTCCAAACGGACCCCACCACCAGGGATATATTTCCCTCCCCACCCCTTTCTGCCTTCCGCAAAGACCATTCCCTCCGTGACTACATGGTCAGGTCCATGCCCACCTACAACCCACCCTCCCATCCTGGCACCTTCCCCTGCCACCACAGGAACTGTAAAACCTGTGCCCACGCCTCCTCCCTCACCTCTATCCAAAGCCCTAAAGGAGCCTTCCACATCCATCAAAGACTTACCAGAACATCCACTAATATCATTTATTGTATCTGTTGCTCCCGATGTGGTCTCCTCTACATTGGGGAGACTGGACGCCTCCTAGCAGAGCGCTTTAGGGAACATCTCCGGGACACCCGCACCAATCAACCACACCGCCCCGTGGCCCAACATTTCAACTCCCCCTCCCACTCTGCCGAGGACATGGAGGTCCTGGACCTCCTTCACCGCCGCTCCCTCACCACCAGATGCCTAGAGGAAGAACGCCTCATATTCTGCCTCAGAACACTTCAACCCCAGGGCATCAATGTGTACTTCAACAGTTTCCTCATTTCCCCTTCCCCCACCTCACTCTTGTTCCAAACTTCCAGCTCAGCACTGTCCCCATGACTTGTCCGGACTTGTCCTACCTGTCTATCTCCTTTTCCACCTATCCACTCCACCCTCTCCTCCCTGACCTATCACCTTCATCCTCTCCCCCACTCACCCATTGTACTCTATGCTACTTTCTCCCCACCCCCACCCTCCTCTAGCTTATCTCTCCACCCTTCAGGCTCTCTGCCTTTATTTCTGATGAAGGGCTTTTGCCCGAAACATCGATTTCGCTGCACTTTGGATGCTGCCTGAACTGCTGTGCTCTTCCAGCACCACTAATCCAGAATCTGGTTTCCAGCATCTGCAGGCATTGTTATTACCCCTTTCACAACCAGATCCCGGCCCAGATTAGCACTGCAGGCCCAGAACCCTAAGGGCAGGTTCCTTTCCCATTGAAATCGATACCACATATAACAAAGAGGTAGACCGAGAGACCCTGGAAGACTTCGCTCACAGGAAGAACAGAGTGGGCACCCCTGAATGCCAGGAGAAGGGACATTCACACATATTCATGTGGATGGGAAATCCAATAAGGACTCCTGTAGAAGACATTCCTACGCACTCACCGATCTGGCTGGATCTGGCTGGATTCTCCTGTGTCAATTACAAAGGAATTGCTACTGCCGGACACTTGATGAATTTCCATTTAGTTTATTCTTGTTTTAATCTCTTTACAATGTTCCCCATTGTACTGTAACTGCTTGACAATGATCACCTTTGCCCCTATAAAGCCTGTCAGCACCTTCCACTCGGGGCAGAGCAGTCTGGCCATCTGTGCAAAGAATCAGTTCTGTGTCAGCCTGGTCAATTTCTCTTCCACAATATTGTTTTGCTTTTAATTAAACTGCTTGTCAATTTCTCCACCGTCCTCGTTTGTGAATTCCGATCCATTTCGGGCTCAATTTCGCCGACACACATCTACACAAGAACGGTGGGAGAAGATCAAAATTCTCTTCTGGAAATATGATTTCTATCTGAATAGTGCCTTGGGCAGCTCCAGAACCTCCTCCCAACAAAGTTATGGAGAGGGTTTATGAATGATTTATGTGTATGTCATTAGACGGGGCATGATTTTTATGCAGTGGGACCTTCCAGCTAATGCTGTTGGGAATGTGGATGGCAAATTGTTGATAATTGGATCCTGGCAAGACATTGAGACAAAATCATTCATCGCAACATTAATTTCACCAAGATACCAGCTGGTGGCTTGTGTAACATAATGCTGATTGGAAGATGCCAGCGTTTGGGAAACACTCTGACAGGCTCAATGTTAGTAAATGAAACCAGCTGCAGGGAGATGGTGCCTGTGCTGGTAACCCTCACAATGTTCACTGTCCCACAGCAGCTGACAAGTCCTTTGCTTGGACTATCACAGGTAATCCAACAATGAGAAAATTTGAAGCCATTCCAGAATATTCTGATTATAAGATTTCATCTCCCAGCAAGTGAGCTGAGCTTGTGATTTATTTAGTTTTCCTTTAACTCTGTGACAGAGATGATCAGCCAGTATTTCATACATGTGCACACTCACACCCACCCACACACACTCCAACCCCCCCACTCTCACACAGACCCCCACACATCCCCACCCCCACTCTCACACCCCCACACATCCCCACCCCCACTCTCACACAGACCCCCACACATCCCCACCCCCACTCTCACATCCCACACATCCTCACCACCCCACTCTCACACACATTCCCACCCCTACTCTCATATACACCCCCAACATCGTCCCCACCCCCCACTCTCTCACATAGACCCCCACACATCCCCACCCCCACTCTCACACTCCCACACATCCCCACCCCCACTCTCACACCCCCACACATTCCCACCCCCACTCTCACACCCCCACAAATCCCCACCCCCCACTCTCACACCCCCACACAACCCCAACCCCCCCACACATTCCGACCCCTACTCTCACACACACCCCCAACATCATCCCCACTCCCTACTCTTTCACACACATCAACACATCCCCACCCCCCCCACTCTCATGCATGCACAGATGCACCCACACACCCATACATCCCTCCCATCCCATCTCTCACACACAGACACAAACACGTACCCCAACCCTCCACGCTCTCACACACACACACTCTCTCACACATACCCACACACACACACACACCCCAGTCTCCACACTCTCACGCACATACTCTCTCACGCATACCTACATACATACCCCAATCCCCCCACGCTCTCTCTCGCACACGCACACACTCTCTGTCTCTAGTACACACACACACACACACACACACAGACACGCACACACACACACTGTCTCTCTCACACACCCACGCACACTCTCTCGCACACCTATTAAAAGCATGCTCGCCTTTTCAAATTTGGATTTGCCAATCTGTCTGGTGAGAATGAACCACATTCCTGCTACACAATTTAATACAAATATTCAGTGTTTGATGCATCCCAATAGATTTATTTGGAACAAAAATATAATTTGAATAACAATTGTGTGAGAAAAGGAAAGGAGCCTGTTTTTATTATTCCGTTACAATTTGATGGTAATTTGATGTGAACTGTTCGAATGGAGAGAGACAGTGTCTGCTTGGTTCCAGCTGCTATCCTTGCTCGAGGTTTTTATTGATAGGATAATTACACTTTCGAAGATGCTTGTGACAGAGTGACACTTCAGCCAGTTCAGTGATTACTGGCTGCTTTTTGTGGTGACTTCATTTCCACTTACACTAATGCATGGAATTACAGTAATTCAAACCCTCAACAAGTGACACCAGCAATGCTGTCAAATTACAGAGACAAAGTTTTCAGGAGAAAGAAATGTTTGACAAACTACCTTTCCCTTGTATGGGAAATGGGAAAACCATCTGGAGCCCTGGTCCAGTTATCTGTTACTTGGTTACTGCAATATTCTCTTGCTTAGTCTCTTGTAAATAGTTGAGTTTGTTTGAAATGCCCCTGATTGTGTTTTAACTGACACCAAGCCCTTTGTGTCCAGCTCCCCGTCTCAATTTTCAGACTTTTTTGTGGTTTTGCTTCTCCCCGTCTCTGCAACCCACTCCAGCATGAAAACCCTTTGATATCTCCAGCGCTGCACCCCCTCCCCCTCCACCCCCCACCTCCAATTCTGCTCTGTTGCACCTCCCTACTTTACCCACCCTGCTTTGGCAGCTCTAGCTTCAGTTAGCCTCACATCTGAAATGTCTCCAGAAACCTCCCAGCCTCTCACTCTCCTCTTTCCAGATGCGCCTTAAAACTTAACATTTTGTCCAAGGTCACCCTGTCCCAACATCTGCTTACATGGCTCCAGTGAGAAACCTCGGGGCACTTTCCAACATTAAAGGTGCTACGTAACTGCCAGTTGTTGTTGTTGCTGTTGTGATTGTGACTCTGATCCCAAGGTTAGGAATTTGTCAAAGAAAAGATTAGAAAGCAAATGGTGATCAGAAGGTTTTACAGAGCTGTGCAACATAGCACAGAGAATGGAAAACATCAATCCCAATTACTTTAAATTAAGTTGTAGTGATCGAACATGGGCATGTTTCTATTCAAACTAATAAAAGACAAATTCAGGATTGATGTTTTGTCAGAATAAATTGGGAGAAACAAAATGGTCAGCTGCCAGCAGACACCAATTTCAGATCATTAACAAAAGAGCCAGGGAGAAAATTCCGAGACTTTTTTACAACACAGCGAGTTGTTGCAATGAGCTGCCTGTGAGGGGGATTTCACAATAACATTCCAAAGAGGAACAGGATAAATACGGGAACAGGAGGAGATTCATGGGGAATGGGACTAACTGCAATCCTTCTCAATGGATGACAGTGACGGGCCCAATGGCCACATGCTGTGCTGGTTAATTCGGTGATTTTACTGAACTTTGTCTCAGACTGCAGTCAACATGAGGGATACATTGCAGATGAAGTAGTGAGCATTATTTTGTAAATTGCTCATTATTTCCTTATCTACTGCCACAGGTAAAGTGGGGGAGGGGAGGGCTGTGTCTGGGGTGGTAGGGGAAGGGGGGGGGGGTGCGGGGTAGGGGTTGCTTTGTGCACTGTTACTGAGACCAAGCCCAAGAACTCTTGAAGGATCAGCCTGAATCCTTGCTGCCCGGTGGCAGAGTTACCCTGCCTCAGGTTCAGAATCGAGCCCTCCCTCTCTGTGACTGACATGTGATGCATGCCCACTTCTCCCAGTCACGTTCCTGAGGTCATATCTCTCTCCTTCAGGACCCCCACAGTTTCTCCTGCCCAGGATATGGGACAGTTACTGCAACCCCAGTTTGAGAGAGATGATCAGCCATTAGTAAGACCAAAACCCAGAGCAAGGCAGGGATGTGGCTATGGTGTTGGTTAGAAGTGCAGCAAGTGATGAATGCTCCTGTTCTCAATCTGGAAAGAGGTCTTCAGTGCATTCATCTGTCTAAGGGGTGGATGGGGTGGTATTAGGGCTAACTGCTCCTGATTTTAGAATCCCTGCAGTTTGGAAGCTGGTCATTTAGCCCATAAAGTACACATCAACCCCCTGATGAGCATCTCATCCAGACCCAACCCCATCCTTGTAACCCTGCATTCCCCAGGGTAATCCACCTAACCCTGCACATCCCTGGACACTACGGGGGGAATTTAACATGGCCAATCCACCCTAACCTGCACATCCCTGGACACTACGGGGGGAATTTAACATGGCCAATCCACCCTAACCTGCACATCCCTGGACTGTGGGAGGAAACTGGAGCACCTGGTAAGGACCTGTACAGATTCAGGGAGAATGTGCAAACTCCACACAGACAGTCATTCAAGGGTGGAATCAAACCACAGTCCCAGGCACTGTGAGACAGCAATGCTAACCACTGAGCCACTGTGCTGCCCTATTCAACTGGATTCAACTTGATTCTATTCTATGGTTGATGCTAATGACTTAAGTATGGGTAGAGAGAGTCAGATATCAACATGGGCAGCTGTCACTAAACTCAGAAATGAAGTAGAGAGTGAGGAAGATGGTGACAGACGTTGGGAGGATGTGAGCATTGTGAAGCAATGAGCAGACACATGGCAGATGAAATTTACTGCAGAGCTGGGAAGAATAAGCAGCAGCAACATAAACAGTTAAAGGGAACAGAAAAAGCTGAGGATGCAGAGGCACAAGTACTTTACAGGGGGCAGAACAATTCAAGGAGGATGTTCAAAAATCCAGAGTGGATTTGTGGATTTAGATGCACTCGATGCTGAAGCATTACGAGTACGGGTCTGGGGCTGAGGTAGATTCTTTATCAGTCGGGAAATCGAGAAAGGGATCTTGAGAAATGTTGGATCAGCCATGATCCTATTGAATGGAGGAACAGGCTCAAGGGGCCGAATGGCCTACTGCTATTCCAATTTCTCATTGTCTTACAGAACTTGGCTGAGGCAGTGTTCAGTTCTGGTCACCATACCTTGGGAGGGGTGTTAGGTACAGCAGAGGTTTTAATCACTTTGGTACCAAGGTTGAAGGATGGCAATTACTAGGGAGATTGAAGAAGAGATGATGGTTTTCTCCAGACAGAGAATGGGAGGTTTAGAGATGTGTTCAAAATCATTAACGGTTTTGATTGAGTAAATCAGCAGAAACTTTTTTCTATTGGACAGAGGGTCAGTGACCAAAGGGACATGAATTTAAGGCGATAGCAAAGTAACCAGATTCTGAGGAAAGAAAATATGCAGTAACTTTGCTATAATCTGGAGGGAACTATTGCAAAGAATGGTGGAAAAAAAATCAATAATAATTTCCAAAGGCAACCAGGTAAAAGTTGAAAGGGAGAAAAGTTAAAAAGTTATTGGGAAAGAGCCAAGGAGTTGGACTAGTTCGAAAGCCTTTCAAAGAGCTAGCAGGGTTAAGATGGACCTGATGGCCTCTTTTTGCGTTGTAAGAATCCCCTCAACTTTATGAGTGTATGCAATGTCAGCCATGGTTCAGTCGGGATCATGGATGTTGCTGTAGAAACCTGAGGATAAACATCATGGTGCCACACAGTTGTTGCAGTGCTCAGGAAGTGCTACACTGTCAGAGGCTCATCTTTCAACAAGATGTTCAGCTTGGACTCCATCTGCCCTTGCAGTTGGATGTGAAAGATCCCATGGCACCGTTTCAAGTAGTTTCCAATAGTTACTCCTCAATCAACATGACTAAACAAACAAACTCTTTCATCAGAAGCTCACAACCATTTCTGGAAGCTCATTGTGTGTAGATTGGCTGCCATATTTCCAACATTACAAACCATGATTACACTTTGAAGTCTACCTAGTTGACTGTAAGGTGCTTTAGTTTGGTTCTGACCTTCTGACAGCAATGTTAGAAATCTCAGCTTTTATTTGTGTTGATATCGATGATTTGAGCATAAACCATTCCTTTCAGGAACAGCACTGATTCCATTCCTCGCCTGTTACACCAACAGCAAGTCTGTACTGAAGCTCCAAGTTCTGTAAACTTGCACAAGATGAGAGAAAATGTTTTGATATAATTCTTGCGCTGAATCAGGTAGGTTCAAACCTGGACAGTGCCTTGAAAACATTTTATTATAAACTGAACGATTTCAGCCGTTGACCATTTACCTACAAGATCATGGTATGAATATAATTTGTAAATCTGAGTGTTAGATCTCATAATGATGTTGATGTATTAATGAGATTTCTGGTATTGGGATCTGGAATAGAAGGTTAGTATGGGTTTACATAACTGAGCTCATTATCATTGGAGAATGATACATATTCACAGCCTTTCAAATGATCAAAAGAATGAATAATGTAAATATTTTTTTAAATGTCAAAGAACTGTGGATACTGGAAATCAGAAACAAAAACAGAAATTGCTGGAGAAACTCAGCAAGTCTGGCACCATCTCTGGAGAGAAAGTAGAGTTAACATTTCAGGTCCAGTGAACAATTTTCTCTCCACAGATGCTTCCAGACCTGCTGAGCTTCTGAGAGAGAGAAAAAGAGAGAGAGAGAGAGAGAGAACAGAATGGGAAGAAGGGGCTGAATTTTCAGATCTCGGTGAGATCAGGAGTCACACAGCTCACAGGTTTCTGTTTATCTTTAACCACTGGAATAACAGAAACATAAATTGCTGATTTATAACTCTATAATTTAAGCTCTACCTCTTCAATCTCAGAAAGTAATAAAGCAGTTCTAACCCCTAAGATACAACCAGCTAACCACAGAATTGGACAGAAATTTGGTTTCTTCGCTGCATACCTCTTTGCAATCTACACAGAATCTAGCTCAGTCACTAGCCCCAGTGGTGAACCCCAGCAGCCTTTAGCTCAGTACAATCAGGTAAATCTCTGAGGGGAGGAGGGGAGATTCTTCCTGAACTGTTCACCCAGAGACCCAGATATCATTCTGGGAACCTGCCTTCAAATCCCACCATGGCAGGTGGGAGAATTTGGATTTAGCTTTTTTTAAAATTGGAATTAAGAGTCTAATGGTGGCTATGAAAATGTTGCCAACTGCATTGAAACATTTATCTGGTTCACTAATGTCCTTGAGGGAAGGAAATTTACCACCATGATCTGGTCTGGCCTATGTGTGGCTTCAAGACCCACAGCAATGTGGTTAACTTCTTACTACCCTCTGGACAATTAAGGATGGGTAATCCTGTCAATGCTATCCTGCCACATCCTGTGAAAGAATTTTAAAAACCCACTGGATTCAATGAGTTGTTTCCTTTCATTTTGTCCCAGTTCCTTTCCATTTGTTGTTGACAAAGCAAGGCTGTTTGTACACTGATGGTGTCCTTCATGTTCTGGGTGAGAGTTCTGCCTTTTCAGAACCTCTGAAGTTGATTTTCCTTGTCTTTTCCCCTTTCAACAAGAGAATTTGTGGAGAAAGGTGAGTGGAAATCAACGAAGGGAATAGAGTATAAAGTGGCAGGAAACAATGGAAGGACTTGGTCAGCCAGAGCTGGAATACTATGAAGAGTTTTGGGCTCCTTATCTAAGGAACGCTAGACTGAGGCAGGCCAGGGAAAGTTCACTCATCTGATAACAGGCCTGGAGGACACTGTACTTATGAGGATACGTTCAGTAGTTTGGGCCTGTGCTTATTGTAGCTTAGAAGAATGAGAGGCAACTTTATTGAAACTTATAAGATTCTCAGGGGACTTGAAAGATGCTGTTTTCCCTTGTGGACAGCCTACAAGGGGACTGTAGAGGGGGTAATCTCAGAACAAGGGGCTAGACATTTCAGACAGAGATGAGGGGAAATTTCTTCTCTTACAGGGGAATGAATCTGTGGAATTCTTATCCTTAGATTACTGTTGAGGCTGGGTCAGTCAGCATTATCCAGGCTGAAATAGACAGATTTCGAATCGGTGGGGGGGAACCAAGGGTTATGGGGAAAAGGCAGAAAAGTGACATTGAGGTTGATTAGATAAGCCATGATCCCATTGAATGGCAAACAGAGCCGATGGGCTGAATGGCCCACTTCTGCTGTGACCATCTTATAGAGTTGGTTGGAGTCGCTGTGAGCTGTTTGCTGTCTGTGTTCTTGATGCTGCCATTTTAGTCGACGTAGCTGTGGGACCCAGAAAGGATTCCTTCCAAGAGATGGAAGAAGATAATTCGTCTCACGGATATTGCAGTTAAACAGGGTTTACAGAGACATGGGGATTTTTCCAGACAGCCCCCCAGTTTCACAGTGAGATTGAAGGAATGACCATCTGCCTGAAGGTGGGTAGTCAGGGGCAAGCTGTCTAGGGGAGGGGACATTGCCACAGGGACACTGTCAGGGTGGGTCTCAGCCAAATACTGTGCTACAAATGGGCAACTCCCATCCTCCATCCCTTCACCCCATTTGCCCTGACCCTTGACCCTTGCTGGCAGTTTTATCTCTGATTGAGGAAGAAGCTGGGGGTGGGCGGCTTTCAATGGGGCAGACCCTTTGTTACTCCCACAGCCACGTGATTCTTTGAGTCTACGCTGTCTCTGATCTGTCCTCTGGTTTTGGGAGCTCAGTCACAGCCTGTAATAGGCTCTGAAGATTCATCTCCTTCATCCTGTCTTGCCTGCCAGAGAGAAAGAGTTGTTAATTAATATTCATGTCATTAAGGGTTAAAATGTAAGGTTAATTTTAAAGAACCTTGACTCATTGCTCACTCTTTTCAGCGTTCTGAAGTTTAGGAGTTTGTCTGTCCAGGCCAGGAGCTGGCCCAGGGGCAGGTTCAGGGTCCGAACCCTGAAGTGAAAGGTCAGGCAGGCTATGTAGCAGAAACTCACAGCTCTCTGTATTTAAACAGCTGCTCAGATTATCATGAATCAATTGAACACCAGGAGAGGAGACTGTGCCCTGAAAAATAAAACAATTATTTCCAAGTGGAAGTAAAGAATCTGAGGAAATAAACTCTGCTGTTACAGGTGTAACCTCTCTACAGGAGGAACTGCTCTCTATAGGTGTAACCTCTCTACAGGGGGACCTGCTCTCTATAGGTAAGATGGTACGGACTACAGGCGGAACTCTGCTGTCTACAGATGGAATTGTGCTGACAATGGTTGTAATTCTGAGGAAAGGTCACCAGACCTGAAATGTTAACTCTGATTTCTCTCCACAGATGCTGCCAGACCTGCTGAGTTTTTCCAGCAACTTCTGTTTTTGTTTCTGGTTTACAGCATCTGCAGTTTTCTCAGTTTTCATATGTAATTCTATTCCCTACAGGTGTAACTGTGCTGTACACAGGTGTAACACTGTTATCCACTGCGAGAACTGTACTACATACAGGCGGAACGCACTGCCAGCAGTGTCATAGAGTCATAGAGATGTACAGCATGGAAACAGACCCTTCGGTCCAAGCAGTCCATGCTGATCAGATATCCCAACCCAATCTAGTCCCATTTGCCAGCACTTGGCCCATATCCCTCCAAACCCTTCCTATTCATATACCCATCCAGATCCTCTTAAAGGTTGTAATTGTACCAGCCTCCACCACTTCCTCTGGCAGCTCATTCCATACACGTACCACCCTCTGCGTGAAAAAGTTGCCCCTTGGGTCTCTTTTATATTTTTCCCTTCTCACCCTAAACCTATGCCCTCTAGTTCTGAACTCCCTCACCCCAAAGAAAAGACTTTGTTTATGTATCCATGCCCCTCATAATTTTATGAACCTCTATAAGGTCATCCCTCAGCCTCCGACGCGCCAGGGAAAATGATAGTAGAGGTAGATACATTATGGATTCTTGGATAGGCACATGGATGTGAGTAAAATGAAGGATATATAGGTTAGTTTGACCTCAGAGTAGGATAAAAAGTCAGCACAACATTGAGGGCCGAAGAGCCTGTACTGTGCTGTACTGTTCTATGTTCTGTGCAACTGCTGACTACAGGTGATGTTCTGCTCTCTCCAGCTTTATCTCTGCTGTGTATGCGTGGAACCCCCTCTCTTATTTTGACAATTGCCCTGCTCTCTCTTCCTTGTGAAGACGTTGTCTAGTGCCTGAAGATCTCTCTGGGACACGAGATGAGGTTATGGTAGCCCATCCCTGACGATGTGTCACTCATTTGGAGCACCTCCAGTGGCTAACCTGATTGGACTGTGTGTTTTTAAACAATGTCAGAATTGTGATGTGCAAATTAAATCTCAGCCTTTCCCCTCCTCCGAAGGTCGCAAAAATCTTCCCTACTTCACAAGACTTAACTGAGTGACAATTTCCAGTTCATGACAGAAGGAACTCATTGAATTCTATCAGAGTTTGTGCTTTCTTCTTTCTCTCCTACAATGGAAGAATCCAATGAATATTATTTTTTATTGACAGTTTTGGCTGTTCGTTCCGGCTGTGAAGTTTATTTGTTCTGGCCAAGCTGGGGATTGTGAATGAACGCAGACTCCTACACTCAGGCTTGAATAAAGACCTGCGACAGCAGTGTCAGGGGAAGCAGCAGTCCCCAGTGTTGCCATGGCAACTGTCAGTTTAAAAATAGTTCCTCAACAATTTTTGGGGAGTTGCTGGTCTGGGCTGTGGAAACCAGGCTGAGGAGACAGTCAGACCCTTAAAATAAGAGATGGTTTCCACAGTGGCTCGCAATGGTTCCACTTTCCGAGCCTATCTTACACCAATGGGATTTATCTACCTGGCATTTTGCTGTAATTTGCTTCCCCCTGACACATGCTGAAATCTTCAACAAGTGCATTCTGCTGACAAACAAATAACAAGAGAGAACTATTCCTCTCCCAAACTGCCCAGATTTCCGGACAGCTCAGACCCCACATTGACATCGATGTGATTGAGCTGACCTTCTGGGAGGAGAAAGTGAGGACTGCAGATGCTGGAGATCAGAGCTGAAAATGTGTTGCTGGAAAAGCGCAGCAGGTCGGGCAGCATCCAAGGAACAGGAGATTCGACCTTTCGGGCATAAGTCCAGCTGACCTTCTGCGAGTCACTTTCTGTTCGAGGTTCCCAGCACAATGACCCAAATCTCTTGACCCATTAGTTTCAGTCCAATTACAACGCCTGCACCAGTTAGGATGGGTCAGTCCTGCTGGTTGGAGCAAATCTCTGAGGAATTGAGGTTTCACAGTATGGCCCTTTGCAAACCCAGTGGGACATCACCTCTCCAGGGAGCAGGGAGCAGTACAGCCCCAAGGGCAGAAACTCTTGTTTGGGAATTCTCTGAACCTTCCAGCCCCTTACCAACACCCCCCGGCCCCTATCTTCCCCAAACCAACCTCTCTCTCTTCGCCACACCAACATCTCCAAACCCCAACCCCACGCCCTGGTCTCAGGCATCCACACGCGTTTTGAAAGAAAGAAGCAAGATGTCCATTTATATAGCACCTGTTACAACCTCCCAAAAGCAGTTTAATATAGTGAAGTGTTTCCAAAGTGTAGTGGGTGTGGTAAACATAGGAAACGCTGCAGCCAATTTGTGTACAGCAAGATCCCATAGCCAGATATTTTGAATTTGTGAAGTTGATCAAGGATTTTGTCCAGAACATTGGAGGGAACCTCATTATGAATAAATTTAATTGAATTAGCCTCTATTGTCGTGTGCATTTGAATGAACGCAGTGAAAGGTTTGTAACATTGCTGCTTAGACACCATCTTAGGTACAGGGTACCTAGATACTGAAACTTAAATATGTGTTACAGACTTGAGAGAATCATAAAGAAAAGTTCAGCATCAGAATAAAAAATAAAGATGTTTTCGTTTCAAAAAAACACTCGAATTTTAGTCTTTTCACCAAGTCTGTGTGAGCACCAAGCCTTCAGACTGCCCTGGGCCAGCCCTCTAAACCACAACAGGCTTCAAACCTCGAATCCTGACTTCCAGGCCCCAAGGGCCTCACCTCCTCCACACTGGCCTGGCCTGGGACTCGCCTGCAGGACTCCCTGTCCCCGTGCTGGCCTGGCCTGGGACTTGCCTGCAGGACTCCCTATCCCCGTGCTGGCCTGGCCTGGGACTCGCCTGCAGGACTCCCTGTCCCCGTGCTGGTCTGGCCTGGGACTCGCCTGCAGGACTCCCTGTCCCCGTGCTGGTCTGGCCTGGGACTCGCCTGCAGGACTCCCTGTCCCCGTGCTGGCCTGGCCTTGGACTCGTCTGCAGGACTCCCTGTCCCCGTGCTGGTCTGGCCTGGGACTCGCCTGCAGGACTCCCTGTCCCCGTGCTGGCCTGGCCTGGGACTCACCTCCGCGATACCCTTCCCCCAAGTTGGCCTGGCCTGGGACTCACTTCTGGTAAGGCAAAAGTGAGGTCTGCAGATGCTGGAAACCAGAGTTTAGATCAGAGTGGTGCTGGAAAAGCACAGCAGGTCAGGCAGCATCCGAGGAGCAGGAAAATCGACGTTTCGGGCAAAAGCCCTTCATCAGGAATAGAGGCAGGAAGCCTCCAGGGTGGAGAGAGAAATGAGAGGAGGGTGGGTGCTGGGGAGAAATTAGCAAAGAGTACAATAGGTGAATGGGGGTGAGGATGGAGGTGATAGGTCAGAGGGGAAGGTGGGAAGGGAAATTGGCCAGTTGGACAGGTCATGGGGACGGTGCTGAGCTCTGGCAAGTTCACGTTTACAGTTTGAAAATAAAGAGGGAAAAAAAAGAATGGGTGGGGCAGAGGAGCCCTGGGTGGAACATCGTACTTTGCCACCATCTTGAATCGAGGTGGACTATAAATTGAATCTCCATAATGTTGACCATGACAATTATGGTTACCTGTCATAAAAACCCCACCTGGTTCACCAATCTCCCCTCAGGAAGGAAATAAAGCCCTAGACCATGAGATATTCACAGCCTATCGAAGCCATTCAGCCCATCAAAGCTGCTCCACTTTTCAATTACATGATCCTCAACTCCACTTTCCTCCCATAGCCCTTGATTCCCTCACTGATTAAAAATCTGTCTCTCTCAGCCTTGAATATCCTGAATGACCCAGCCTCGACAGCCCTCTGCAATAAAGCATTCCACAGATTCACTCCCCTCTGAGAAAAGAGATTTGTCCCCAACTCTGGTTAAGTGGGTGACCCGTTATTCTGAGATTGTACCTAGTCTCTCCCACAACGGGAAACAACCTTTTCACATCAACCCTGTGTCAGCTCCCTGAAGGTTTCTGTACATTTTAATAAGATGTCTTCTCTTTCTTCTAAACTCCAGTAAGTACAGGCCCAATCTCCCTAACCTCTCCTCATACCCAATATCAGCCGAGTGAACCTCCATTGGACCTGCCTCCAAAACCAATAACACTATCCATAGATAAGGGGTTCCAAACTGTTCACAGTATTGCAGTGGTGGCCTGTTACGTTATATAATTTTAGCAAAACTTTTCTACTTTTATACTCCATTTCCGTTGAAATCAATGTCAACATTTCAATTTGCCTTCTCTATCACCCACTGAACCTGGATGATAACCTGTTCTGCAGCTTTCTGCAATCTTTCTCTAGTTAAATAATATTCAGCTCCTCCATTCTTCCTGCCAAAGTACAACACCTCACATTTTCCCACATTAAATTCCACCTGTCCAGTTTCTGCCCACTTGTTTAACCTGTTTAAATCTCTCTGAGGATTCTGAGTGTCACGCTCTCCAGTTGTACTCTCAACTACCGCTGTGTCATCCATAAACGTGGCCACAGTACATTCCCTTTCCTCATCCAAGTCATTAATACAGATTGTAAATAATCTAACATCAGCCCCAACAATGATTCCTGTGACACACCACAGATTATAAATTGCCATCTTGAAGATGTCTCCTTATCCCAACTCCCTGTTTTCTATTAGTTCGCAAATTCTCTCTCCACGCTAATATACCACCCCCAACACCATGGGCTATCATCTAATTGGAAGTAGGTTCATGTGTGGTAACTGAGACTGAAAATGTGTTGCTGGAAAAGCGCAGCAGGTCAGGCAGCATCCAAGGAGCAGGAGATTCGACGTTTCGGGCATGAGCCCTTCTTCAGGAGCCCTTTTCGGGCTCATGCCTGAAACGTCGACTCCCCTGCTCCTTGGATGCTGCCTGACCTGCTGCGCTTTTCCAGCAACACATTTTCAGCTCTGATCTCCAGCATCTGCAGTCCTCACTTTCTCCTGGTAACTGAGACTGCCTTCTGAAAATTCAAATATATTATATCTGCAGCTTCCCCTTTATCTATTCTGCTTGTTACCTTCTTAAAGAATTCCAGTAAACTTGCCGCACTTCATTTTGTGAAGCCATGCTGACTCTGTTTGATCATACTGTGTTATCTATTTCTAAATGCTCTGTGATTTGGTGTGGTGGTAGTGCACCTAACTCTGTGCCAGAAGGCCTGCATTCAAGACTCACCTGCTCCACAGATATGTCATAATATTGACAAAGATGTTGATTAGAAAAAAAACAATACTGACTCTAACAGTTTACCAATAACAGACATTGAGCTAACTATCTGAGAGTTACCTGATTTTTAAAATCTCCTTCCCTTTTTAAATAGAGCTGTTACATTGGCAGTTTTCCGTAATTCTTCTCTGGTCAGGCTCTGGGTGTGACTGGACTCCAAACCCACAGCGATGTGGTTGGTTCTTACAAGCTCTCTCAACTGGCCAAGCAAGCCACTCAGTTCAAGGGCAATTAGGGATACACAATAAATGCTGGCCTTGCTAGTGACGCCTCCATCCCATGGGAATCTGCCCCAGGACCTTTCACATAGAGTCATAGAGATGTACAGCATGGAAACAGACCCTTTGGTCCAACCCATCCATGCCGACCAGATATCCCAACCCAATCTATTCCCACCTGCCAGCACCCGACCCATATCCCTCCAAACCCTTCCATTCATATACCCATCCAAATGCCTCTTTAATGTTGCCATTGTACCAGCCTCCACCACATCCTCTGGCAGCTCATTCCATACACATACCACCCTCTGCATGAAAAAGTTGCCCCTTCGCTCTCTTTTATATCTTTCCTCTCTCACCCTAAACCTATGCCCTCTAGTTCTGGAGTCCCCCAACCCAAGGAAAAGACTTTGTCTATTTATCCTATCCATACTCCTCATGATTTTATAAACATCTATAAGGTCACCCCTCAGCCTCTGATGCTCCAGGGAAAATGGCCCCAGCCTATTTAACCAATGGCTAAAATCCTCCATCCCTGGCAACATCCTTGTCAATCTTTTCTGAATCTTTTCAAGTTTCACAACATCTTTCCGATAGGAAGGAGACCAGAATTACACGCAATATTCCAACAGTGGCCTAACCAATGTCCTGTACAGCCGCAACATGACCTCCCAACTTCTGTACTCAATACTTCACGAGTAAAGGAAAGCATACCAAACGCCACCTTCACTATCCTATCTACCTGTGACTCCACTTTCAAGGAGCCATGAACCTGCACTCCAAGGTCTCTTTGTTCAACAACACTCCCGAGAACCTAACTATTAAGTGTATAAGTCCAGCTAAGATTTGTTTTCCCAAAATGCAGCACCTCACATTTATCTGAATTAAATTCCATCTTTAGTGTTATCTGCAAACTTACTAAATATACCTCTTATGCTCACATCCAAATCATTTATATAAACGATGAAAAGTAGAGGACCCAGCCCTGATCCTTGTGGCACTCCACTGGTCACAGGCCTCCAGTCTGAAAAACAACCCTCCACTACCACCCTCTGATTTCTTTCTTGAGCATATTCTGTATCCAAATGGCTCGTTCTCCCTGTATTCCGTGAGATCTAACCTTGCTAATCAGTCTCCCATGGGGAACCTTGTCGAATGCTTTACTGAGGTCCATATAGATCACAGCTGCAAATGTGTTGCTGGTCAAAGCACAGCAGGCCAGGCAGCATCTCAGGAATAGAGAATTCGACGTTTCGAGCATAAGCCCTTCATCAGGAATAAGAGAGAGAGAGCCAAGCAGGCTAAGATAAAAGGTAGGGAGGAGGGACTAGGGGGAGGGGCGATGGAGGTGGGATAGGTGGAAGGAGGTCAAGGTGTGGGTGATAGGCCGGAGTGGGGTGGGGGCGGAGAGGTCAGGAAGAGGATTGCAGGTTAGGAGGGCGGTGCTGAGTTGAGGGAATCGACTGAGACAAGGTGGGGGGAGGGGAAATGAGGAAGCTGGAGAAATCTGAATTCATACCTTGTGGTTGGAGGGTTCCCAGGCGGAAGATGAGGCGCTCCTCCTCCAGCCGTCGTGTAGTTGTGTTCTGCCGGTGGAGGAGTCCAAGGACCTGCATGTCCTCGGTGGAGTGGGAGGGGGAGTTAAAGTGTTGAGCCACGGGGTGATTGGGTTGGTTGGTTCGGGCGGCCCAGAGGTGTTCTCTGAAGCGTTCCGCAAGTAAGCGGCCTGTCTCACCAATATAGAGGAGGCCACATCGGGTGCAGCGGATGCAATAGATGATGTGTGTGGAGGTACAGGTGAACTTGTGGCGGATATGGAAGGATCCCTTGGGGCCTTGGAGGGAAGTGAGTGTGGAGGTGTGGGCGCAAGTTTTACATTTCCTGCGGTTGCAGGGGAAGGTGCCGGGGGTGGAGGTTGGGTTGGTGGGGGGTGTGGATCTGACAAGGGAGTCACGAAGGGAGTGGTCCTTGCGGAACGCTGATAGGGGAGGGGAGGGAAATATATCCTTGGTGGTGGGGTCCGTTTGGAGGTGGCGGAAATGGCGGCGGATGATACGTTGTATGCGCAGGTTGGTGGGGTGGTAGGTGAGAACCAGTGGGGTTCTGTCTTGGTGGCGGTTGGAGGAGCGGGGCTCAAGGGCGGAGGAGCGGGAAGTGGAGGAGATGCGGTGGAGGGCATCGTCGATCACGTCTGGGGGGAGTCTGCGGTCCTTGAAGAAGGAGTCCATCTGGGCTGTGCGGTGTTGGAATTGGTCCTCCTGGGAGCAGATGCGGCGGAGACGAAGGAATTGGGAATATGGGATGGCGTTTTTACAGGGGGCAGGGTGGGAGGAGGTGTAGTCCAGGTAGCTGTGGGAGTCAGTCGGTTTATAATAGATGTCTGTGTTGAGTCGGTCGCCCGAGATAGAAATGGAAAGGTCTAGGAAGGGGAGGGAGGAGTCTGAGACAGTCCAGGTGAATTTCAGGTCGGGATGGAAGGTGTTAGTAAAGTTGATGAACTGTTCAATCTCCTCGTGGGAGCACGAGGCAGCGCCGATACAGTCATCGATGTAGTGGAGGAAAAGGTGGGGGGTGGTGCCAGTGTAGTTGCGGAAGATGGACTGTTCCACATATCCTAGGAAGAGGCAGGCATAGCTGGGGCCCATGCGGGTGCCCATGGCAACTCCTTTAGTTTGGAGGAAGTGGGAGGATTGAAAAGAGAAGTTATTCAGGGTGAGGACCAGTTCAGTCAGTCGAAGGAGGGTGTCAGTGGAAGGGTACTGGTTGGTGCGGCGGGAAAGGAAGAAGCGGAGGGCTTTGAGTCCTTCGTGATGGGGGATGGAGGTGTACAGGGACTGGATGTCCATAGTGAAAATAAGGCGTTGGGGACCGGGGAAGCGAAAATCCTGGAGGAGGTGGAGGGCGTGGGTGGTGTCCCGAACGTAGGTGGGGAGTTCTTGGACTAAAGGGGACAGGACCGTGTCGAGGTATTGGGAGATGAGTTCGGTGGGGCAGGAGCAGGCTGAGACAATGGGTCGGCCGGGGCAGGCAGGTTTGTGGATTTTGGGCAGGAGGTAGAAACGGGCGGTGTGGGGTTGTGGGACTATGAGGTTGGAGGCGGTGGATGGGAGATCCCCTGAGGTGATGAGGTCCTGGATGGTCTGGGAGATGATGGTTTGGTGGTGGGAGGTGGGGTCGTGGTCAAGGGGGCGATAAGAGGAGGCGTCCGCGAGCTGGCGTTTGGCTTCAGCGGTGTACAGGTCAGTGCGCCAAACTACCACCGCGCCTCCCTTGTCTGCGGGTTTGATGGTGAGGTTGGGATTGGAGCGGAGGGAGTGGAGGGCTGCACGTTCTGAGGGTGAGAGGTTGGAGTGGGTGAGAGGGGTGGACAGGTTGAGTCGGTTGATGTCACGGCGGCAGTTGGCTATAAAGAGGTCGAGGGCGGGTAGGAGGCCAGCACGGGGTGTCCAGGTGGATGGGGCGTGTTGGAGGCGGGAGAAGGGGTCGTCAGAGGGTGGGCGGGAGTCTTGGTTGTGAAAGTAGGCACGGAGGCGAAGGCGGCGGAAGAATTGTTCAATATCTCGCCGCGTGTTGAACTCATTAATCCGAGGGCATAGGGGAATGAAGGTGAGGCCCCTGCTGAGGACTGATCTTTCATCCTCAGAGAGGGGGAGATCTGGAGGGATGGTGAAAATCCGGCAAGGCTGGGAGCTAGGACCTGGTGTGGGACTGGAGCTGGAGCTGGAGCTGGGGGCGGGGTTAGGGGCGGGGACAGAGATCGAAGTAGGGGCGGAGTTAGACGTGGTGATGTTGCTCGATGTGGGGGCGGGGTCATGCGTCGTGACGGAAATAAGCGTGGGGGCGGGGTTATGCGTAGTGACGAAAGACGGCGTGGGGGCGGGGAAACCTGAGGATTTGTGCTCCTGCAGGTTAGTGATGTCAGTGGGGGCGGAAGTGGCTGCGCCGACAGCAACCAGCGGAAGTGGCTGCGCCGACGGCAACCTATCACACCTTCCACTCTGCCCTCATCAATCCTCTTTGTTACTACTTCAAAAAACTCAATCAAGTTTGTGAGACATGATTTCCCATGCGTAAAGCCATGTTGACTATCCCTAATCAGTCCTTGCCTTTCCAAATACATGTACATCCTGTCCCTCAGGATTCCCTCCAACAACTTGCCCACCACCGAGGTCAGGCTCACTGGTCTATAGTTCCCTGGCTTGTCCTTACTGCCCTTCTTAAACAGTGGCACCACATTTGCCAACCTCCAGTCTTCCGGCACCTCACCTGTGACTATTGATGATACAGATATCCCAGTAAGAGGCCCAGAAATCACTTCCCTAGCTTCCCACAGAGTTCTAGGGTACACAGTTTTTTAGATTAGATTAGATTACTTACAGTGTAGAAACAGGCCCTTAGGCCCAACAAGTCCACACCGACCCGCCGAAGTGCAACCCACCCAGACCCATTCCCCTACATTTACCCCTTCACCTAATACTACGGGCAATTTAGCATGGCCAATTCACCTAACCTGCACATTTTTGGACTGTGGGAGGAAACTGGAGCACCCGGAGGAGAATGTGCAAACTCCATACAGACAGTTGCCTGAGGTGGGAATTGAACCCGGGTCTCTGGTGCTGTGAGGCAGCAGTGCTAACCACTGTGCCGCCGTGGAGGCAAGTGGCTGGGCTTGAATAACCGCTTCATGAAATTCCTCGGCATCGAGAGATTTGAGACATTCGCCCAAAAGACATGAAGACTCACGTTGTCACTGACACGCGAATTATTACATCTCGTCAGAGACAAGTGAGCAAATAACCGCAGACGGTGATACAAAACCTTTCAGCACCATTGGCTCCTCAACCAAGCACATACACCAAATGTCCTATCGTACTGAGCAGGATTACTATTGCAACAACACAACATCAGTTGGGTAAAACTAACCTGTCTCACGACGGTCTAAACCTAGCTCACGTTCCCTATTAGTGGGTGAACAACCCAACGCTTGGTGAATTCTGCTTCACAATGATAGGAAGAGCCGACATCGAAGGATCAAAAAGTGACGTCGCTATGAACGCTTGGCCGCCACAAGCCAGTTCTCCCTGTGGTAACTTTTCTGACACCTCCTGCTTAAAAGGTCAGAAGGATCGTGAGGCCCTGCTTTCACGGTCTGTACTCGTACTGAAAATCAAGATCGAGCGAGCTTTTGCCCTTCTGCTCCACGGGAGGTTTCTGTCCTCCCTGAGCTCGCTTTAGGACCCCTGCGTTACAGTGTGACAGGTGTACCGCCCCAGTCAAACTCCCCACCTGCCATTGTCCCCAGAGCGGGTCGCGTCCAGGCGCTTCCGACCAGAAGCGAGAGCCCCTCAGGGCTCGCCTCCCCGCCTCACCGGGTAAGTGAAAAAACAATAAGAGTAGTGGTATTTCACCGGCAGCCGGAGCCTCCCACTTATTCTACACCTCTCATGTCTCTTCCCAGTGCCAGGCTAGAGTCAAGGTCTTCTCTACCCGCTAATTCTGCCAAGCGTGTTCCCTTGTTTGATCAGGTCCTGGGGATTTATCCATCTTTATGCGTTTCAATACATCCAGCACTTCCTCCTCTGTAATATGGACATTTTCCAAGATGTCACCATCTACTTCCCTACATTCTATATCTTCCATGTCCTTTTCCACAGTAAATACTGACTCCCCCATCTCCTGCAGCTCCACACAAAGGTCGCCTTGCTGATCATTGAGGGGCCCTATTCTCTCCCTAGTTACCCTTTTGTCCTTAATATATATTTAAAAACCCTTTGGATTCTCCTTAACCCTATTTGCCAAAGCTATCTCATGTCCCCGTTTTGCCCTCCTGATTTCCCTCTTAAGTATACTACTGCCTTTATACTCTTCGAAGGATTCACTTGATCTATTCTGTCTATACCTGACATATGCTTCCTTCTTTTTCTTAACCAAACCCTCAATTTCTTTAGTCATCCAGCATTCCCTATACCTACCAGCCTTCCCTTTCACCCTGACAGGAATATACTCTCTCTGGATTCTTGTTTTCTCATTTCTGAAGGCTTCCCATTTTCCAGCTGTCCCTTTACCTGTGAACATCTGCCTCCAATCAGCTTTCGAAAGTTCTTGCCTAATACCGTCAAAATTGGCCTTTCTCCAATTTAGAATTTCAATGTTTAGATCTGGTCTATCCTTTTCCATCACTATTTTAAAATTAGTAGAATTATGGTCGCTGGCCCCAAAGTGCTCGCCCACTGACATCTCAGTCACCTGTCTTGCCTTATTCCCAAAGAGTAGATCAGGTTTTGCACCTTCTCTAGTAGGTACATCCACATACTGAATCAGAAAATTTACTTGTACACACTTAACAAATTTTTCTTCATCTAAACCCTTAACACTGTGGCAGTCCCTGTCTATGTTTGGAAAGTTAAAATGCCCTACCATAACCACCTTATTATTCTCACAATAGCTGAGATCTCCTTATAAATTTATTTCTCAATTTCCCTCTGACTATTAGGGGGTCTATAAATCAATCCCAATAAGGTGATCATGCCTTTCTTATTTCCCAGTTCCACCCAAATATCTTACCTGGATGTGTTTCCGGGAATATTCTCTCTCAGCACAGCTGTAATGCTATCCCTTCTCAAACAACACCACTCCCCCTCCCCTCTGGCCTCCCTTTCTACCCTTCCTGTAGCATTTGTACCCTGGAACATTAAGCTGCCAGTCCTGCCCATCCCTGAGCCATGTTTCCGTAATTGCTATGATATCCCAGTCACATGTTCCTAACCATGCCCTGAGTTTGTCTGTCTTCTCCGTTAGGCCTCTTGCATTGAAACACATTATCTCGGTCTCTGCTTTGCCCCTGCCTGCCCTGACTGTTTGACTTGCTTCTGTTCTCAACTGTACCAGTCTCAGATTGATCCCTTTCCTCACTGTCTCTCTGTCAGTGCAGTACTCCCTCAGTACTGTACTTCAGCATCAGCTCTGATTTCGGTGTTCAAGCTCTGCACTGGGCTTTGAACTAGGGATCTTCTGACCCAGCGTTGAGAGAGTTAGTGGCTCAGTGTTGAGAGAGTTAGTGGCTAGCGTTGAGAGAGTTAGTGACTCAGTGTTGAGAGAGTTAGTTACTTGACCTCCGCAGAGTTTAGTGGCTCAGCACCAGTTGACAGTGCGAGCTGGAATCTCCATCAGTGACAATGTGAAGAGGAAATGGTCTTTGCACAATCTGGAAAGACCCATTCCCAAAGGAAATTTGGCCTCTTTTGGCTTTTTGCCTGTGGAAAGCTTCCCCGCAGGACTGTCCCTTCCCTTGCCCGGCACCAGCTCTCCCTTGCTTTAAGAGATGCCCACAGCTGGCATCTGGTTTGGGCATGATCTTCTCTGGGTAGCTTTGCTGCCCAGTGACCATTCTTGTAATCCTGGATCCCACGGATTGACTCGTATTGAATGGTGAAGGATTAGCCATTAGCAGAATAGGTTTGAATTTGAATAATAAGAAGCAGTTTATTACATACTCATTAGATAAGGGATTACATTAGTTTAAGATTGGTTAGCAATATTAACACTAGTTGGTACACATTGGTATCTTTTAACAGACAGTAACTGACCTGTTTAAGAGGTTGTATTCTGTATAGTAGACAGATTCACAATTACAACTTCGAACAACGACAGAACCAACATCAAACAAAGACCTCCATGTACATAGCAGTGGGTGGAGCCATTCCAAAGCTTCTGTGTTAACCCTATCATTGCTGATTGATTTGGTTTGATTTAATTGATTTATTGTCACATGCACCTGAGTACAGTGAAAAGCTTTGTTGATGAGCAGTACAGGCAGATCGTAGAAAGCAAGGACATAGAGATCAAAGGGTGAAGGAAAAACTTAGACAGTGACATGTAGTTTACATCACACAGGCAAGATCAATACTAGCTAGATCAGCTTCATTTGAGGTAGATCGTCCACTCATCAGTCTAATAATGGCCAGGGAGAAGCTGTTCCTGAACCTGCTGGTCCATGTGTTCAGGTTTCTGTATCTTCTGCCTGATGGAAGAGGTTGTAGCTCAGCGTTACCGGGATGCGAAGAACCTTTGATGATGTTGGCAGCCTTTCTGGGGCAGTGAGCCGTGTAAATGGAGTCATGGATGGAAGGCTAGCTGCCGCGATGGTCTGGCCTCTGCAGACTATCGTTTATAGTTTCTATCGATCCTGGACAGAGCTGTTGCTATACTAGGCCGTTATGTACCCGGGCAATATACTGTCAATGGTGCATCTGTAGAAGTTGGTGAGGGTCCTTCTGCTGAATTTCCTGAGGCGCCTGAGGAAGGAGAGGTGTTGTTCTACCTTCTTGACTGTCTGGTATAACATTAGAAGTGGAATCCCAATCCGTTCCCCCCCCTCTGCCTGGAGTAGGGAGCTGTCACGGAGGTGAAATCAGTCAGACCTACAACAACATTGGATCAGGTAAGGCCTGATTCACACTGTGGCTTCAAGGTACCTTCCAAAGACAAGAACATAACATCAGCTGATGCTTCATTTCAGTTCAACCTGCACTGTCTGAGCATCAGTGCTGAAGGAATGGGCACTGTCGGAGGGCCGGTACTGAGGGAATGGGCACTGTCTGATCACCAATGCTGAGGGAATGGGCACTGTCAGAGTGCCAATAGTGAGGGACTGGGCACTGTGAGAGGGTCAGTACTGAGGGAGTACTGCACTGTCAGAGGGTCAGTATTGAGGGAGTAGGCACTGTCAGAGGCTCGATACAGAGGGAGTGGGCACTGTCGGAAGGTCAGTGCTGAGAAATGGGCATTGTCGGAGTGTCAGTGCTGAGGGAGTGCTGCACTGTTCGAGGATCAGTGCTGAGGAAGTGCTGCACTGTCGGAGTGTCAATGCTGAGGGAATGCTGCACTGTTGGAGGATTAGTACTGAGGGAATGCCGCAATGTCAGAGGGTCAATATTGAGGGAGTGCTGCACTGTTGGAGGGTCAGTGCTGAGGAAGCAGCACTTTATTGGAAGCACTGATGTGGGGGAATGCTGCACTGTTGCTGAATCAGTCTGGTGAGAGTGCAGGCAGTCAGAGACATCCTCCTTGATAAAGGGATGACCTGTCTGTTTGCTCTGTGCATTTGAGCAGGCTGAGGTTTATCTTCTGTAAATTGAAGAAGGCTGGGGATGGGGAGGGGGTCCTATGGTGATCAAAGGAACCATCCTCCCTCAGACTGAACTGCAAAATTACAGTGTCTCTTCGCTTTTTGTGGGATCTTGCTGTGTGCTAGTATGTGCTATGTTTGTTCATGTAACAACGTAGAATCAGAAGGGGTCTCTTTAATGCCTTCAACCTGTTCCCTGTTCAACTAATCTCACACCATATCCCACTCTTTGCTCTAAATCCCCAAATTGCTAACAAAACTCAACAATCTCAGCTTCAAAATGAACGTTTCAGCCAGTATCAGTTTGTAGAACAACATTCCAAACTTCTTTATCTTTTTGTTTATCGAAGTGTTTCAAAAGTTCACTCTTGAAAGACCTGGCTGTACATTTCAGACTGGATCCCAAGTCCCAGTGTCCCTAGTCAGCAGAAATTACTCTTTCTATCCTGCAAATGTTTTCTCTTTGGTACTTTGAAAATATACGTAGATAAATATATTAGAAATACAGGGTAATCTGAAAGATACTAGGACAGCAGTTTAGCACAGGCACTGTCGACACAAAGCTCCATGATCTTTCTGAGACACGGTTCCTTCAATAAGCACCAAGCACCACAGCAATGTGACAGGGCTGTCGCTGGATACAGATCAGAGTGGTGCTGGAAAAGCACAGCAGCTGTTGTTTTCCAGCAGCACTCTAATCTAGAATCTGGTTTCCAGCGTCTGCAGTCCTCACTTTTGTCACTACAAGCCAGTGTCTTGTAAATCTTTTCAACTCCTATCAACTAGTTCTCCATCAAATCAAATTCTTTCCTTCCTTTGAAATTGTCTTATAGCCTGCAATTTATTCTTATTCATGTGAATTGTGTGAGATGGAGTTTGTGATTGTGTGTATGTGTGAGGATAAGCTCGCGTGTGTTAGTTTAAATGGAAATGAAGTCTGTGTGTGTATCTGTGTGTCTCTGTATCTGTGTATCTTTGTTTCTGTGTGTCTCTGTATCTGTGTGTCTGTGTATCTCTGTGTCTGTGTGTCTGAATATCTGTGTGTCTCTGTATCTGTGTGTCTGTGTATCTGCGTGTCTGTGTGTCTATGTATCTGTGTGCTTGTGTATCTGTGTGTCTCTGTATCTGTATGTCTGTGTGTCTGTGTGTCACTGTATATCTGTGTCTGTGGGTCTGTGTATCTGTGTGTCTTTGTATCTGTGTGTTTGTGTATCCCTGTGTCTATGTGTCTATGTATCTGTGTATCTCTGTATCTGTCTGTGTGTCTGTGTATCTATGTGTCTGTGTATCTCTGTGTCTGTGTGTCCATGTATCCGTGTGTTGTGTCTGTGTCTGTGTGTCTGCATATCTGTGTGTCTGTGTGCCTGTGCATCTGTGTGTCTCTGTATCTGTGTGTCTGTGTATCTCTGTGTCTGTGTGTCCATGTATCCGTGTGTCTGTGTCTGTGTGTCTGCATATCTGTGTGTCTGTGTGCCTGTGCATAGTGTATCTCTGTATCTGTGTGTCTGTGTGTGGTGGAGGTGAGCGTGTGAGTCCAATGGATGTTCCTGTCAGGGGGTGGTCCCATTCCATATCTGAAATCACCTCATAGGCTGTAATGATAACTGGCTGTTTATTGCCCATCCCTAATCGCCCTGCAAAGGGTGATGATGAGCTGCCTCCTGGATCTGCTGCCGTTCTTGGAGTGCAGGCGCACCCATAATCCCCATAGGGAGGGAATTCCAGGATTTTGACTCAGCGACAGTGGAGGAACGGCGATATATTTCCCAGTCAGGATGGTGAGTGGCTTGGAGGGGAATTTGAAGGGGGCGGTGTTCCCATGTATTCATTGCCCATGTCCCTATAGGTAGCAGTGGCTATATGTGTGGAAGATGCTATCTAAGGAGCATTGGTGAGTTCTGCAGTGTCTCTTGTAGGTGGTCTGCACTGCTGCTAATCAGCGTCAGTGATGAAGGGACAGAATATTGAAGGTGGAGATGTGGTGCCAATCTAGTGGACTGCTTTATCCTGGATGCTTAGTGAGCTCCAGGGTCAATAGCTTCTTGAGTGTTGTTTGATCTGTACTCATCCAGGCAAGTGGAGCCTGTTGTATCACACTCCTGACTTGTGCCTTGTAAATGGAGGACAGACTTTGGGGAGGCAGGAGGTGAGTTACTCACTGCAGAATCTCTAGCCTATGACCTGCTCTTCTGGCTGCTGTATTTTAATGGCAAGGCGAAACTGAGGACTGTAGATACTGGAGATTAGAGTTGAGAGTGTGGTGCTGGAAAATCACAGCAGGTCAGGCCCATCCGAGGAGCAGGAAAATTGATGGTTACTGAAGGGTTTATGCCCAAAACATTGACTCTCTTGCTCCTCGGATGCTGCCTGACCTGCTGTGCTTTTCCACCACTGCACTCTTGTATTTTAATGACAAGTTCAATTTCTGGTCAATGGTAATCCTTAGGATTTTGTAAATGATGGTAATGTCATTGAATGCCAAAAGGCAATGGTTATTTTGTTTCTTACAGGAGATGGTGATTGCCTGGCAAATGTTCCTTCGCCTAAGCTTGGTCCGGGACTTGTTGCATATGGACACGGCCTGCTTCAGTATCTGAGGATCTGCGAATGGTGCTGAACGTTGTGCATTCATTGGTGATGGAGGGAAGGTCATTGATGAAGCAGCTGAAGATGGTTGGGCCTGAGGAACTCCTGCAGAGATGTCCTGGAACTGAGATGGCTGACCTTCAACAACCACAACCATCTTCCTCTGTGCCAGATCTGATTCCAACCAGCAGAGAGTTTTCCCCAATTCCCACAGTTCCTTGATGCCACACTCGGTCAAATACGACTTTGACATCAAAGATAGTTACACTCACCTCGCCTCTGGAGATGGGCGTGGAGTTACCCAGGGATGAAGATGGCAGTGGCTGCATCATTGTCTGTAAGCTATAAGTCTGTGAGTGTGACTACGTCAGGCTGTTGATTGGCCTGTCCGTGGGTGAGCTCCAGGGTCAACAAAGGTGGGTTTGCTCTTATCATTCCCATGTCTAGGCTGACACTGGGTTATCCATTGTCTCATTCATTTTTTGAGGTTTGATATAACTGAGAGACGTATTTGATCATTTCAAGTGACTGGAGTCCCATGTAGACCTGACCAGGGAGAACAGATTTCCATCCCTAAAGGACATTCATGAATTTGGTAGGTTTTTTTTAATAACCACAGTTACATGGTCACTATTAGATTTGTTCCAGATGGTATTGAATAGAAATCTCTCGGTCTGACTCATGGCCAGATTTGAACCTACATCCCTAAGATTTAGCCTGGTTCTCTGGATTCCAAGCCCCGAGATGTTACCATTATGCTCCAGGATGGAACTCTTTTAAAGTCCAGATGTTTTTCAATTTGTTCTTATAACCACAGTGTGAATTTATAACTTTGAATGGGTAAGTTTTGTAATGTACATAAAAGGTTTGAAATTAGATTCTGGTCAGGGATGTTGCAAAGCAGTGATGCTGGCCTTCCACTCAGCACTTCCCAATAATGACGGAATAATCATCAATAAATCAACAAAATGTTTGCAACACAGACATTCACCTTGAGGTAGTTGGATTTATGGACTGTGGAGAGGTGTGTGTGTGTGTGTGTGTATATACACGCCAGGGGTGTGTCTGTGCGTTGCATGTGGGTCAGCACTGACGCTCCAACAGTGCAGCACTGACCCTCTGACAGTGCAGCACTCCCTCGGTACTGACCCTCTGACAGTACTGCACTCCCTCAGTACTGACCCTGCGACAGTGCAGCACTCCCTCGGTACTGACCCTCTGACAGTGCAGCACTCCCTCGGTACTGACCCTCTGACAGTACTGCACTCCCTCAGTACTGACCCTGCGACAGTGCAGCACTCCCTCGGTACTGACCCTCTGACAGTACTGCACTCCCTCGGTACTGACCCTCCGACAGTGCCGCAAACTTGAAAGAATTGTGTCTGAACCTCTATGTTCTCCAGTCCATTTCATTGCATAAGTCATATTGTTGTTTGTTTTACCAAAAAACACTTTACATTTTTTCAAATTAAACTCGAAATGCCTCTCCTTGGCACATTGACCTAATTGATTAACATTTTTTTGATAATCATAGAGAACCTTCTTCACTGACCACTATCCCACTAACTTTGGAGTCATCCATAAACGTACTTACCATGCTTTCGGTAATCTCATCTACACCATTGATGTATATTTATACTTGAGGAATGACTTGGTTTCGCAATGGGTGGGAATTTTTGTTCGTCTTTCTGCTCTGATGACCTTTATAGTTCAGATCACTGAACACCAAATGAGGGTGGACATTGAGATGAAGACAGCAGCAAGAAACTAAAAATAAATCAGGTGTCGTTGTTGTGAAAATGTATTGGTGCTTGTTTCCCGTTGTACTGAATTCACGTTAAAAATCAGTGAATGAAAAGTTTCTATAACGAAAATCAAATCCTAGAAATGAAGGGTGAGGAGGAAAGAGGGGGCAATGATAAAAGCAAAATTCTGCAGCTGCTGCAAATCTGAAACAAAAACAGAAATTGCTGGAGAAACTCAGCAGGTCTGGCAGCATCTGTGGAGAGAGAAACAGAATTAATGTTTCGAGTCCTGTGGCTCTTCTTCAGAATAGAAAAATGGGCAGATATATGAATGACATAAAGAGGGTGGGAATGTTAATAATGTGCTGGTTACAGCTGTAGGATGACAGTGATGGGAGAAAGGTAATTATTCGTGTTTCAGAAACAGACAGCTCTTCAGCTCAGCAATAGCAAAACAAATTGAAAAGAAAAGGCATTGAAAATTCGACAAAAATATGACGGCCTGCCTGGAAAGGTCAGTGGAATAGTGGGAGGATTGGTCATTGCCAGATAGCTTATGAACATCTGAGTCATTTTTGTATTGCAGTTTATTTTTTTTTACAGATGTCAAGGCCTTGGAGTGGGTGTAGAGGAGATTTATCAGAATCGAACGAGAGATGGGGACATTACTTTTGGTGAGACTGGAGAAGTTGCAATTGTTTCCCTTCGAGCAGGGAAGGTTAAGCAGAGACTTAACACAGATGTTCCAAAGCATAAGGATTCTGAAAGATTTCCTGCTGGTGGCCTGTGTTTGTAAATTCTATGCAGCGTAACTACTACAGTATCTGTATACACAACAGAATCATTGAAACAGCAATAGAAAGACTGAAGGCCCAGTCTGATTCACAAGATGTTGAGCTGGATGAAATTTCCTCTTTATGCAGGAATTGTGAGAGTGCTTTGGTCTTATTTTACCAAAGTCAGCAATAATTAGTCATTTTGCAACATAAAATTATGAAGAAATAATGTAACCACAATTAAACTTTAAATGTTTCGTGAAACTAATGAGCTACTTAACTGGTACACTTATGTTGCATTGTATTGAGAACAATCATTTTACACAAGGCTGACCCACCGGCAGTGCAGCACTCCCTCAGCACTGACTCTCCACCTACCTATTGTACTCTTTGCTACCTTCTCCTTATCCTACCACCATCCCATTTATGTCTTCATCCTGTGCTCCCTGCCTTCATTCCTGATGAAGGGCTTTTGCCCGAAACGTCGATTTTCCTGCTCCTCAGATGCTGCCTGACCTGCTGTGCTTTTCCAGCACCACTCTAATCTTGACTCTGATCTCCAGCATCTGCAGTCCTTACTTTCGCCTGGCATGTAACAGTGCCAAGGATCCAGTTGGGATGCAACAGTGCCAGGGATCGGGTTGGGATGGAACAGTGCCAGGGATCGGGTTGGGATGGAACAGTGTTGAGAGTGTGTTGCTGGTAAAGCACAGCAGGTCAGGCAGCATCCAAGGAGCAGGAAAATCGACATTTCATCAGGAAATCTTTTTTTTATGAGGCTGGGAGCCTCGGGGATGGGGAGATAAATGGGAGGGGAGTGGGGCTGGGGGGAAGGTAGGAGAGAGTGCAAGAGGCAGATGGAGGTGGGGGTAAAAATGATAGGTTGGAGGGGAGGGTGGAGTGGATGGGGGAAGGGAGGTAGGACAGGTCATGGGGACAGTGCTGAACTGGAAGGTTGGAACTGGGGTAAGGTGGGGGGAGGGGAAATGAGGAAACTGGTGAAATCCACATTGCTGCCCTGGGGTTGAAGATGAGGTGGTCTTCCTCAAGGCATTGGGTGGTGAGGGAGCAGCGGTGGAGGAGGCCCAGGACCTGCATATCCTCGGCAGAGTGGGAGGGGGAGTTAAAATGTTGGGCCACAGGGCGGTGTGGTTGATTGGTGCGGGTATCCCAGAGATGTTCCCTAAAGCGCTCTGCTAGGAGGCGTCCAGTCTCCCCAATGTAGAGGAGATCACATCGGGAGCAATGGATACAATAAATGATATTAGTGGATGTGCTGGTGAGACTTTGATGGATGTGGAAGGCTCCTTTAGGGTCTTGGATAGAGGGGAGGGAGGAGGTGTGGGCGCAGATTTTACAGTTCCTGTGGTGGCAGGGGGAAGTGCCAGGATGGGAGGGTAGGTTGTAGGGGGGGGCATGGACCTGACCAGGTAGTCACGGAGGGAACAGTCTTTGCGGAAGGCGGAAAGGGGTGGGGAGGGAAATATATCCCTGGTGGTGGGGTCCGTTTGGAGGTGGCGGAAATGTCGGCGGATGGTGCGGATGATCCAGTGCCAACCGGATCCCTGGCACTCTTACATTCCAACCTGAACCTTGGTCAGAGAAGATTGTTTTGGATTCAGTAGATGAAGAATTTGATACACACTGGGTGATGAGTTCTGAGGCACAGGAGATAGACCTCTCACCCACTGGCACTGTTCCTCAGCTCATAGAATCCCTACATTGCAGAAAGAGGCCATTCAGCCCATTGAGTCTGCACTGACCCTCCGAATAACATTCCAGACAGACTACCCCCACCTATCCCTGTAACCCTGCATTCCCCATGGCTAACCCACCTAGCCTGGAAATCCCTGGACACTATGGGAAATTTCCTGTGGCCAATTCGTCCTAATCTGCACGTGATCAGACATGATCATATTGAATGGTGGTGCAGGCTCGAAGGGCTGAATGGCCTACTCCTGCACCTATTGTCTATTGTCTATTATCTTTGGACTGTGGGAGGAAGCTGGAGCACTCGGAGGAAACCCATGCAGACACGGGGAGAATGTGCAAACTCCACACAGACAGTCGGCTGATGGTAGAATCAAACCCTGTGAGGCAGCTGTGCCCATCACTGAGCCACCCGTAATGCCTGAAGGCTTCATTGATAAAGATTGACCCTCTGACAGGATCATGTGACACCAGGATTTTCAAAGGTGAATTATAACTGAAGCTCCATCCTTTTACATCTGGCAATTCCTACTTTTGACATTAAAGCCAGGACATGAGCACATTAATGACCGGAATGGGTTCGGAATGGGAAACAGCCTTGTCATTGAGTGATCAGCACGGGTGTGACAACGTGATGGTATTATCACAGGATTAGTAACTCACAGAACCCAGGTAATGATGCTAGGACCTGGATTTGAATTTCATTGCAGATAATAAGAAAAATCTGCAATTAAAAGTTAATTGTCAGGGGAAAACCCACCTGATTCTCTAATGCACTTAGTTCTAGGATTCTGACCCAGCATGGGCAGCACAGTGGCTCACTGGTTAGTGCTCACTGGTTAGTGCTCACTGGTTAGTGCTGTTGACTCACGGCACCAGGAATCCAGTTTTACAACATAGAACAGAGAACAGTACAGCACAGTACAGGCCCTTCAACCCTCAATGTTGTGCTGGCCCTTTAACCTACTCTGAGATCAAACTAACCTGCATACCCTTCATTGTACTACCTTCCAGTTGCCTATCCAAGAATCACTTCAATGTCCCTAATGTATCTAACTCTACTACCGCTGGCAGTGCATTCCATCACCCACCACTCTCTGTGTGAAGACCCCACCTCTGACATCTCCCTTAGGTTTCACAGTCAAGGTTTGACTCCTGCTTCGGGTGACTGTGTGTGTGGAGTTTGCACATTCTCTCTGTGTCTGTGTGGGTTTTCTCCATGAGCTCTGGTTTCCTCCCACAGTCACAAAGATCTGCAGGTTAGGGTGGACTGCCGATGGGAAATGTGAGGTTATCGGGGGGGGATGGGTCTGGATAGAGTGCTCTCTGGAGGGTTGGTGCAGACTCGTTCTTACCAGCCTCGATCTGGATTCTACGAACAATGAAGGAACAGCTGATGGAGTACTTTCTAGTTGGTGGGAGTCACAGGTTTGTATAGAATTCAGATTATATTTGTATTTGATCAATGACTGACTAAATTATTGGCCAAAAACTGAACTGGTCAGGGGCTGGGAAGCCTGTAGCAAATTACTCCCCTCCTGACTCCCCAGCCATCTACAAGGCACAAGGCAGGAGTGTGATGGAATACTCCCCACCTGCCCTGGATGGGGGCAGCTCCAACAATACTCAAGAAGCTTAACACCGTCAGGACAAAGCAGCCCGCTCTATTGGCACCACATCCACAAGCATCCACACCTTCCACCATCGATGTTCAGTTACAGCAGTGTGTACTGTCTACAAGATGCTCTGCATAAACTCACCAAAACTCCTTACCCAGTTTCTTCCAGACCCATGATCATTTCCATCTAGAAGGATAAGGCAGCAGAGACCTGGGAACACCACCATCTACAGGTTCCCCTCCAAGCCATTCACCATTCTGACTTGGAAATATATCGCTGTTGTATCACTGTCATTGGGTCAAAATCCTGGAATTCTCTCCCTAAGGGCATTGTGGGTCAACCCACAGCACATGGACTACAGCGGTTCAAGAAGGCAGCTCACCCCCACCTTCTCAAGGGGCAACTAGGGATGGCCAATAAATGCTGGCCCAGCAAGTGACTCCCATATCCTATAAATGACTAAAATAAGTGTACCTGATAGTTTTTTTCAGGAGCAGGATGAAACAATGGTTTATATTTTCCATTGAACCCTTTTTTAATTCAAAAAGTTCCAAAACTCAGGTGTTACTCCAGGTCCTGAGAGGTCGGTGGTGGAAGCTGATGTGTTCTGAAACTGTGATTCACCTTGTTTTGACTCCTGCACATTGACGCCATCTACCCCTTTGTGTCTGACATTCTCACAGCTCACGGAACTACACCATAATTCCAACCCGAAAACATTTGGCTCAACTAGTCCATATTGGTGTTTATGATCCACTCCAATCTCCTGCTGCCCGCTCTTCATTAGTATACCCTCCAGCACATCCCTACCTCATGTGCTTACCTAGTGTTTTCATTCCAATAATGGATCTTGAGATGCAGCTTGGCCTTAATTTGGATCAGCAACAGGAAGGGAATTCATATGGAAAACCACAAATGCTGGAGAACACAGCAGGTCAGGCAGCATCCACGGAGAGAGAGCAAGACTGGAAACGTGAGCTTGCTCTGTCTCCATGGATGTTGTCTGACCAGCTGTGATTTCAGGAATTTTTTTGTTTTTAGCACAGTTCCAGCATCTGGAGTGATTTACTCCAAGGAAGGGAACTAAGGCTTGAATATTACATTTGCTGGCTTCCTCTGAAATATCAATTTTTGAGGACAATATGGACATGCCTGTCACCACCAAGAGACAAGGGTAACATGAATAAAATACCCTACATCTTCCCACCATGCAATTGTAGGATTACCCATTATATTGTGTCTACATTCAAACAGAGAGTCACATGGGACAATACAACACACTAAACAGGGAGTCACATGGGACAATATAACAGACTAAACAGAGAGTCACATGGGACAATACAACACACTAAACAGGGAGTCACATGGGACAATATAAGAGGTCAAACAGAGAGTCACATTGGACAATATCACAGGCTAAAGGGAGTCACATGGGACAATATAACAGACTAAACAGAGAGTCACATGGGACAATACGACAGACAAAACAGGGAGTCACATGGGACAATATAACACACTAAACAGGGAGTCACATGGGAAAATATAACTGACTTAACAGAGAATCACATGGGACAATATGACAGACTAAACAGAGAGTCGCATGGGACAATATAACAGACTGAACAGGGAGTCACATGGGACAATATAACAGACTAAACAGAGAGTCACAGGGGACAATATAACAGAATAAACAGAGAGACACAGGGGACAATATAACAGACTAAACAGAGAGTCACAGGGGACAACATAACAGATTAAACATAGAGTCACATGGGACAATATAACAGACTAACCAGGGAGTCACATGGGACAATAAAACAGACTAAACAGGGAGTCACATGGGACAATATAACAGACTAAAAAGGGAGTCACATGGTACAATATAACAGACTAAACAGGGAGTCACATGGTACAATATAACAGACTAAACAGAGAGTCACAGGGGACAATGAAACAGACTAAACAGGGAATGACATGGGATAATATAACACACTAAACAGGGAGTCACATGGAACAATATAACAGACTAAACAGGGAGTCACATGGGACAATATAACAGGCTAAACAGGGAGTTACATGGGACATTATAACAGGCTAAACAGAGAGTCATATGGGACAATATAACAGGCTAAACAGAGTGTCCCATGGGACAATATAACAAAATAAACAGGGAGTCACATGGTACAATATAACAGACTAAACAGGGAGTCACATGGGACAATACGACAGACTAAACAGAGAGTCACATGGTACAATATAACAGACTAAACAGAGAGTCACAAGGGACAATACGACAGACTAAATTGTGAGTTACATGGGATAATACGACAAATTAAACAGGGAGTCACATGGTACAATATAGCAGATTAAACAGAGAGTCACATGGGACAATATAACAGACTAAACAGGGAGTCACATGGTACAATATAACAGATTAAACAGAGAGTCACTTGGGACAATATAACAGACTAAACAGAGAGTCACATGGGACAATACGACAGACTAAATAGAGAGTCACATGGGACAATATAACAGACTAAACAGAGAGTCACATGGGACAATACGACAGACTAAATAGAGAGTCACATGGGACAATATAACAGACTAAACAGAGAGTCACATGGGATAATATAACAGACTAAACAGAGAGTCACATGGGACAATATAACAAACTAAACAGAGAGTCACGTGAGACAATACGACAGACTAAACTGTGAGTTACATGGGACAATATAACAGACTAAACAGGGAGTCACATGGCACAATATAACAGACTAAACAGAGAGTCACATGGGATAATATAACAGACTAAACAGAGAGTCACATGGGACAATATAACAAACTAAACAGAGAGTCACGTGAGACAATACGACAGACTAAACTGTGAGTTACATGGGACAATATAACAGACGAAACAGAGAGTCACATGTGACAATATAACGGACTTAACAGAGAGTCACATGGGACAATATAACAGAATAAACAGAGAGTCACATGGGACAATATAACAGACTAAACAGAGAGTCACATGGGACAATATGACAGATGCACACAATTTTAGGTAAAGCTAATAAAAACATTGTGTCTTTTGGAGACATAATTGCTGGTTGCTAACATGTTAATTTTAATAGTAGTTTGAATTAGGAGGTTAAACATAAGTTAGTGTGGTTTACTGGAGCATGGGGGAAGGCGCTGGGAGAACAGCACTGGGGTTATCTGTGACAGGAATAAACACAGACCATAGGTAATGATTTCAAACAGAGGGGGTCTCCCTAGTGACTTATTTATCCATCAACCAAAACCTCTAACTGAGTAACTCGGAGTTGACTTCCTTGTTGTTTGTGGGATCTTGCTGTGCTCCGATTGATGCCACACGTCCTGCACTCTGGCAGTGTAATCATCAAACAGTATTCCACTGACTCTGAAGTGTCCTGAGGTTGTGAACAGTGCTATATAAATGTAAGCCTTGTGTTCCATTTTCTTTAGAAGTAATGGAATACTATCAAGGCGGATAATGAGTAAATAATCATAGAATGTGTTCAGATAAACAAATCCAGCTGTATCATAGCTGAAGAGGCTGGTAAAAAGAGTTATTTGCAGTTTGTAATGATGACAGTGCAGACAGAGTTTGTTATCCATGTGAAAACACAGCACCCGTCAGCCTCTGACAGAACTGAGGGATGGCTGACTTGTCACACTGACTCATCCCTCGTGGAAACAATCAGGAGAAAATAAAGAAAATGCCAAAGGGTTGAAGGTGGGAGATAGAAACCGGGGATGGAACTATGAATCTGTTTTCTCACTCAGACTGAATATTCCATGGAAGGAATTAATCAAACCAGAAAATAGGTATAGCAAATTTAAAAACAGGAAAAAAATACCCTCTGTCTGAAAGGTGACACTGTTCCGATATCTCACAGGCACCATTCTGACACTTACATTCTTAAACAGGAGATTGCAAAGAGAGAAAGCATGTGCATTAATATAGCACCCTTCATGGCCTCAAGGCACCACAACGCCCTTTACAGCCAACGAAGCACTTATAAAATGTTTGCAGTTACAATGTAGAAAGTGTGGCCCAATTTGTTTACAGTAAGAATCCAGAAACATCACTGTGATATTGGGCAATTGATATTGGCTAAGACACTGGGAGTACCACCCCAATTCATATCCAAAATCTTTCATGACCTACTGGAAAAATAAGAGGGCTTTTAAAAGTTCTTCCAGTGGATTATTACAAAGCTTCTGCTAAGTGTCTAGACTTGGCCAATGTATCTTTTCAGTGTTTTCAGATTCAAGTGGGTTGACACATTTCTCACCCAGACCGTGCTCAAAAACCAGCAGAATCTTCTGTTGAGTTTTCTATCAAACAGCAACTCTGCCCAAATGTTCCAATCAATTCATGCTTGGAATTTCACCACCTGTAAATTCAACAGAACTCATTTCAATCTCCAGAACTGATAGAAGCTCAAAGATGATTTTTACACAACGTAATTATCTTTTCATGTAGCTCGGCATGCCATCCTTTCACAAAGATGAAAGGTCAGTCTTTCCATTCCAATCATCGAGGAATGGAATTCCTTACAGCATTAAATTCTGTGCATTGTTTGTTTTGCCTAATTTCAATGATCACGTAATATATATTTTAAAAATTATAAATAAATGTCCATAATATCAGAACAAAATTGTTCTTAAACCTGTATTCAGAGTTGGGATGAGGCTAGTGTGGAACACAGATAAGTTCAGCCAAATGGCCTTTCTCTATCCTTTAGGTTCTGTGTAATTCAGCCCTTAATCCTTCTCCAAAATTCAATCTGATCCTGAGCTAATTTGATCAGCTTTTACACACCCATCTCTTCAGTTATCCTTAAAACTCTTACCCAACAAAAATCCATGAGGAGAAAGTGAGGTCTGCAGATGCTGGAGATCAGAGCTGAAAATGTGTTGCTGGAAAAGCGCAGCAAGTCAGGCAGCATCCGAGGAACAGGAGATTCGACGTTTCGGGCATGAGCCCTTCTTCTTATGCCCGAAACGTGAAATCTCCTGCTCCTTGGATGCTGCCTGACCTGCTGCGCTTTTCCAGCAACACATTTTCAGCCCAACAAAAATCTACCCAATCCAGTCTCTTGCAATCTTGATTCAGCTCCAGCACACGCACCTTTTTGTACTGATTGGAATGAGGTCAGTCAGGTGGACCTCATAGCATAGGAGTTTCCTGATTGGGCTGTTAGCCTGTTTCAATCAGGGAGCCCTAGATGACAGATGTAAACAGGAGGTCAGAGGTTCTGTTTCACCCAGGTGAGCTGTAGGCTATCTGGGCCAGTGTCAGGTACTATGCATGTGTACATAAAGGGTGACTGGGGGACAGTCACACAGACCACAACTCACACAACGACTGACACTGTTAGTGCAGTCCCATTGGCATCCCAGGAAGAAGCAATTGGTAATAACCCTATCGAGGTTGAGGTGAACAGTACAGAAACATTGAAGGGGAAGCTGGATAAACATAAGGGAGAGAGGAAGAGAAGAATACATTGATGGGGTGTGAGGTTGACACTGATGATATGCTCAGGGGTATTGGTGGGGGTGCAGAGAGCAGAGTGAGGAATGAGATGGTAAAGTTCCTCTTGATTTGTTTCTGTACTGTTCACCTCAACCTCAATAGGTTTACTACCAATTGCTTCTTCCTGGAACTATTCATACACCTGAACTTAAACTCGAGAGTCATCAAGTTTCACTTTATCCTTCCCTTCCCAAGGATACTTGTCTATGTAGCTAGCTTCATCAAAGGACTTCATAGGATTGTCAAAACTCAAAGTAAAACGAAAAAGGCTCTCTCTCCCTTTCTCTCTCTCTCTCTCTCTAAGCTATGAGTGTTTCCCTTAAGCTTAAAAATCCTCACCTGACCTTCTAAACGGGAGCCTGTTTAATCTTGTTTGATTGTAAAATCCTACAATGTGGATGAAATCCGGATATTTCTAAAGCTAGGCCTCAAAAGCTCAAAATTCACCATGGCTACAAAAATACTTACAAGTTTGTTATTAACTTCAGACCCACAGAAAACTCCACATTACAAACTCAAAATTATAGTAAATCCTATTAAAGTCTATATCAATCACATAGTTTGCATCCCAATGTCTATATTCAGTTACTCCTTAAACTTCTCTTTTTCAGGGAACGCAGCTTCAGTCTGTTCAGCCTTTTACCGAGTAACTGCTTGTCTTGGGTCTATCCTGGTGTTCATCACCCCAGGGGTGAAGAGGTCTTCACTCGATGGAAGTTTTTTTCTGCTGCTGTAGACAGGATACAGAGTTCCTCCAGATAAGGCAGCCACGCAGCACAGGGGTGGAGAGGTGGCTAATGACTGACAGCTCCACACGTCCACCTGGGTGACATCAATGACTCCTGTCCAAGAGTCCAGGCTGTCAACTGGCGACGGAGCGGGACATGTTGTCCATCCAACAAGTCAACAAAACTCAATAACAGTGTGGTGCTGGCTTCCTGATGAAGGGCTTATGCCCGAAACATCGATTCTCCTGCTCCTCGGATGCTGCCTGACCTGCTGTGCTTTTCCAGCACCACACTCTAGACTCTGAAGCTCCAGCATCTGCAGTCCTCACTTTCTCCATGTAATAACACACAGGCCTTGCAAATTGTCCAGTCATAGCACCAAAGAGCTGTAAGTATGAAAGGTCAGCTGACTGAATATGGCTAAAGTCCTTTTGTGATGATGTTGTGGCACTGTCACTGGCTCATGTCTGATCTGACCTTGCGCATTGTGAGGACATCCTGCACCTGGTTCCTACAGCGGCAACATTCAACAAGTACTTCCTTGGTCACAAAGCACTGTGGATATCCTGAAAGATGCTATATAAATGCAAGATTTTTTTTGCAGTGCGGCTAGGTTTGTGGATGACACAAAAAAAGGGAAGGTAAACGGTGAGGGTGATGTAAATAGTCTGCAGGTTAATGGAGTGAACACAAACTAGGCAGATGGAATATAATGTGGGAGAACAATGAGAGGTGACATATTTTGGCAGGAAGAATAAAGGAGGAAAATATTATTTGAATGGAGAAAGACTTCAGAAAACTATCGAGCCAAGGGGATTGGCAGTCCTCGTCCATAAATCACAAAAAACAAACATCAAGTTCACTGGGTAATAAGAAAGAAAATGGCATGTTGGCCTTTATTTTAAAAGGAATGCTAAATCTATACAAGGCCCAAGTCAGATCCCAGCTGGAATACTGGGAACAGAGTTGTGCTCCTTATCTAAGGAAAGATAGATTGGCTTGGAGAAGGTTCACTTCCTGATCGCCGGTATGGAGAGGTTCAGCAGGCTGGCCTTGTGTATAATGGAGTTTAGAAAAGTGAGGGGTGACCTTATTGACATATTCTGAAGAGAGATGACAGGGTGGACATGGAAAGGCTGTTTCCCCAGAGGATAAAATCTCAGAATAAGGGGTTTCACGTTTAAGACAGAGATGAGCAGGAATTTCCTCTCTCTGAGAACAGTGAAGCTTTGGAATTCTTTACTGCATAGGGCTGGATCGTTAAGAATATTCAAGACAAAATAGTCAGAGTTTTAATCAGTAAGGGAAGGAAAAGTTAAAACTAAAAGGCAGAGAAATGATGTTGAGGATGATCGGATCAGCCATGATCTCACAGAATGCCGGGGTAGGCTCGATGGGCTGAATGGCCTTCTTCTGCTACTACATTTGATGTGGTAACTCTGGTGGCAGTGAAATGATCTCTGGTGTAAGCCCACGCTCCTCATCACCCCTTTACGTTCCTTTCAGGTTCAGTAAAGGGTCAAACCTGGTACCAATCTCTACAACTTTAAAATAAAAAGCAGGAAAGTGAATTGTGTGCTTTAACTTTAAGTAATTGCAACCCAACAGACAAATTGATGCCTCGAGCGATAGATGACCTGAGGTGTTAAAAATGCGAAATCAATGCATTTTTTTCTAGTCTTTCTTGCAGGTGACATCAGGTTTAAAGTGTGCTCTGTTGTACTGCAGAACGAATAGATTCTGTATTAACTTGAGCTTTAGTCAGTTTGCAGACTTACATCCTATTGGATGCATTGATCTTTTTCAACTGGTAATGAATTCTAGATCAGAAGGAAGATGTTTGCCCTGAGATATTCTTCCAATCATGAAAAATGTCAGGGTCTTTCTCATTAATTTTGCTCAAATGTTAACTAATACAGCTGCTCTGTTAAGTCTGAAAGACAGCTGCAAATGTGTTGCTGGTCAAAGCACAGCAGGTTAGGCAGCATCTCAGGAATAGAGAATTCGACGTTTCGAGCATAAGCCCTAAGACAGTCAGTAAACAGGATTGCAATATGCTTGGCTTCAGCAGCAAGCTTTAAAGTAATTAATGACTGAATTGAAAATTGGTTTGTCTTCACTTGCCCTGGATAGTTCAACTTTTTAGTACAACCCAAAGAACTTGACTCACGGTGTTTGTTTGCAAACTGGGAAGGAGGAAATAAGATAAATGACCTTGCAAATTCACTCTTTAAAACGAGTTGGGCTTTTATTTTAACAGATTAATCACTCTTCACTTTAATCTCTAGAGTATTGGAATATATGATGTAACTCTTTGTAACTGGATTAATCTATACATCATGGTTCACATTTAAATCATTGATTTGTTATAAATATTACACAGTACAAAAAATAAATTGCAAAGTCATTTTAAGCTGTATTAAAGCAAGTGGTACATACACAGTCAAAATTGTTAGTTTTCATGAATCACATATTGATCAAAATATTTCTGATGTGACAGGTTCACCAACATAAATGAAGGATTATTAAACAGCTTATCAATGGCCAATAGCATGTTCATATTTAAACAAGAACATTTCCTGTAGCAACACAAGGAAATGACGGAAAAGAATGAGTTTGTGTTTCTGTAGTCTCTTTGTTTAGCCGTAGCACTCCCAAAGTATTTCATAGACAAGGAAACTACTTTTTGAAATATATAGCATAGGAAATTCTGCTGCAAATGTGTGCAGAGGAAGCTCTCGCAGATTGTTTACGAATTGGTAATGGAATGGAATGGTTGCTGGGCCAGTGTTTGTTATCCCTTTCCCCAGCTGCCCTGCAGAAGCTGATGGTGAGAGGCCTCCTGAAATGATGCAGTCTTGGGGTATGACAATCAGCAAATCATCTTTATTGGTCAAAGTGTAAGAGGTACTTACTCAGACCTCCTTCTGTAAACATTTATCCAATGCTTTGTGCTGTATTCCATTAGGTGATTTAATTTCTGTTATATGATGTACGGTATGTCATTTATATATATCTCTTAATATTATGAATTTTAGAGTTTAGATTTTAGCCAGTGACATGTGGGTTTTAGTCTGTGCATCTGAAGGGGTTGAATGATCAACTGCCATTTCAGAAACTGTGATGATTTCTTTCTAAAACAGACTGAGAGAAAGAGAGAGTTCCTGGTGTATCATAGGGTTTTGTTTTCATTGGGGGAGCTCTGACAAGTGAACAAAGGAAACAGATGTGCACTAGGCTTTCATTATACAAGGTCAGAAATTGATTTTGTTTTCATTAATTAGGAAACAGCCATAAGCTTTTGGCTTTCAGTTTGCCAATTTTGCAGAAGTTGTAGCTGAAGGTGCGTGGATAAAACAATTGCTCCTGACAAATGGATATATTTCATAAATAACTTAAGTTATATTTTGTTATGAATGTTAAGTATTATCTTCACACAAGGAATTTGATTTTAAAGATTCAGATAAGAAATGTCTGGTTAAAATCCAGAAAGGGTTATTTGAAGCTGAGAAAGTCTGAGCTCAGTTATATGAAGAATCAAGAAAGAGGTGAACAGAGTCTCAAGACCAGGGAATTGAAGCCAGAAATAAGTCAAACCTCATGTGTGATAGAGAATGTATTTGACTATTGTAAAGGAGTGCCTTTGGAACTAATAAGATTGTAGGTCACCATGTGTTTTGGAATCTTTACACTTGTGCTATGAGTAAATCGCTAGGTTTATTCTAATTTCCCTTCACTTCTTTTGCATAATAGACTTCTGTGTTATAGTTAGCCCAGTTTCAAACTGCCCACCATTCAGAATGGTGAGTGTCTGGAATTGTCATGTAGCCCTTTCGACTGCCACCAGTGCCCTGTTTTTTGGTTTAATTAACACGCCAACCCCTATATCTCAGTCTAAGTTCAATTTAATCTCCTTCTCAAAGCCTAATCTGTACTGATATTGTTTGGAGTGTTGGTTCCCACAGAAATATTGATTTCCCCTTGATTTATTTTGCTAACACAGCTTTCGTGCATATTTTAACAGGTTTCTCAAACTCCAGGTTTATTACTAACTGTTATTTATGGTTAAAGTGATAAGCTGCATATCTGAGGGTTGTAGAGCTGGCCATGAAGGAGATGTTGTGTCTGAGGCCCTGGGCTTAAAACATACAAAGCAATCAAATTTTATGAAGTGATAGTTACATCAAGCTGGCTACAGTGAAACAGACCCTTCAGGCCAACATTTCCACATTCTGCAAATACCCACAACCATTTTTGTCTCAAGCTGTCCTCTCATCCCTCATTCCTGGTTTTCCTTTTAATCTATGCTGTCTGCTTCAATACACTTCCTGTGGAGTGAGTTCCATGTTCTCACCATTCTCTGGGTAAAGAAGGATTTTTCTGAATTTAGTATTGTACATTTTTGACTCTGAGTTTTCATCTCCCAAAATGTTTTTACTTTGATGCTATTGGGCATTTTCTTGTTATAAAGATCATTCTTCAATATTTTCATTTCTGGAGAAAACAACACTACTTTATTTAAAAAAAAATCACTGGAGAAACTCAACTACTTTTCTCACCCTTCCTTGATAGTTATTAGATTAGATTCCCTACAGTGCGGAAACAGCCTTCGGCCCAACAAGTCCACACCAACCCTCCGAAGAGTAACCCACCCGGACCCATTCCCCTACATTTACCAAAGCACCTAATACTATGGTCAATTTAGCATGGCTAATTCACCTGACCTGCACATCTTTTGGACTATGGGAGGAAACCAGAGCACCCGGAGGAAACCCACGCAGATACGGGGAGAATGTGCAAACTCCACACAGACAGTTGCCAGAGGTGGGAATTGAACCCCTGTCCCTGGCGCTGTGAGGATGCAGTGCTAACCACTGAGCCTCTTTGCTACCCCAAAATCGCTTGGTTCTGATCTGATCATAGTGAATCTATTCTACCCCTTCCCCAGTGTCTCAATTATTTTTATATCCCATACAGCGAATGTGAATAAACTCGAAACACAGTTTATTCTTAGTTATTCACAATTTGATTTAGAAAAGCATTAAATATCCACAATGAATGAACCTGTATTTTAATCAGAGAAATTCTTGAAAGCATCTGTTTCTGAATATGTCGTGTTGTCTAGTGTGCTCTCTCAGCATGCTTCAGATCCAGAGATCCCTCTTGTTAATTGAATGGGAAATGAGGAACACAGATTTTGAATGCAATCTGAGCTAATCATTAATTCCTCTAATTAATCTTCCTTGAACACGATGAGCTGAATCTGACTATATCGTTCCTCTGCGGCATGACTCCTGGGTTAGACTTGCTTCTCACTGCCTTCAATGTGAATATATATTTCCTCTCGGACTTGCTTGGATTGTGATTTGACAACCAAGAGACCTCAGGGACCACACTGAACAACAGGACGGCCTTCCATTCTCCATGAACTTGAGAGATCATCCAAAACTCTGCTGTCCTGTGCCTCAGTAGCTCAGTGGTTAGCACTGCTGCCTCACAGTGCCAGGAACCCCAGTTTGATTCCACCATCCGGTGACTGTGTGGAGTTTGCAGTTTCTGCCTCTGTTTGTGAGGGTTCTCTCTGGGTACTCTGGTTTCCTCACACAGCCCAAAGATGTACAGATTGACTGTGCTAAATGCAAGGTTGCAGAGAGAGAGGGCTGGGTGGGATGTGCTTCAGAGGGTTGGTTTGGACTCAATGGGCCTGCTTTCACACTGTAGGGATTCTATTCTGAGAACAATTCTCTTCATCTCCCTGTCCTGAAAGAATGTCCCATCATTTTAAGGCAGAGCTCCCCAATGTTCAAGACTTTAATTGTTCAAGTGGATCCATTATTCTGCACGTGATTCATCAGAATCTGTCAACTAGATTTCACCAGGGAGATAGTGAGGAAAGAGAGCGATCTGAGATGGGTACAGTTGAGAACAGAAGTGAGTCAAACAGGGCAGGCAGGGACAAAGTAGGACTAATAAATTAAACTGCATTTATTTCAATGCAAGGGGCCTAATAGGGAAAGCAGATGAACTCAGGGCATGGCTAGGAACATGGGACTGGGATATCATAGCAATTACAGAGACCTGGCTCAGGGATGGACAGGACTGGCAGCTTAATGTTCCAGGATACAAATGCTACAGGAAGGATAGAAAGGGAGGCAAGAGAGGAGGGGGAATGGCATCTTTGATCAGGGATAGCATTACAGCTGTGCTGGGGGAGGATATTCCCGTAAATACATCCAGGGAAGTTATTTGGGTGGAACTGGGAAATAAGAAAGGGATGATCACATTATTAGGATTATATTATAGACCCCCCAATAGTCAGAGGGAAATTGAGAAACAAACTTGTAAGGAGATCTTGGCTATCTGTATAAATAATAGGGTGGTTATGGTAGGGGATTTTAACTTTCCAAACATCGACTGGGACTGCCATAGTGTTAAAGGTTTAGATGGAGAGGAATTTCTTAAGTGTGTACAAGAAAATTTTCTGATTCAGTATGTGGATGTACCTACTAGAGAAGGTGCAAAATTTGACCTACTCTTGGGAAATAAGGCAGGGCAGGTGCTGAGGTGTCAGTGGAGGAGCACTTTGGGGCCAGCGACCATAATTCTATTAGATTTAAAATAGTGATGGAAAAGGATAGACTGGATCTAAAAGTTGAAGTTCTAAATTGGAGAAAAGCCAATTTTGACAGTATGAGGCAAGAACTTTCGAAAGCTGATTGGGGGCCGATGCTCGCAGGTAAAGGGACGGCTGGAAAATGGGAAACGTTCAGAAATTAGATAACGAGAATCCAGAATAGGTATATACTTAAGAGGGAAGTCAGGAAGACAAAAAGGGTAAAGACAAGCCAGGGAACTATAGACCAGTGAGCCTGATGTAGTTGGTGGGCACGTTGTTGGAGGGAATCCTGAGGGATAGGATGTACATGTATTTGGAAAGGCAAGGACTGATTCGGGATAGTCAACATGGCTTGTGCGTGGGAAATCATGTCTCACAAACTTGATTGAAGTTTTGAGAAAGTAACAAAGAAGATTGATGAGGGTAGAGTGGTGGATGTGATCTATGTGGACTTCAGTAAGGCGTTCAACAAGGTTCCCCATGGGAGACTGATTAGCAAGGTTAGATCTCATGGAATACAGGTAGAACTAGCCATTTGGATACAGAACTGGCTCAAAGGTAGAAGACAGAGGGTGGTGGTGGAGGGTTGTTTTTCAGACTGGAGGCCTGTGACCAGTGGAGTACCACAAGGATCGGTGCTGGGTCCTCTACTTTTTGTCATTTACATAAATGATTTTGATGCGAGCATAAAAGGTACATTTAGTAAATTTGCAGATGTCACCAAAATTGGAGGTGTAGTGGACAGCGTAGAGGGTTACCTCAGATTACAACAGGATCTTGACCAGATGGGCCAATGGGCTGAGAAGTGGCAGATGGAGTTTAATTTAGATAAATGCAAGGTGCTGCATTTTGGGAAAGCAAATCTTAGCAGGACTTATACACTTAATGGTAAGGTCCTAGGGAATGTTGCTGAACAAGGAGACCTTGGAGGGTAGGTTCATAGCTCCTTGAAAGTGGAGTCGCAGGTAGATAGGATAGTGAAGGCAGCGTTTGGCATGCTTTCCTTTATTGGTCAAGAGTACTGAGTACAGGAGTTGGGAGGTCATGTGCGGCTGTGCAGGACATTGATTACGCCACTGTTGGAATATTGCGTGCAATTCTGGTCTCCTTCCTATCAGAAAGATGTTGTGAAACTTGAAAGGGTTCAGAAAAGATTTACAAGGACGTAGCCAGGGTTGGAGGATCTGAGCTACAGGGAGAGGCTGAACAGGCTGGGGCTGCTTTCCCTGGAGCGTCGGAGGCTGAGGGGTGACCTTATAGATGTTTACAAAATTATGAGGGGCATGGATAGGATAAATAGACAAAGCCTTTTCCCTAGTGCGGGGGGGGGGGGGGGAAGTCCAGAATCAGAGGGCATAGGTTTAGGGTGAGAGGGGAAAGATTCAAAAGAGACCTAAGGGGCAACATTTTCATGCAGAAGGTGGTATGTGTATGGAATGAGCTGCCAGAGGAAGTGGTGAATGCTGGTACAATGGCAATGTTTAAGAGGCATTTGGATGGGTATATGAATCGGAAGGGTTTGGAGGGATATGGGCCGGGTGCTGGCAAATGGGATTAGATTCGGTTGGGATAACTGGTTGGCATGGACGGGGTGGACCGAAGGATCTGTTTCCGTGCTGTACATCTCTATGACTCTATGACTACACCAATGATCTCTGTGCAATTCCACTGGATTCTGGACTTTGATTGTGAAATGTATGTCTAAACAATAGAATGTTTTTTAGATTTAACAAAACTGCTGTCTCTAAGTATCATTAGGCAGATGAGTGAACATGTGTCTGTATATTACACAACAATATCAGTCTATTTGGAAAACAGTAATGAAGCTAGTTCATCAATCAGGACTGATCGTTCTTTCTTGACTTGCTTTGAATTCCCTCTGGAAATCACTTTCAAAAGGAGAGATCAATACAGGAAGTGGGGAGCTATATCAACATCTTCACACTGATGCAACTGATTTTCAAAAAAACTTTTCGGTATGCCATATGGAAAGGTCATGTTGGGGTGTCTGTATATTTAATACTCATTGTATTTAAATCAGGTTTAATGCTGATACCATATACCTCCACAGTCAGAATTATTCTCTTGATTTTAATTTTAAAACATCATAGAGATGATTCTCAAACAAAAAGGCAGCATCAGAGAAACAAGTGATTTTGAAGCAGTTTATTTGTCTTGGTTCTTGGGATTCTGTGCTACAGCTAATATCGAGATGTCTCCATAGTGACTCCCTATTGAGGCAATTCATATGTAATAGACTGTCATCAAGGAGACAGAATGGATTTTCATAGGGCTCAGCTCAACTGTCAACCATTTATTATGTTCATCAAAAATGTAGTTCTCTATTTATTCAATGTTATTTGTGATAAGGATTGCATATTAATAAGGCAATGACACAGGAATCAAAGTTGCTGGCTGGTAAGGTTGACAATCCTTCACACAGACACACTCCAGTGAGAAACACCACATAGCTCCTGATAAAATCCCAGCAGAAACAACGACGTGAACTGTCATATTTTTCAACAAACGTTGGATTAATTCTCTGCGGTGAGGAAAAATAAAGCATATTTCTCCAGTGCTTTTCATGACCGCAGGATGTCGCAAAGAGTTTTCTGGACACTTGAGCAATTTTGAAGTGCAGTTATTGTTGTAATAAAGGAAACATGACAGCCATTTTTACACAAAAAGATCCCACAAATATGACCGTGGCAATGATCAGATTTTGGGAATGACGTGGCAACTAATTCCCCTTCTGACTCCCCAAAGCCTGTCCACCATCTACAAGGCACAAGTCAGGTGTCTGATGGAATCCTCCCCACTTGCCCTGGATGGGTGCAGCTCCAACAACACTCAAGAAGCTCAACCCCATCCAGGATAAATAGTTTGCTTGATTGATACCACATCCACAAACATTAAGCATTCCCACCCTCCACCACCAGGGCAGTGTGTGCCAATTACAAAATGCAATGCAAAAATTCACCATGCCTTTAGACTGCACCTTCCAAACCCTGGAAGGGCAGGGCCGCAGCTACACGGGGACACCACCAATTGCCAGTTCCCCCCCCAAGTCACTCACCATCCTAATTTGGAAATATATCACTGTTCCTTCATCATTGCTGGATCAAAATCCTGGAGTTCCCACCTGAAAGGCTTTGTGCACAAAGAGCTGGAGCAGTTTAAGAAGGTTCTGCCACCTTCTCCAGAGCAACTCGGTATGGACCAGCCAGTAACACTCTTGACATGAAAAATACAAGCAAGTTATCAGCTTTTGTAATTCAAACATGTTTGGAGACAGGGAACACTCCCATTGAACTTCATTTATTTTTCACGTTTGCATTCAGTAAACTCACTGCCTTTTTATTGTTTCTCACAAAAGCATCAATATTCAGTCAGGCACAAAGGGAACTTGAAATACATCCTGGTGTAATAAAAGAGCAGATAAGAGCAGCAAATCTGGTCAATATTCTATCCCTTTGTTCGAGAAAATGTGTCAAATTTGCAATTGTCAGAGAGCTTTCAATTGAGAACTCCCAGGCCAGTAATGTTATTTTTGTTGAAAGTCTCTCAGCATGTCCAACAGTTGAATGTAATAAAATACGAGCAGGGAATGAAATGTGAAATGGAAACAGCTGTACTGTGAGCAGTGAAAAGAAGAGATTAATTCAGTGCTTCATCTCTGAGCTCAACGGTAGCTGAAGATTGGATGATTGGTGAGACGCTGACTGAGTTTAGGTTACAATGAAACATACTTCTGCAGATCAGCGGTTGATAACTGCTGAACACGCTTCTAGAAACGGGGGAATACAGGGAAACATTCTGTAAAGGCAGTGTAAACATATTGGAAGGATAAAACAGAACTGTGCCACCGTGCCACGGCATGGTGGCACAGTGGTTAGCACTGCTGCCTCACAGCGCCTGAGACCCGGGTTCAGTTCCCGACTCAGGCGACTGACTGTGTGGAGTTTGCACGTTCTCCCCGTGTCTGCGTGGGTTTCCTCCGGGTGCTCCGGTTTCCTCCCACAGTCCAAAAATGTGTGGGCCAGGTGAATTGGCCATGCTAAATTGCCCGTAGTGTTAGGTAAGGGGTAAATGTAGGTGTATGGGTGGGTTGCGCTTCGGCGGGTCGGTGTGGACTTGTTGGGCCGAAGGGCCTGTTTCCACACTGTAAGTAATCTAATCTAATCAAAATCACTGAAATGGAAATTGCGCACAGGCAAAATAAGCTGAAAATGGATGAGGAAATGTTGTGTGAAAGAATTACTACTGTACATGACAGCATACACCTGTTTATATTGTTATGAAGGTAAAGGCACGGACTGTACCTTTAAGGGAGAATGAATGCTGTTTTGCAGTGAGAGATTGCAGGCACCTGTCATGTGACTGACTAGCAGTCTCATCGTCTACTGGAAAATTGAAAATATTTAACATTTACCTGTGAACCAAATACTTGAGTTTTGGTTGCTATTTTTACAACAAACCAAATTGAACCAATCAGTTTAAATTATGCCCAAGGATACTAAAAACCAAACAATTTGGAATTTGTTTTGCCAATATCGAACCAATGAGAATATCCAATGCTGGGCGTATAAAGTAAGCAGACATTTTGACAAAGTGAGACCAACTGCCATCAAAACCCCTTTTTCATATGAAACATCTTTGCAGTAAAAAAACCAAAGACGACGCAGGGAGATCTACAGCCAGAGGGGGACAGATACAGACAACAGCCACTGGGCGGCTTTGAAATTAAGTTGATATAATTTTAATACAGGCTTTTATTGGAACAGTATATTGTTATAGAATTGGGGGCAGACAACAAACATTTAAAAGAAAGGAGCTTAGAGTTGTAAATAGTTGTTTAATGTTCATTTTTAGAGTTAAAGAATAAATTGATATTTCTCTTTAAATAGTAGAATTTGGGAGTTCTGTGTCACTCATACTTTAACAGATTATGAGGCCATGTGGGTTTTTCTGGGTGTTTGGTTTAATTAACAGAAGGGTTCACCTCTGTGTCGTAACGATGTATAATGCAAGTAACAATAAAAAATACTAATAACAGATTCCTCTCAGTTTGTTTTTAGTACAGGGGGTATTGTCCATCTTTAATTGCCTTTCAGAAGGTGATGGTGAGTTGCCTTGCTGCTCCACAGGGTGTACCCTGGCGTGTGGACACTCCCTGTGTTGGTAAGGAGGGAGTTGCACAATTTTGACCCAGTGATGTGGGAATAGGTCATCATTACATCCAACTCAGGACTGAGGATGACTTGGAGAGGAACGTGAGGTAGGAGTGCTCTCTTAAACCTGCTGCTCCTGTCCTTCCACACAGTAGAGGTTTACATGTTTGGAAGGTGCAGATTCAGGAGCTTTGGTGAATTGTTGAAGTGCATCTTGTAGATGGTGCACACTGCTGTATTAATGGGTTGAAAGGTTTGTGATTATATGTATATAATTCTTGGAGATTGGGTTTCAAAATGACAATGTGGGCTGCTTAGTTTTGTGAAGGACTTAAATTTATAAAAACCACATCTGAGCCCCTTCCGAAATGAAGTGACTTAACCCAGTATGTTTTCAAGAGCAGGTGACTGTTTGGAGTTTATTCTGAGAGGTTTGTGACCAGTAGAGTAAACATTGAAGACTTTCAGCTTGTCTTCAATTCAGAATAATCAAGGATTGATTTGAATGTAGAAAGCCAAGTGGTTGAAGGTTTGTTGGGGCAGTTGGGTAGAGACCTGACAAGGGTCAGAAATAAGTTTAGCTTTTCTCCTTAGAGCAGGACAACACAGTTATCCAAGAGAAAGTTTTAATATGTTCAATTACCAACCAGGAATAATTGGTTAGAAATTGGAGGGCTATTTCTCTAAAGCACAGAAGGTTGAAGCTTACGGTTTCATGAGGATTGATCTCAGAGAAGACTTCACATTTCTCAGGAGATAAAATGCAGAGAATCAATTTAGCAAAACAAAGTTTTCATTATGGGGCAGGGTGGGTTAATTCACCAACTCTGATGTCTCTATAATGGATAGAGTTAGGATTTACAACGAGCATGGCTCATGACACCATCACACAAATTCCAAACCAATGCAGTGTGCAGATACAATGCCAACCAGGCCTAGGTGGAGCAGAGGGCTCAAGGATGCAGCTGTGTTGCTTGGACCCGTCTGGGGAGGGGAGGGGGAAAGGGTCCTCCGATACACTTACTGCCTGTGTGTGTGAGGGGATGTTGCCAGGCAACATGGCTAATGTGGTTTCCTGGCTGTTGTGCTGTTACTCTGTGGGCAAAGGTTGGATTGCCAATGCTAATCCAGGGCACAGTGGCCTTTTAAAGTTGGCATCAATGGATATCTGGTGAATGGCGAGTTGTCTTGGGAATACTGCATGGTAGAATGGGGCTAGCATCAGGCTGGATGGGTGGCAGTGGGGCAGGGTAGATCATTAATGAGTAACAGAGAGTGAGACATCATGCCAGAGCTCTCTGTGAGAAATGCTCCAGTGAAATTTGAGCAAACCGACACTTAGGGAAAAAAAAATTTAATTCAGCTATTTTAACCAACTCTGTCAACCTCATGGAAATGGTAAAGACTGTAGTTGGTGTAAAGAGGCTTTTCCCAATAGTTGTCCTTTCCTGGTGTCACAGAAGATCATTGATGAGGAAGGTGGGAAGCCATGAAGACCCTGAGGTTCACATCCTGGAGCTACAGAAAGCAGAGAGTCTGGGATTTACAGGAGATGTGTAATCAGAGGATCATCAATCCAACAATAAATAAATTGCAGTAATTACTGAGCTATTGAATAATTAATCAAACAACGCAGAATAACTCTAATAATTGTCTGCACGTAGATGTTTGTGTGAATTCAATACAGGCCCAGGGCTGTAGCTTATTCACTTTGTACAGTTTGATGGAAAATAAAAACCCATTTATGACAGTAACAATTTGGCTTCCCCTGAACAGAGCCCCTGAGACTGAGAGTGTGATCTGTCACTATCAGCAAGAGGAAGTACAGCAATTCTTGTGCAGCTCAACTGGGGAAAAATGTCAAAGAAATCTCACTGCACAGCAGCGAACCTCCCAATGTCCTTGGAAATATCCTTCCCTTCACTCAAATAAAGCAATCTCTTCAACACAAAGGGTTGGTCAGATCCCAACTTCTCACATTCAGTCACCATCCAAATCTGCTGCGTTTGTTAATCCGCACCGGGAGTGAGTAAATCCCCTCCTTCATCGAGGATGTTACAAACTCAGAAAAAACTGCTGTTGTGAGAAAGGATAGGATTGGGCCGAGCTTATTCCCTTTGGAACAGACAAGGTAGAGGGGGAGATTGGATTGAGATTCAAAAAAATGGGAAGGGCCCGAGCACAGAGGTCACGGATTTCAAATGGTTAGCTGGAAGATTCGAGGGGAGAGGAGGAAATACGTTTTATTCCGGAGGGTTCTGGAACTCTGCCCAAAACAGGCAAGACAAGCAGAAACCACCAACTCATCGAAATATTGTCTCAAATACCATAAGCTGCAGGGTTATGGACAAACAGGATGAAGAGTGGAATTAAGCTTGTTGGGGGGGGGCTGGGATCGGCGTGGGGGCTGTTCAATGTTCAGCTAATTCTGATGTGATGGGCCAAGTGGCCTCTTGTGTGCCATCAACAGTCTATGAATTTCTTATGACTCGATGGTACATTGCTGTGTTACTGGGCTTTTAGTTTGTATGTACCTCGAATTGATGGGTCATAGAAACACAGAAACTAGCAGCAGGATCACAGCAGAGGTTCTCCCTCACCACCAGATTCCTGCTTTCTCGCCACTCTCCCTGATGCCTTAAATATCTAAAAATGTCAAGCTGATTCTTGAATTTACCCGGTAACTTGCCTCTACAGCTTTCTGTCAGACAGAATTCCACAGCTTAACCACCCTCTGGGAAAAGAAAGGTTTATTCACCTCAGAGATAAATGGTCTACCCCACACCCTGAGACTGGGAGCCCTTGCTTTCAACTCCCTAACCAGAGAAACCTTCTCCCTGCATCCACTCTATCTAGCCCTGTTAAACTCTAATGAATACAGACCCAGTCAAATCAATCTCACCTCATAGCAATCCTCCCATCCCTGGTATCAGCTCAGTGAATCGTCACTGCATTCTCTCTAAGGCAAGTCTAAAACTAGACACAATATTCCAGCTGAGGGCTAATCCAAGGCCCTGGATAAACTGCAGGAAGACATCCCTACTTCTGAACTCAGATCCTCTTGCAATGAAGGCCAACAGACCATGTACTTTCCTAATTCCTTGTTGTACCTGCCTGACTGGGGTATACAGACACTCAGATCCTTTTTTATATCCACATTTCCCAACATTATCACCATTTAAATAATACTCTGCCTTTCCATTTTTTACCCTTTAGTGGAGAACTTCACATTCCACAGTGGTTAGCACTGCTGCCTCACAGCGCCAGGGACCTGGGTTCAATTCCCGCCTCAGGCGACTGTGTGGAGTTTGCACGTTCTCACCCTGTCTGCGTGGGTTTCCTCCGGGTGCTCCGGTTTCCTCCCACAGTCCAAAGATGTGCGGGTCAGGTGAATTGGCCATGCTAAATTGCCCGTAGTGTTAGGTAAGGGGTATATGTAGGGGTATGGGTGGGTTGCGCTTCGGCGGGTCGGTGTGGACTTGTTGGGCCGAAAGGCCTGTTTCCACACTGTAAGTAATCTAATTTAGCCACATTATGCTGCATCTGCCACGTGTTTACCCACACACTCAACTTGGCGAGGTCACCCTGAATCCTGCTCAGTGCTCACTATCCATGTAGCTGCCTGACAACACAAACCTTGGAAATATGGCATTTAGTTCCATCATCCAAATACTCTTTTAATTCACCTTTTGATTTGACACTGATATCAACTATTTGGAAAAGTATCTGGGAGGGAAGTTAGGAGAAAGCCTACTGTGTTCTGTCCATCTCTCCTATCCCCTAAATCCTCCAGTTCACAGAATCCTTATAGTGCGGAAACAGGCCATTCAGCCCATTGAGTCTGCACTGACCCTCTATCTTGTAACCCCACATCAACCATAGCCAATCTACCCTACCTTCACATCTTTAGACAATGGGAGGAAACCAGAGCATCTGAGGGAACCCATGCAGACATGGGGAGAATGTGCAAAATCCTCCCAGACAGTCACCTGAGGGTCGAATTGGACCTGGGTCCCTGGCACTGAGCTACTTGTCATAAATTACCTCATTTATTTATGGAGGCCGCTCAGGATCTCTCACCTCATTGTAAATCAGCCACACCTTGTTTCACCATTTGTTCACACAGTTGACCATGTGGGGGTGAAGCTTCCTATCTCAGGCACCAGGTGGGACCTTTTGTGAAATTATTGGGGAAGACAGTGGATAGTCACATTCTCTGCTGTAGTTTCTCTAGAAGGTGCTAAAGCAACATCAATGCAGAGTAGAACTGAAAGTAGAAACACACCACACAATTCCCCAAGTAGTCCAGCCAAAAGACTCAAGGCCAAAGCGAGGCTGGTCATGTCATCAATGACCCCTTGTTTATGTAGAAAAGACGCTGCAAGTCACTGTCAGGATAATGAACAGAAGTTACAGCAATCAAAGTAGAAGATTATGGATGTGCAGATGCTTACCACCCTCTCAGTCTGTGTGGAATGGTGGCTCAGTGGTTAGCACTTCAGCCTCACAGCACCGGGATCCCAGGTTCAATTCCAGCCTCGGGCAACTGTCTGTATGGAGTTGGCATATTCTCCCTAAAGGGTTTTGCCCGGGGCGTTGATTTTACTGCTCCTCGGATGCTGCCTGAACTGCTGTGCTTTTCCAGCCCCACTAATTCAGAACCTGGTTTCCAGCATCTGTAGTCATTGTTTTACCTGTATTCTCCCTGTGTCTGTTCCTCCGGGTGCTCCAGTTTCCTCACAGTGTGTAGGTCAGGTCAATTGGCCATTGGAAATGCAGGGCTGTAGGGATAGGCAGGAGGGGTGGGCGGTCTTGGGACGTTCATTGGAGTGTTGGTGTGGACTTGATGGGCCGAATGGTCCACTTCCACACTATAGGGAGAGCCCTCCTGCTGCTCGTCAGAATAGGTTGTTGGCTTCTTCCAAAGCACCAAACCAGGCAGAAAAGGGAGCCTCGTCTGAAAGGCAGTAACCCTCCTCCTCCTCGCTGCTGGGCCCACCCCATTCCTCCACTACACTCCCCTCCCCCTTCGTTGCTGGGCCCACCCCGATCTGCCACCACACTCCCACTCCCCCTCGCTGCTGGGCCCACCCCCATTCCGCCACCAAACCCCTCCTCCCCCCCTCGCTGCTGGGCCCACCCCATTTTGCCACCAAACCCCCTCTCCCCCTCGCTGCTGGGCCCACCCCATTCCGCCACCAAACTCGCTGCTGGGCCCACCCCATTCCGCCACCAAACCCCCCTTCCCCTCGCTGCTGCTCTACATTGTCAGCATTTTCCAGCCACTCATGATGGCCTGGATCACTTCCTTCAGCGTATTTTAGCTTCTTTCCCAATATTGTCTCTATGGCTCCTCATCCTAGGGTTGTCCGTGATAACCGGTAACCTTCTGCCATCCCACCCAATAGCCAGGCTTTGTAAATGGACAGAGTGCAAACTTCAGCTGCAGTTCAGCCAGCTGGCCATCATCGTGCTGTTTACTGACGGACAAATAAAAGGCTACCCGAGAGGACTGATCTCAGAGGGTTGTTGGAGGGTAGAGACCATTGAGGGATTTGAAAATAAAATGAAAATGTTATAATGGAGGTGTTCGTTAATCAGAAACCAACACACGTTCAACTTACTGCAGACATTTTGTCAGAGGCTGAGGGGTGACCTTATAGATGTTTATAAAATCTTGAGGGGCATGGATAGGGTAAATAGATAAGGTCTTGTCCCTTTGGGTGGGGGAGTCCAGAGCTAGAGGGCATAGGTTTAGGGTGAGAGGGAAAAGAGACCTAAAGGGGCAACGTTTTCACACAGTGTGGTGTGTGCGTGGAAGGAGCTGCCAGAGGAAGTGGTGGAGGTTGGTACAATTACAGCATTTAAAAAAGGTGTTAGGATGGGAAGGATGGAGGGGGATATGGGCCAAGTGCTAGCAAATGGGACTAGATCAGCTGCCAGATTTTTGTTTTGTTTTCTAGTATCTCCATGTAACAAGTGATAGTCCTAAGATGTTCAGTGCTGCACAAGCCAGTGCAATTTGCAGAGGTCCCAGGGTTTTGGGGAAATAAACCAGAATTGTGAGTAACATGATGGTGTCGTTCCTGAGTGAGTTGACGACAGAGGCTGCAGGGGGAACTCTGTTGATGATTGAAGCCTCTCTCAGTATCTGTAGAAATAATACCAGTGTGTTTGCATAAGAAGAGCTGCTCTGTACGACACCAACACCATCTCAATTAGATTAGATTAGGTTCCCTACAGTGTGGAAACAGGTCCTTCAGTCCAACCAGTCCACACCGACCCTCCGAAGATTAGCCCACCCAGACCCATTTCCCTCTGACTAATGCACCTAACGCTATGGGTAATTTAGCATGCACATCAGTGGGAGGAAACCGGAGATCCCGGAGGCTTGAACCAAAGCTGGAGGGCTGTCCAGCATCAGTGGCACCCACTGAGCCCTGTCCTGGTCAATATTTATCCGTCAATCAAGTTGACACGAGCTCATTATCACATTGCTGCTTTTGGGAACTTGCTGCACACAAGTTGGCCACGCCCACCAGGAAAGATGGTGTTGGCCACGCCCACCAGGAAAGATGGTGTTGGCCATGCCCACCAGGAAAGATGGTGTTGGCCACGCCCACCAGGAAAGATGGTGTTGGCCACGCCCACCAGGAAAGATGGTGTTGGCCATGCCCACCAGGAAAGATGGTGTTGGCCACGCCCACCAGGAAAGATGGTGTTGGCCACGCCCACCAGGAAAGATGGTGTTGGCCATGCCCACCAGGAAAGATGGTGTTGGCCACGCCCACCAGGAAAGATGGTGTTGGCCATGCCCACCAGGAAAGATGGTGTTGGCCACGCCCACCAGGAAAGATGGTGTTGGAGGAGCAATATCACTGGGTCAGTAAAACAAGTAAAATCTGGAAATACTGACTCAAACCAAGGGTTGCAAAAAGCCAACTGGTTCCCTCGCGTCACTCAGGGAAGAAAATTTACCATTTGTACACACTGACTCGGAGATACTGGGTTCAAGGGGCAATTAGGGATGGGCAATAAACACTGGCATTTCCAGTGACACCTACATCCCGTGAAAGATGTTTCAATTATGACAAGGAGCATAATTAAAAAGGAACCTCATTGGCTTTAGAGTGTTTGGAGACAGCTGCCTGTCAGGAATGAGATATTAATGCATATCTTCCTTGTTTCAGTTCACAGCACAATTCCTGCCTTTGCATTGATTGAGTGTGTTTGCCATCACCTTTGTTTCGAGTGCAGTTGGAAATATCAGAGCTCTGAATGTGAGAGAAATGATTGTAGGAACCGGAACAAGGCAGTGGGTGGATAGCAACCACCCCCAGACTCGGAGAGATTGGTACGGGGGCAGCTGTAACATTAGCAACTCTTTCTTTCCCTCGCTGCAGAGAATTGATTTTTCTGGAAAATATTAAAAATCCTCCAGAAAAACCAAACCTAATATTGTGCATAAACAGCTAATTATTTATTCATTGAGCTGCTCAATGAGTTTACGGACTGGTCTACAATAATCAGAGTTAATCCTGTGTTGAATTAGGCACATGTGATGGGAAATTAAGATAAAGGCTTTCTCACACAGCTTTTAAATTCAAATGCTTGTTTGTAAATGGTTCCATTGTCTCATCCTATCGCTATCTGTTCTCCTTGAATCAGTTACTTCCTGATGTATCTGCTCTCCTTCAATTTCTGTCTTTGGCCCATCTCCAACATTCTTTTGTCTACAATTGGCTGCCAGGCCATTAGCTCCTGAACTCTGGAATTCTCTACCTAAACCTCACCCCATCTCCCTCTCCTTTTACAATGTTCCCTCAAATCAATCTCTGTTGTGGTTCTGTTCGCCGAGCTGGGAATTTGTGTTGCAGACGTTTCGTCCCCTGTCTCCGTGACATCCTCAGTGCTTGGGAGCCTCCTGTGAAGCGCTTCTGTGATTTTTTTTTCCCTCCTGCATTTATAGTGGTTTGTCTTTGCCGCTTCTGGTTGTCAGTTGCTGTCCGTTGCAGTGGCCGGTATATTGGGTCTAGGTCGATGTGTTTGTTGATAGAGGTATGGCACTCATCCACTGATTCTATCAACAAACACATCGACCTGGACTCAATATACCAGCCACTGCAGCGGACAGCAACTGACAACTGGAAGCGGCAGAGACAAGCCACTATAAATGCCGGAGGAAATAAAAATCACAGAAGCGCTTCACAGGAGGCTCCCAAGCACTGAGGATGTCACCTAGAAAGGGGATGAAACGTCTGCAACAAAAACTCCCAGCTCGGCGAACAGAACCACAACAATGAGCACCTGAGCTACAAATCTTCTCCCAAACTTTGAAAATCAATCTCTGATTGAGCTCTTCATCACTTGCCCTAATGTTTGTGACCCAGTGTTAAATATTGTCTGACAATCTCTCCTATGAAGTACTGAGACAGCTTACTGTCTGAAAGGCAATTTGCATCCTCTACCTGAATATAAATCAGCATAAATATCCTGACTTATGTGAGCAGGATACTCAGAGAAAGTTGAATGAAATTTAGGATGACAGAGATTCAGGCGAGATGCCCACGAACATTCACTCACTGAAAAGAGACCATACCAAATCAGTCTCTCCTATAAGATGTTCTTTCCCCATTAAACAGCTGCTTTCCTACAATACAGCAGCTCCAAATAACTGCCAGATCTCCTGTCTGAAGGGAGAGATATCAAAATAGGAGGGTCCACTGCAAGTACCTAATATTACCAAGCAGTCCTAGATCAGTAACCAGAGATCTGATCACGGGTTCAAGTCTTTCCCAGAGCCTTAAGGTTGTCACACACAATGCTGTACAGAATGGCTGCAGCTCTATCAGATGTGCTGTCCTATCTGCCCCCTCCACTGAAGGCAAGAGGCCTCATTGCCCCATTTTGAAGAACAGCAGAGAGTTTTCCCGATGTCCTGACCAATATTTATTCAAAAGCAACCTAACTAAGGCAGGTCATCTGGACACCCATCATATTGCTGCTTACAGCAGCTCACTGTACACAAGCAGTGCCTACACTTCAGACCACACTGCTCTGGGCTGGACAGGACATCTGGGTCTATCAGGTAACGGGAGGTGTTACAGAAATACAAGATTTTCTTTCCTGAATGGGAATTAAATATCCCTCTGCTCTTGATGGTAAAGGACACATTTAAACCCAACCTCAAACTTCACATCCCTACACTGTTTAACATGTCCCTCTGTTACTCAGGCTCTGTGCTGGGAGACTGTCACATGGTGTTGGGACACAGGGGGGGGGGTAACATTCTTCTGCACCAGGTGCTGGAACAATCAAAAAGCACAAAACAAAGCGAGATGTGTCCCAGAGCAGCTACATCCTGGAGCTGAGGAAGTGACATCTCAGCTAAGTGGGATCGACATCAGCTTCACACAGGAAGGAGGCATTACAGGGAAAGTCAGAGCCTTCCATAATAAAGCATTCCGCAGTTTCACCAAGTGAAAGCACTCTGCCTCAGCTCAGGCGTAAAAGGTGCCCCAGCCCCCACCCCATACCCAGAGACTGGAGACAGCCCCCTCCCCACCTCCAGATACAGAGACTGGGGAGCATCCCCTCACCCCTGTACCCAGAGACCAGGAACCACCCCCCAACCCAGAGACCATCATCATCTCACCACCCGCATACCCTGGGTCCAGGCCCCCTTGGTTCTAAGCTCTTGAATCAATAATCATCATCAACACTGCATCAAGTGCCCAATTCTTTAAGAATTTTAAATCAAATAAAAATCAAAAACAATTGCAGATGCTGGAATTCATAAACAAAAACAGAAGTTGCTGGAAAAGCTCAGGTCTGGCAGCATCCTGGAGACATCAGAGTTAATGTTTCAGGTCCAATGACCCTTCCACAGAATTGTATACCATAACCCCAACATCATCCTGATGGATGTAAAGTGTTTTTCTTTCAAGGGAGGCTTCTAGAAACATGCTCAGTGTTGAGCATGTAGAAGGTTGAGAAGTGAGTGACCCAATGAGGTGATTCAAATACATTAGAAGCATCGGAGAGGTTTTCTTTTAATTCATTTCTGGAATGTGGGTGTCACCAGCCGGACCAGTATTTATCTATCCACGCTGAGTTATTCTTCAGATACAAAGTAGGATAGATCAAAAGTTCCTGTGTTGAAAAGTTTGAAACAAAACGGACTTCAGTTATGACAGGAGGAAATCTTTTAATCACACACAAGTTAATAACAACCTGAAACGCACTCACCCAAGAGACAGCTGATGCATGGAGTTAGTGCAATTGCAAAGAATTGGATTCCCAGCAGGACAATGGGATAACCGATGGCATGGTGCCTGTGAAAAGCCCAATTCCAGACTGCTCAACCAGGATTGGCTGAGAGGCAAAAGCCTTGGGCATTTATTTAGCTTTAGTTGGCTGGATGGCTGGTTTGCGATGCAGTGACGGAGGTCACCATGAAGGATTCTCCTTCTTAACTTGTTCTCTCTCCATGGATGCTGCCTGGCCTGCTGTTTCTCAGCATTTTGTTCAGTACAGATTCCAGCATCTGCAGTAATTAGCTCCTTATACCATCACCAGACGTGGCTCTCTCTAATGTGAGAGCAGCCTATGCAAACTTTGAACCACCACCCCCTTGAGACTGAATGGTATTACCATTGCTGAGCCTTAGTATCAACATCCGGTGGGTTAATGTATGTCCCTGAAACTGGATTAGCCATATAAATACTGTGGCTACAAGAACAGATCAGAGGCTAGGAATGCTGAACTAACTCACTCCTTGACTCCCCAAAGCCTGTCACACTATCTTGCAAGTGCAGCTCCAACAACACTAGAAGCTTGACACCATCCAGGACAAAGTAGCCCACTGAATTCACACCACATTGGGTGGCACGGTGGCACAGTGGTTAGCACTGCTGCCTCACAGCACCTGAGACACGGGTTCAATTCCCGACTCAGGCGACAGACTGTGTGGAGTTTGCACGTTCTCCCCGTGTCTGCGTGGGTCTCCTCCGGGTGCTCTGGTTTCCTCCCACAGTCCAAAGATGTGCAGGTCAGGTGAATTGGCCGTGCTAAATTGCCCGTAGTGTTAGGTAAGGGGTAAATGTAGGGGTCTGGGTGGGTTGCGCTTCGGCGGGTCGGTGTGGACTTGTTGGGCCGAAGGGCCTGTTTCCACACTGTAAGTAATCTAATCACATTACAAACATCCACTTCTTCCACCACCCATACTCAGTCACAGCAGTGCGCACCACTGTAGAAATTCACCAACAATTCCTTGCACAGCACTGACTGAACTGCTATCTCGTAGGCGAAGGGCAGCAGATACACTGGGATAGCATCCCCTGCAGTTCCCCTCTCAACCACTCACCATCCTGACTGGCGTAAGATGGCAGCTCACCACCTTTTCATGGCCACTTTGGAATGAGCAATAAATGGTGGCCCAGCCAGTGACACCCATGAAGTTTTAAAAATAATAATGATCATATAAACACATCAGCATGGGTAATAATGGAGCCCTAGGAGAGATCACCCTGCTGAAACTCTGCAAGATTACAAATGGAGTGGTGAGAACGCGGCCATCACGATCCCAGTGGGCGAGGTGAATGGGAGATGTGCACGGAAGGAGAATCAAAATAAACATGAAGCAGAAAGTATCCGATGAAGTGGGAAGAGACTTGTGTGGAACAAATCAGCTGCTTGTTGCAAATTTTGCGTAATTTGAGGTAACTTAGAAGATTTACTTGCCTTCAATTAATTAGCTTGAAATTCTTGGCAGTGAAAAGGAGAGAGACACTCATCGGGTAGGTATCGGTGCATGCTGGTCATGTCACTGGGTTGACAATCCAGAGACCTAAGCAAATGATTTGAGGAGATGGGCTACAGTCCCACCACAATAGATGGTGACATCTGAATTCAATTTTTAAAAAATGCAGAAGAGAACACTGACTTCTAACCAGTCTAATGACTTTTGGGGATGAAAACCTGCCATCCTTACCTGATCTGACTTACATATGACCCCAGACCAACAGCAAAATTATTGCCTCTTAATTGTTCTCTGGGAAATTAGGGATGAGCAATATGTGCTGGTCCAGCCAGCAACACCCACACCCTGTGAGTGAATTTAAAACAGAAATCTGTTTCTCATGATGTAGAGAATGGCAATATTTCCATCAAACTCCAGGCTGGGACAACCTTAGTCCAAATCATCGAGGCATTTTAAATAAAAAAAAATGGAACTCTGCCAATTATGGTTTCATCATCGAAAACCTGACCCGACAAGCCCTGGAGAGGACTGAATGTTTCTGCAGGATGATGATAAGATTACATGAAAGACACTTGCTGCTACCACCAGTCAGTCCTCACAGCTTCTCTCAATTACAAAGAGGAAGCTGAACAATTTAAACTCTTTACCAGAAGGCACTATGCACACGATCAGATATCGTGGTGGGTTTGAGTGAGACTCAGATGACAGCACTACACCACTCAAGTTCAGCTTTCATGTTTTACTGGTGTTATCGGAATCTTAAAACTGGCTTTGATTTACTGAAGAGATCCAGTTGTATTCTGTACATTGCAGAAACAAGATAATGTGTTTATAGCTTTAGTTTAAACAAAGATGTAAATAAAGTAAGGCACAGCAGGGAGTCCAGAACCGAGTGTGTCATCAACATAAGACAGTCACTAATAAATCCAATGGGGAATGAGAGAACCGTTTTAGCCGGGCAATGGTGAGAACACAGCATCTCTCTCACTCTATCAGTATTGATGCCTTTTAAGGTAAGCCAGGAAAAGTAATGGAAAGGTCTGCTGCTAGAGGGAGATGAAATCAGGCAGGAGGAGGATTGTCTGGTGGATAGGCACCAGTCACTATATCAATGTTAATATTGACAAGAGATTAGGAAGGCAAATTAAACACTTGTTTATTGCAGAGGGAATGGAATATAAAAAGTTGGGATACTTCACGACATTGATATAACTCGATGGTGAGACCTCCCACATCCAGAGTACTGCTTACAGTTTCTTCCTCTTTTAAAAACAAATAACCAAAATTTCACTAGAAACAGTTCAAAGAAAGTTCATTCTGTTGATTCATGGAATGAGAGGGTTTATCTTAAAAGGAAATGTGGATAAGTGGCGCTTGTATCCCACTGGTGTTTAGGGGATCGAGGAGTGATCGGATAGTACACTGGGGATCCTGACAGGGTCAGTACTGAAAGGGTTCTCCCTCATTGGAGAGGCCCGAACCAGGCAGCTGTGCTTATAAATAAAGGGGGTCTCATTTAGCAAAGCAAAGAGATTACTTTTTCCCCCTAATTAGCCCCGAAGGTGGGGCTGAACTGCTACCTTGAACTGTTGTAGTCCATGTGCTGTAGGTAGACCCACAATGCTGTTAGGAGGGAATTCCACAATGTTGACCAAATGACACTGAACAAACAGTGCGATATTTCCAAGTCAGGTGAAATTGGCTTGCTGGGAACCATTACAGCACAGCATTACAGAAATCTTTAACATGGAGCGAAGAGTTAGCATGGTAGTGTAACCACTTGGTAAAAGACCACTGTTAGCAAAACGCCAACCTGGGTCAAAGTGGATGGACATTTTGTTGCAACGGTACAGATTTGATTTAAAGCTAACATGGGGCTTTTAGTCTAACACCATTGACCAAGTAAAATTGCTGGAAAAACTCCACAGGTTTGGCAGCATCTGTAGAAAGAGAAACTGAGTAAATATTTCAAATCCAGGTGACCCTTCTTCAGGACATTGTGAAGAGTCGCCAGACTCTACAAATATTAACTCTGCCTTTCTCTTTCTCTCCACAGATGCTGAGTTTCTCCAGCATGTTCTGTTTTTGTTTCAGATTTCCAGCATCTGCAGTTCTCTGTTCATCTGGTGGAAACAAGCTCCATAAATCGGAATAATCCCTCCATTCCTGATCAGATTGAATCAAAATGGTTCAGTCCTTTAGGAATTATTGATCCTGTTCAGTCCTGTTACCCACAGTGAGGGCTGGGATGCAAATGGCTTGTTTAATCAGTAACTCTCAACTCTGCTTGGTTAATCCAAGAATTGAAATTGGACCTTGGCAGCTGATGAAATTTAAAGGGTTAATTAATGAAGATTGCAAAATTTAAAATGCTAGCATCAATAAGGATTCTGGGTAATCCAAGATAGAGGACAGAAAAATTCCTGGCTGTAACAGCAGCTCCATTTTTGAGGTATTTTAGGTGCTGGAGGTGATTTCCTTGAATTCCAGGAGCAGCAATTACAGTGTTTTTTTTATGCTGTTGCACTGTTTTGGAACTTTGGAGAAAAAAAGTCAAAACAACGGCACTTTTAAAAAGGGAGATGACCACACATGGTGAGGTCAGTGCAGGAGAGAGAGAGAGAGAGACCCACATTGCTAACTGACAGTTAGCAGTTACGGCATCTGCTGTTGAATTCATGTATCGCTTGACATCGAAATGTGTCTGGAAAAATTTTATAAAGTGAAGCTCCCAACTGATCTTGGAGGAACTGTCTGGGAAGAGGTCACAGCACAGAAGATAAGTGGATTTTAAACATAGCCTTAAAATAAGTCTGCAGTAGTGAGTAGAGTGAGTTCTTTCTTGATTAAATGTTTTATTGAGCCATATCTTTTGATTAAACTTAATATAATCCAAAAGTATTAATTTAACCAAGAGCAGCGTTTTGTAGAGGAAAGAGACAATGCTATGTTGTGGGTCTATAGATTGAAAGCAGCAAAAATGGCCTTTAGTGGAATGATCTGCTCTTCTTTCTGGATGTGGGAGTTTAGGGAGAGTTTACATGTCACTGAGGATTGTATCTGCAATAAATGCTGTTGATTGTGAATCCTATCAGATCGGGTGGAGAGACAGAGACAATGAGGAGTTTACAAGAGCAAGGGGATGTGATGGATGGCAGAAGGGGGAAAAGTCACAGATACAGATGGGTTAACTCCAGGAAAGGAGAGAGAGGTAGGCAGCTAGTGCAGGAGTCTTCTGTGGCTAGCCCCATTTCAAACAACTATGCTGTTTTGGAAAATGTAGGGGGTGATGGACTCTCAGGGGAATGTAGCACGAACAGCCACGTTTCTGGTATCAAGACTGGCTCTAATGCAATGAGGGGTACATTTGGGTTTCAAGAGATCGATTGTGTTAGGGGATTCTGTAGTCAGAGGTACAGACAGGCGTTTCTGGGGCCAGCAGTGAAAAAGCAGAATGGTGTGTTGTTTCCCTGGTGCCAGGATCAAGGATGTCTCAGAGGGTGCAGAATGTTCTCACGGGGGAGAGGGACCAGCAGGAGGTCATTGGTTCCAACATGGACAATGACATAAGGGGGAAAAGGTTGAGATTCTGAAGGGAGATTAGAGTTACGCAGGAATTTAAAAAGGAGGTCCTCTAGAGTAGTAATATCTGGATTACTCCTGGTGCTACGAGCTAGTGAGGGCAGGAATAGGGGGATAGAGCAGATGAATACATGGCTGAGGAGCTGGTGTATGGGAGAAGGATTCACATTTTTGGATCATTGGAATCTCTTTTGGGGTAGAAGTGACCTATACAAGAAGGACGGATTGCACCTAAATAGGAAGGGGACTAATACACTGGCAGGGAAATTTGCTAGAGCTGCTTGGGAGGATTTAAACTAGTAAGGTGGGGGCTGGGACGCAGGGAGATAGTGAGGAAAGAGATCGATCTGAGACGGGTACAGCTGAGAACAGTGTCAACAGTCAGGGCAGGCAGGGACAAGGTAGGACTAATAAATTAAACTGCATTTATTTCAATGCAAGGGCCTAACAGGGAAGGCAGATGAACTCAGGGCATGGTTAGGGACTGGGATATCATAGCAATTACAGAAACATGGCTCAGGATGGGCAGGACTGGCAGCTTAATGTTCCAGGGTACAAATGCTACAGGAAGCATAGAGAGGAGGGGGAGTGGCATTTTGATAAGGGATAGCATTACAGTTGTGCTGTGGGAGGATATTCCTGGAAATACATCCAGGGAAGTTATTTGGGTGGAACTGGGAAATAAGAAAGGGATGATCACCTTATTGGGATTGTATTATAGACCCCCCAATAGTCCGAGGCAAATTGAGAAACAAACTTGTAGGAGATCTTGGCTATCTGTAAGAATAATAAGGTGGTTATGGTAGGGCATTTTAACTTTCCAAACATAGACTGGGATTGCCATAGTGTTAAGGGTTTAGATGGAGAGGAATTTAAGTGTGTACAAGAAAACTTTCTGATTCAGTATGTGGATGTACCTACTAGAGAAGGTGCAAAACTTGACCTACTCTTGGGAAATAAGGCAGGGCAAGTGACTGAGGTGTCAGTGGGGGAGCACTTTGGGGCCAGTGACCATAATTCTATTAGATTTAAAATAGTGATGGAAAAGGATAGACCGGATCTAAAAGTGGAAGTTCTAAATTGGAGAAAGGCCAATTTTGATGGTAATAGGCAAGAACTTTCTAAAGCTGATTGAGGGTAGATGTTCGCAGGTAAAGGGATGGCTGGAAAATGGGAAGCCTTCAGAAATGAGATAATGAGAATCCAGAGAAAGTATATTCCTGTCAGGGTGAAAGGGAAGGCTGGTAGGTATAGGGAATGCTGGATGACTAAAGAAATTGAGGGTTTGGTTAGGAAAAAGAAGGAAGCATATGTAAGGTATAGACAGGATAGATAGAATCCTCAGAAGAAATAACATAGAGAATCCAGAGAAAAAGTATATTCATAAGAGGGAAATCAGAGGGCAAAAAGGGGACATGAGATAGATTTGGCAAACAGTTAAGGAGAATCCAAAGGGATTTTACAAATACATTAATGACAAAGGGTAACTAGGGAGAAAATAGGGCTACTCAAAGATCTGCAAGGCAGCCATTGTGTGGAGCTGCAGAAAATGGGGGAGATACTAAACGAGTATTTTACACCAGTGTTTACTATGGAAAAAGAGGTGGAAGATGTAGAATGTAGGGAAATAGATGGTGACACCTTGCAAAATGTCCACATTACAGTGGAGGAAGTGTTGGATGTCTTCAAACATATAAAGGTGGATAAATCCCCAGAACCTGATCAGGTGTACCCGAGAACTCTGTGGGAAACTATAGAAGTGATTGCTGGGCCTCTTGCGGAGATATTTGTATCATCGATAGTCACAGGTGAGGTGCCAAAAGATGGAGGTTGGCTAACGTGGTGCCACTGTTTAAGAAGGGTGGTAAGGACAAGCCAGGGAACTACAGACCAGTGAGCGTGACCTTGGTGGAGGGCAAGTTGTTGGAGGAAATCCTGAGGGACAGGATGTATATGTATTTGGAAAAGCAAGGACTGATTAAGGATAGTCAACACGGCTTTGTGCATGGGAAATCATGTCTCACAAACTTGATTGAGATTTTTGAGTAAGTAACAAAGAGGATTGAGGGTAGAGCGGTAGATGTGATCTATATGGACTTCAGTAAGGCATTCGACAAGGTTCCCCATGGGATACTAGTGAGCAAGATTAGATCCCATGGAATACAGGGAGAACTAGCCATTTGGATACAGAACTGGCTTAATGGTAGAAGACAGAGAGTGGTGGTGGAGGGTTGTTTTTCAGACTGGAGGCCTGTGACCAGTGGAGTGCCACAAGGATCGGTGCTGGGTCCTCACCTTTTATCATTTACATAAATGATTTGGATGCGAGCATAAGGGGTACAGTTAGTAAGTTTGCAGATGACACCAAAATTGGAGGTGTAGTGGACAGCGAAGAGGGTTACCTCCGATTACAACAGGATCTTGACCAGATGGGCCAGTGGGCTGAGAAGTGGCAGATGGACTTTAATTCAGATAAATACAAGGTGCTGCATTTTGGGAAAGCAAATCTTTAGCAGGACTTATACACTTAATGGTAAGGTCCTAGGGAGTGTTGCTGAACAGAGACCTTTGGGTACAGGTTCATAGCTCCTTGAAAGTGGAGAGGCAGGTAGATAGGATAGTGAAGACGGCATTTGGTATGCTTTCCTTTATTGGTCAGAGTACTGAGTACAGAAGTTGGGAGGTCATGCTGTGGCTGTACAGGACATTGGTTAGCCATTTTTGGAATATTGAGTGCAATTCTGCTCTCCTTCCTATCGGAAAGATGTTGTGAAACTTGAAAGGGTTCAGAAAAGATTTACAAGGATGTTGACAGGGTTGGAGGATTTGAGCTAAAGGGAGAGGCTGAACAGGCTGGGGCTGTTTTCCCTGGAGCGTCGGAGGCTGAGGGGTGACCTTATAGAGGTTTATAAAATCATGAGGGGCATGGACAGGATAAGTAGGCAAAATCTCTTCCCTGGCGTGGGGGAGTCCAGAACTAGAGGGCATAGATTAGATTAGATTATATTACTTACAGTGTAGAAACAGGCCCTTCGGCCCAACAAGTCCACACCGACCCGCCGAAGCGCAACCCACCCATACCCCTACATTTACCCCTTACCTAACACTATGGGCAATTTAGCATGGCCAATTCACCTGACCCGCACATCTTTGGACTGTGGGAGGAAACCGGAGCACCCGGAGGAAACCCACGCAGACACGGGGAGAACGTGCAAACTCCACACAGTCAGTCGCCTGAGTCGGGAACTGAACCCGGGTCTCAGGCGCTGTGAGGCAGCAGTGCTAACCACTGTGCCACCGTACCGCCCACTAATTTAGGGTGAGAGGGCAAAATTATAAAAGGGGCAACCTTTTCACTTGGAGGGTGGTACATGTATGGAATGAGCTGCCAGAGGAAGTGGTGGAGGCTGGTACAATTGCAACATTTAAGAGGCATTTGGAAGGGTATATGAATAGGGAGGGTTTGGAGGGATATGGGCCGGGTGTTGGCAGGTGGGATTAGATTGGGCTGGATATCTGGTCGGCATGGATGGGTTAGATCAAAGGGCCTGTTTCCATGCTGTACATCTGACTCTGGATTAGTGAGAAGTTGACCAAGTCCACACCACAACATGGTCAAAACTCTTAACAGCTTCTGAAATGGATTCCCAAACCAGTCATGGCTTACCTACTGTGACCTTTACCCCACAACAGACAGTCAGTAAATGGCACCCCGAGTCCCCTCGAGGCAATTCTAGAATAACGATCCAACAATGTGCCTCTACCTCTGATGACTCATTGGGAGGGAATGGAGGGGGAGAGAGGAATTGACATACTTTAGGAGCACATGGCAATTGGTCCCAGAGGGTGGAGGACCAGTAGATAAGGCAGGAAAGATGCAGGGGGTTGGTAGCAGGATTTGTGGGGGGAGGAATATGGAGGAATAACTTTTCTTGGAGGGTGCTGGGTGTCTGGAACCCGCTGCCCAGTCTGCTGGTAGAGGTAGAAACCCTCAACTCATTTGAAAATGAACTTGTGAAGGGCTCTGGCCCGAAACGTCGAATTTCCTGTTCCTTGGATGCTGCCTGACCTGCTGTGCTTTAACCAGCAACACATATAGAACATAGAACATAGAAGGATACAGCGCAGTACAGGCCCTTCGGCCCTCGATGTTGCGCCGACCGAGTCCTACCTAACCTATACTAGCCCAATAACTTCCAAATGCCTATCCAATGCCCGCTTAAATGAACATAAAGAAGGAGAGTTCACCACTGCTCCTGGCAGGGCATTCCATGAACTCACAACCCGCTGTGTGAAGAATCTACCCCTAACATCTGTCCTATACCTACCACCCCTTAATTTAAAGCTATGTCCCCTGGTAACACCTGACTCCATTAGCGGTAAAAGGTTCTTAGTATCTACCCTATCTAAACCCCTAATCATCTTATACACTTCTATCAGATCTCCCCTAAACCTTCTCTTCTCCAATGAGAACAGCCCCAAGTGCCTCAGCCTTTCCTCATAAGATTTTCCTACCATTCCAGGCAACATCCTGGTAAACCTCCTCTGCACTCGTTCTAAAGCTTCCACATCCTTCCTATAGTATGGCGACCAAAACTGCACACAATACTCCAGATGAGGCCTCACCAGAGTCTTATACAACTGCAACATGACCTCAGGACTCCGGAACTCAATTCCTCTGCCAATAAAGCCCAGTACACCATATGCCTTCCTCACAGCACTATTTACCTGGGTGGCAACTTTCAGAGATCTGTGTACATAGACACCAAGATCCCTCTGCTCATCCACACTACCAAGTAGCCTACCATTAGCCCAGTAATCCATCATCTTGTTATTCCTACCAAAGTGAACGACTTCGCACTTAGCTACATTGAATTCCATTTGCCACATTTCCGCCCAGCTCTGCAACTTATCTATATCCCGCTGTAACCTACCACTTCCTTCCTCACTATCCACAACTCCACCGACTTTCGTGTCATCCGCAAACTTGCTTACCCAGCTTTCAAGTCCTTCCTCTAGATCATTTATAAAGATAACAAAAAGCAATGGTCCCAAAACAGATCCTTGTGGTACACCGCTAGTAACTGCGCTCCAAGATGAACATAATCCATCAACTACTACCCTCTGTCTCCTTCCAGCCAGCCAATTCCTAATCCAAACCTCTAATGTATCCTCAATGCCATACCTCCGAAGTTTTAGCATTAGCCTACCATGGGGAACCTTATCGAACGCCTTACTAAAATCCATATACACAACATCTACTGCTTTACCCTCATCCACTTCCATAGTCACCTTCTCAAAGAACTCAATAAGGTTTGTGAGGCACGACCTGCCCTTCACAAAACCATGCTGGCTATCCCTGATCACGTTATTCCTACCCAGATGTTCATAAATCTTATCCCTTACCATTCTCTCTAAGACTTTGCCCACCACTGAAGTCAGACTCACTGGCCTATAGTTACTAGGGCTATCCCTACTCCCTTTCTTGAACAATGGGACCACATTCGCTATCCTCCAGTCCTCTGGTACTATTCCCGTTGACAATGACGACATAAAAATCCAGGCCAATGGCTCTGCTATCTCCTCCCTAGCTTCCCATAGGATCCTGGGGTAAATGCCATCAGGCCCAGGAGACTTATCTATATTCATCCTCTCCAATATTCCCAAAACCTCTTCCCTGCATATTTCCAGGGCATCCATTCTAATTATTTGTGATTCCATATTCACATCAGCAGTGTCCTGTTCCTGAGTGAATACTGATGAAAAGTACTGATTTAATGTCTCTCCAATCTCCTCCGCCTCCACACACAACTTCCCACTACTATCCTTGACTGGACCGATACCTACCCTAGTCATCCTTTTATTCTTGACATACCTATAGAAAGCCTTTGGGTTTTCCCTAATCCTACCAGCTAAAGACTTTTCATGTCCCCTTCTCGCTTTTCTTAGCTCCCTCTTTAGCTCCTTCCTGGCTACCTTGTAACTCTCAATCGCCCCTACTGAACCTTCACGCCTCATCTTTACATATGCCGCCTTCTTCCCTTTCACAAGGGACTCCAATTCCTTACTAAACCATGGCTGCCTCACAAGGCCCTTTACACCATGCCTGACTGGTACATACCTATCGAGGACACACAGTAGCTGCTCCTTGAACAATCCCCACATCTCATTAGTGTTCTTCTCTTGAAGCCTGTTTTTCCAATCCACACAACCTAAGTCATGCCTCACTGCATCATAATTTCCCTGCCCCCAGCTATAGCTCTTGCCCTGCGGCGCACGATTATCCCTCTCCATCACTAAAGTAAAAGTCACCGAGTTGTGGTCACTGTCCCCGAAGTGCTCACCTACCTCCAAGTCTAACACCTGGCCTGGTTCATTACCCAGAACCAAATCCAATATAGCCTCCCCTCTTGTTGGCCTGTCGACATATTGTGTCAGGAAACCCTCCTGCACACATTGTACAAACACCGACCCATCTAATGAACTCGAGCTATAGCTCTCCCAGTCAATATCTGGGAAGTTAAAGTCCCCCATAACAACCACCCTGCTACCTTCACTCTTTTCCTGAATCATCCTCGCAATATTATCCTCTACTTCTCTAGGACTATTAGGAGGCCTGTAGAAAACACCTAACAGGGTGACCTCACCTTTCCTATTTCTAACCTCAGCCCAAACTACCTCAGATGGCAAGTCCTCTTCCATCGTCCATTCCACTGCTGTGATACTGTCTTTGACAAGTAATGCCACGCCTCCCCCTTTTTTACCCCCATGTCTGATCCTACTAAAACATTTGAACCCTGGAACGTGCAACAGCCATTCTTGTCCCTGTTCTACCCACGTCTCTGTAATGGCCACAACATCGAAGTCCCAGGTACCAACCCACGCTGCAAGTTCACCTACCTTATTCCTTATACTTCTGGCATTGAAGTATACACACTTCAATCCACCTTTCTGGTTACAGGCACCCTCCTTAGAGATCGTTGCATTATTCCTAACCTCCCTACACTCAAGGTCCTGTACCCTGAAGCTACAGTCCTGGTTCCCATGCCCCCGCGGAGTTAGTTTAAACCCTCCCAAAGAGCACTAGCAAACCTCCCCCCGAGGACACTGGTGCCCCTCAGGTTCAGGTGTAGCCCATCCTTTTTATAGAGGTCCCACCTTCCCCAGAAAGGACCCCAGTTGTCCAGAAACCGGAATCCCTCCCTCCTGCACCATCCCTGTAGCCACGCATTTAACTGCTCTCTCTCCCTATTCCTCGACTCTCTTTCACGTGGCACGGGTAACAAACCAGAGACTACAACTCTGTTTGTTCTAACTCTGAGCTTCCAACCTAGCTCCCTGAAAGCCTGTCTGACATCCTCACCCTTCTTCCTACCTATATCGTTGGTGCCAACGTGGACCACGATCTGGGGCTGCTCCCCCTCCCCCTTAAGGACCTGGAAAACACGATCAGCGACATCACGTACCCTTGCACCTGGGAGGCAACATACCAAACGTGAGTCCCTGTCGCCCCCACAAAACCGTCTGTCTGTACCCCTCACTATCGAGTCCCCAAGAACTATTGCTCTACCTTTCTCCACCCTTCCCTTCTGAGCAACGGGGCCAGGCTCCGTGCCAGAGGCCTGAACCTCGTTGCTTGCCCCTGGTAAGTCATCCCCCCCCACAAGTATCCAAAACGGTATACTTGTTCTTGAGCTTTTCAGCTCTGATCTCCAGCATCTGCAGACCTCACTTTTTACTGGAAAATGAACTTAGGCCTGTCCCTGCAGCAGCGCAACCTGCAAGGCTGCAGACAGGGTGTTGGGAAGTTGGATTAAGCTAGTTAACTTGGCTGACTGGCCTCAGTCAGTGCTGTAACCTTTCTACACTGCTATGGTTAAGGCCATCCCGACTTGCTGTTCCTTCACTGTTGCTGGGTTAATATTCTGGAATTCCCTCTCTAACAGCACTGTGTGTACCCATTCCACATGGGGCACATTGGGTTGTAAAGGCAGCCCTTTGGTAATAAATTCTGGCAGGGATACCCACATCCTATTAACACAGACATCAGTCAGCCGCCATTACCTTTAGCTACACAAAGTCCTCCTTCATCCCAAACCCAATGGCAGTTTTTGAAAAACAGATTAAAATTAGTAAAAGGAGATTATTACTGAGCTCTGTAACATTCTGGTCAGATTACATACAAATTCCTTCAGGACCCAAGTTGCAGAGGCTGGACTTCACACAGTTAGTGTCAGTGATTAAAATCTGGTGGGGAAAATGAAATTAGTCCAATAGAAACTGTGTAATGTGATCATCATTGTTACATGGTTTAGTCCAATCTGCACAACGGTATCATTTTAGATGAGGAACATAAATCTGAACCTTTAGTGAATTTCTAATTAACAACTAATTGCACAAAGATTGTTCATTATGCAACTGAGGGAGCAAACAAATCACCTTCAACAAAAATTATGGCTAAGATTGAAACTTTTCAACAGGGGGAAGCAGACCGTGTCTCTCTCCATCAAAACCGAGATTTCACTCAGGAATAGACTTCTGCTGCCATCTGTAACGACCAAACAGAAATCCTCACCAGGGAGAGTTACAAGTAATTGGTTCACAAAGGGGCTGTGCGCAGAGAGTGAAGGCAGAGTGATTAGTTTACACATTACCCATATTTACACAAATATTAAAACTGAAACCACTGCTGGCTCGGAGCCTCCTCCTCAGCTCAGTGCTGGGAACAGGGCGAATGGTAAAAGCTGAAACAGAATTCCTGCAGCAGTGACCAATACAAACTGAACATAGCAGAGGCAGGAACGCACAACCCAATAAGGAGTTGGTAAGAACATGTCCATTACTACATGGACATCTAGCTAGTCCATTCCTGTTGTATACGCTTCACGTGAACAAATAAAGTTATTCAGTATTTCAGTTAAGTATGGCAAACCTCAGAGTAAAGATATCCCTCAGCAGCAGCAACCATGATAATTGAACTTAATATCCAATTGGATACTGGGCCTAAGACTAGTGTTTTAAACTTAAATAATGGCAACTACGTAGCCATGAAAGCTCAGCTAGCTGAAGTGAACAGGGATAATAGGCAAGGTGATAGGTATTTGAGAGAATATTACAGAATATGCAGAGTTAGCATATTCCTATTATAAGGAAGATTTCAGGGACAGACCACATAGAAAATGCAAGGAAGTGGCAGGTCAGAGATAAAGCAAGAAATGACTCGGGTTAATCAGGAGGAAGAGAGTATGAAGACGCTAGCTAGAAATGCAAAGGCAAAGTGTTTCTGCTTTCTTGAACGGAAGAGCAAATAAAGTTAAAAGGAGTCAGATTGAATTTAAAACAGGAATGGTTTTTCTCTCTCGCTGACACTGCCAGACCCAGGTTTCTTCAGCATTGTGTTTTTATTTCCAGCATCTGCAAGGCTTTGTTGTTAAGTAAATTGAGTGTTGCTCCTCTAGAAGACTGGAAAGTTAATCGTAGATTATAAGAAAAAACTGGAGATAAAGTGAACAAATGCACTGCTTCTGTCACTGTGATAGAGGCTACAGAAACCTCACAGGAATAGCTGTAATCAGTTGGCAGGGCGGAGCGAGGAACTTGGTGAAATGACAATCATGTGGGAAGTGGTGCTGAACAAACTGATGGAGCTGCAGGTGGATAAATCTCCAGGATCTGTCGGCATTCATACTCCGGTTTTAGAAAAGGGCGGGTACTGAGGTAGTAGATCTGTTGGATTTAATTTGCCAAAATGACTGTGTTCGAGAAAGTTTCCATCAGATTGCAAAGTAGTAAGTGTAGCATCTGTATTCGAGGAGAGAGGGAGGTAGAAAACAGGAAACGATAGACCAGTTAGCTTAATGTCTGCCATGGGGGAAGGTGGTGAATTGATTATTGGGGTGGTTATAACTGGGCACTTAGAAAACCTGAAGGTAACTGGGAAGAGTGTGAAAAAAGGTCGATCATATTAAATTCTTTGAAGGAGTAACATGCCCAATGGCTCAGTGGGAGCTGGTTGACATACTGTACTTGGATTTCTAGAAACATTTGATAAGGTTCCACATCAAAGGTTATTAATCAAACCGATCCTTGTGGAGAAGTGGGTCAGACATTAACCCCTTCAGAGGATTGCTTGGCTGGCAGAAAACCAGGTTTGTCAGCTCGGCAGAATGTAACAAGTAGAATCCCGTGGAGGTCTGTGTCAATGATTAGGGGAGCGAGGACATTGGTGGCTCAATTTATAGGTGACAAAGATGGGCAATAAACAATACCGTGAGTGCAGCATAGGGAGGTTACAGAGCAGCATAAACAGGTCCATTGAGTAGGCAAAAACCAGACAGGCCAAGCACAATGTGGGAAATGCGAAATCATTCACTTTGGCAGGAAGCAGAGTTTAACCTAAACAGTGACTGAAAAATTCCAAGGTGCCGGGAAATCTAGGAGATTAGGACCAGAATTGTCTTCCATTTTGGGGAAAATCCAAACTGAACCTGAAGTTGGGCAGCGACAGAACTGAAATCCCAGGAGTGTTTTGTAACTTGACCATCAAAATGTTGCACATGTACAGTAGGACTGCTTTTTGAAACTCAGGGAGGAACAGCATTTGGGAGTGTCCACCACAGTGTCTATGGAGTTAAGGAAATTCTGCCTAATGATTGGTTAGGCTACAGCTTTCAAAAGTTAAAAGCACCAAGACAGAGGGAACCATCCAGGGTCTGCAAACCGAGCGTGTGCACGCAGGTAAAAATGAACAAAAAAACCCAGAAAGTTTAAAATAATGAATGCTAATATAAGGCCTAGGCACACCTGATCAACCACCAAATCAAGGAACAATCTGTGCTGTGTCCCCTCTATAATCAAATCAAAAGGACTAAGAAGTCACTTTCCATCCCTGTGGTTGGATGTTTAAGGTTTGCTCACAGTATTCTTTCCCCAGCAGTACTGTCTGTCTGTCTGTCTGGGGTATAACTGTGTGTGGGCACATTTGGGGTTTTTGAAAAGGATTTGGTGAAATCACATAGTACAAGTAAATACCCTTTTTAGTTTAAGCATGTTCCAATAGTGTTTATTTTGCTAATGACAAAATTTATGTCCTAAATAGCAGTGCATCGGGGGGGGGGGGGGGGGAGTAGTCGATGTAGAACACTAAGACTAATTATTATGGAGATACAGCAATTAATTAAGGTGGATCATGAAATGCAATTTCTCTCCCCAAGGATAGAGTATAAAGTGAGGACATTATAGAAGTTACACAGGGAAATGTTGAGATGACATCCTGAATACTGCGAGGAAATGTTGCCCGTCAGATCCCTTTTAAATCTTTTCCCATTCAGCTTGAACTTTTACCCTCTAGTTTTGGACTCCACTATCCTGGAGAAAAGACTTGGCTATTCACCCTAAAAATGTCCCTCAGGATTTTATAATCCTTTATAAGGTCACTCCTGATCCTCCGATGCTCCAGAGGAGAAAAAAATCCCAGCCCATCCAGCCTTTCCTTAGAACTCATGTTTTCTAGCCCCAACAACATCCATAAGGGCAGCACGGTGGCACAGTGGTTAGCACTGCTGCCTCACAGCATCAGAGACCTGGGTTTAATTCCCGCCTCAAGCAACTGACTGTGTGGAGTTTGCACATTCTCCCCGTGTCTGCATGGGTTTCTTCTGGGTGCTCCGGTTTCCTCCCACATTCCAAAGATGTGTGGGTCAGGTGAATTGGCCATGCTAAATTGCCCGTAGTGTTAGGTAAGGGGTATATGTAGGGGTATGGGTGGGTTGCGGGTCGGTGTGGACTTGTTGGGCCGAAGGGCCTGTTTCCACACTGTAAGTAATGTAATCTAATCTAATCGATAAACATCCATATAAATGCTTTTTATATCCTTTCCCGTTTAACACCATCCTCCCTATAACAGGGCGACCTCTCTTTCGGACAGAATGAGGGGAAAGGTTTTTTCAGAGGATTGTGCAACTCTGGAGCTCCACCTCCGACAGCAGAGGAGTTGGGGTCATTGATTTGTTTTGATAAATGCAGTGGAGGAGATGTTGGAATCAAAGGCTATTAGCAGTTGGTGGGAAAGTGGAATTCAAACAGGGATGGCTCGGCAATAATCTTATTGACCAGTGAGGTAAGCTCAAGGGGCCAAATGGCCACTGTCTGCTCCTAATCTGTTAGTAATGAGTCAGACTGGATCATAGCTGAGTGGGACCTACCTGAGTCAGAGTGAGAGCGCCAACCCCAGGGCTCTGATGGGGAGCAGAGAGTTTCATTCCAGAGTTCTCCTCAGCCTGTGGCAGATGCCATGCTGGCTTGGGGGGTTTGTCCATTCACAGTCAAACATCCAGCAGGGTGTGGGACAGGCAGGGGAGAGGGGGCATGTCCCAATCTCCTCCAGTCACTGACTTCCTTGCACTCCCCAGACCCTCCAATTTAACTTCTAGTATTACAAACACTCTCACCTAATGTTTGACCAGACCTTGTTCCTGTTGGTAATATTCAGCAAAGGTCCTCAGGTAGCACCTTCCAAACACCTCCCCTTCCATCAGGAAGGACAAGGGCAGCAGATAAACAGGAACACCACCCTCTGCTAGTTCCCCTCTAAGCCACTCACCATCCTGACAGCTCAGTGTTGCAGGGTCAGAATCCTGGAATTGCCTCCCTCAGGGCATTATGGGTCAACCTACAGCACATGGACTGCAGTGATTCAAGAAGTCAGCTCTATACAGGCCCACTAGCAATGGCAATCAATAATGGCTCAGCCAGTGACACCCACGAATCACCAGGGAGTCTTTATGGGAAACTGGCATTAGTATGGGTGAAAAGGAAGTTGCGTTCTAATTACTTCAAGAGCCCTGGCATAAGACCCCAATCTGGCTGCAATAACCCCTTAACTGAGGCATTGCTGTGAAAATAGCATCAGCAGAAATGTCAGCGACACAGAAGGAGTTGCTTTATGTAAGCATCTGGATCTTCCCCTTTTTGTCAGGAAAGCAGGGTTAACATCACATCTTATTCTGCTCAATGACTCTTGCATGAGTTGGAAACTGGTGGATTCCGCAGGTACTTGTTGCTAATGGCCTTCAGAGATTGGCACTGACACAATGCAGGAAAGCCTTTACCTTAAACAGTTGGGACTCAGTGATGGTAACAGTAGGAAGTAGTGAGTGTGGTCTGACTTCAGCACAGAGGGAGTGCAGCGTTACCATCGCTGTCTCTTTGGACCAGATGTTAACCCAAGGCCCTTTGTGATGGGCTGAAGTGACACCCCTCTGTCACTGTTCAAAGAGCTAGCAACTTCTTTAGTGTCCCAGTCAACGTTTCACCTGCAAACAACCTCAAAAGCACAGGGTGAAGGTGGTTATTAACAGGACGCTGTTTGTGGACTTTTGCTGTTCCCACATTTCCTACTTTACAACAGTGAAGCTTCAAACCTCTCACTGGCTGAACGGCACCCAGGGGAAAATCCCTTGCTATAAAATAGAACTGAAGGGCTTGTGTGATAGTGGTAATCTCCTGCCCTCTGGACCAGAGGTTCCATGATCAGGTTCCACCTGCCCAGGGTGTGAATCCAAATAGACCAGTAAAACTGTTTCTATTGGCCTCGATATTAATGAGGGAAGCTTCAAGCAGCACCAGCTAAGGCAGAGGTAATTTGAGCTCAATTTCAGTTCATGTTGTTAGCAGACAGTATTCCTTTCAACTGCACAACAATGATACTTGGACTCCAGGGATTAGGTTAGGGGAGAGGTGACAAACGCAGCATGACTACTTGGAATTTAGAAAGTTGGGGGTAAAGAAACTATTCCCACTGGTTGGAGATTCCAGAATTTGGGGGAACAACCTGAGAATTAGTGCCAGACCGTTCAGGAGAGACGTTAGGGTGGGAGGGATTTGGAACTCTCTTCCACAAACAGCAGTGGGGGCTGGATCAGTTGTTAATGTTAAATCGTAGATAGATATATTTTTGAGCAAAGTTTTTAAGGGATATTAGCCAAAGGCAGGCACATGGAGTTAGGAACCAGATCAGCCGTGATCTCACTGAATAGCAGAACCGGCTCAGGGACCTGAATGGCTGTCTCCTGTTCCTACCTTCCTTCAGCCTTCTCCACATTCTCTGAATGAAGAGTTTTGTTTTAATTCCCCTGTTGGATACAGACATCCATTAACAATAACCAGAACTGTAACAAGTTGGAGGAGTTTGATTTCTCCCACTAGTTACCATCACTATTGACTGGTAATGGGAAACTGGCATTAGTATGGGTGAAAAGGAAGTTGGGTTCTAATTACTTCATGGCCCCTGACATGATAAGACCCCAGTCTATCCCAACATCAAACAGTTGGCTCCATGTAGCAGCAGCTTGATCATGGAGCATTGTCGCCACCTTGTGGTCCATGCTGAAAATGTGTTGCTGGTTAAAGCGCAGCAGGTCAGGCAGCATCCAAGGAACAGGAAATTCGACGTTTCGGGCTAAAGCCCTTCATCAGGGCTTGATGAAGGGCTTTAGCCCGAAACGTCGAATTTCCTGTTCCTTGGATGCTGCCTGACCTGCTGCGTTTTAACCAGCAACACATTTTCAGCTCTGATCTCCAGCATCTGCAGACCTCACTTTTTACCTTGTGGTCCATTCCATTCACAAGTCCATACCGTTTCTCAGGAACTCAATATCGTGAAGGATTTCAAAAAGCTGGAAATGGAAAATCAACAGACCTCCGGGCACCTGATGATTGGACTCTACAATTACTCTGCCTGCTCTTGGCTGAGAGATTAAAGAATGTGCAGCTCATACAGTTCATTCTAATCCAGAGATACAACTGCATGTATGACCACACATGGTGTCTGTGTATGCACATACGAGCTTGTGTTTCAATGTGGTGGTATCTAAACAGAGTTTCAGGTGTGCTAGGATGGGTCCAGCTATACTGACCTATTGACCATAAAACCATAAGACAGGAGCAGAAATTAGCCCGTCAAGTCAGCCCTGCCACTCAATCAGGGTTGATAGATTTCTCATCCCCATTCTCCCGCTTTCTCCCTGTAACCCTTGATACTCCAGAACCTAGCTCTGTCTTAAATATACTCAATGACCTGACCTGCACAGCCTCCTGTGGCAGTGAATTCCATAGATTCCCCACTCTCTGCTGAAGTTTATCCTTATCTCTGTTCTAAAGGGTCTTCCCTTTACTTTAAGGCTTTGACTTGGAAACTATTTGCTAAGAACGGAAGAATTTACATTTTTAATATACCTTTTGAAGGCAACAGGAAATGCAAAAGCATTTCAGAGACAGGGAAGTAGCTTCTGTAAGAGTAGTCATTGTTGTAATGCTGGAAGAACAACAATGTACACAGGAAGATCCCACAAACAGCATGAAGATCAGTGGTGCCTCCTAATGCTCACTGAGGAGTGAACTCTGTCCAGGATACCAGGGTGAACTCCATTCTTTTCTAAAGTGTGCCACAAGATCCTGTATGGTCAGCAGGAGAGCAGTCAGGGGCTGGGCGAACCCCTCTTCCAGAGAGTAGCTTGCTCGTGTACTGTACTAGAAGCTCTGGCTAGATTGGGGTCAAATCTGAAGAAAATTGAACACAAGACCCTACAACTCAGGGATTCTTCCTGCACCAACAAATGGCTGGTAAGCATTCATGGGCTGGTGGAACTGAATCTTTCAGATTTTAATGTAGGTGGGTTGATCAGTGTCTGGTTGATCCAAAGATTGGTGGGTGGGTCAATAGTAAGAAGAGTATTAGACTACAGGAGGAGATAGATGGGCTAACCAATGGCAAATCAAATTCAATCTTGATAAGTGCAAGGTAAAGCATTTCATAAAATCCCTACAATGTGGAAGTAGGCCATTTGGCCCATCGAGTCTACACTGGCCCTCCAAACAACATACCACCTCGATCCACCTTAACCTTGTAACTCCGCATTTCCCATCGCTAACCTAACTAGCCAGCACAACCCTGAACCTGGAACTCAGTTTCTGCAAGGGTAGTACATGCAGAAACCCTCCTGCATTCAAATAGTACGTAGACGTGTGCTTCAGCATTGCAAACGCACGAGTCCATGGGCCAAGTGCTGGAAAATGGAATGAAAACGTTAGGTGCCTGATTTAGGATGTTGCTGTGGTGGGAAATGTAAAGGATTATGCTGATTCAGTGAGAGGTATTGAGCCACAACCTGGGACAAAGGGCAGATCTCGCTGGGACAAAGCAGAGATAGCTCCAGCCGAACCACAACAACACACACACGTTGTTTTAACACTGGGAACTGCAGTACAGCCAATACTATTCAAATGGGGGCAGATGAATCTATTTGCGAACAAGGGGCCATACAAATGAGATGGTCATTGACTGACTAAAATTGATAGGAAACTTGGGAGTAACGTTTCCCTGCCTGCCACAGGGAATGGCTCAGATTTCCAGGATAGACATGAATGGACAGATGGGGATAAAGGAACCAAAGGATATGATGCTGGGGTGAAATAATGAGGAATAGGAGCTTGAATCCAGCAGGAACGCTACAAAGGGACCAGAGCACCAGGATTTAGGGAGACAGATTTGAATGTGTGGTGCTGTTTAAGAAGGTAGAAGACAGAGGGTGGTGGAGGATTGCCTCTCAGACTGGACACCTCTGACCCACGGTGTGCCACAAGGATCGGTGCTGGGGCCACTGCTTTTTGTCATTTATATAAATTATTTGGATGTGAACATAGGAGGTATAGTTAGTAAATTTGCAGATGACACCAAAATTGGACGTGTAGTGGACAGCGAAGGAGGTTATCTCAGAGTAGGATCTTGATCTACTCTGATCTTGACCTGGGCTGAGGAGTGGCAGATGGAGTTTAATTTAGATAAATGCAAGAACTGACACAATGGTAAAGCCCTGGGGGAGTGTTGCTGAACAACGAGACCATGGAGTGCAGGTTCATAGCTCCTTGAAAGTGGAGTCGCAGGTAGATAGGATAGTGAAAGCGGTGTTCGGTATGCATGCTTTTTTTAAGTCAATACATTGAGCACAGGAATTGGGAGGTCATGTTGCGGCTCTGCAGAACATTTGTTAGGCCACTTTGGAGGAGTGCATGCAATACCGGTCTCCCTCCTATTGGAAGGATGTTGTGGAACTTGAAAGGGTTCAGAAAAGATCTACAAGGAGGTTACCAGGGTTGGAGGGTTTGAGTGAGAGAGGCTGAATAGGCTGGGGCTGTTTTCCCTGTAGTGTTAGAGGCTAAGGGGTGACCCCATAGAGGTTTATAAAAGCACGGATAGGGTAAATAGACAAGGTCTTTGCCCTGGGGTGGAGGAGTCTAGAACTAGAGAGCATAGGTTTACAGTCAAAGGTGAAAATTTTAGACGGGACCTAAGAAGCACCCTTTTACACAGAGGGTGGTGAGAGTATGGAATGAGCTGCCAGAGGAAGTGGTGGAGACCGGTACAATTACACCATTTAAAAGGCCTCTTGATGGATGTATGAACAGGAAAGGTTGAGGGAGATATGAGCCAAGTGCTGGCAAAAGGGAGAAGATTAATTTAGGATATCTGATCGGCATGGGGGAGTTGGACTGAAGGGTCTGTCATCATTCTGTACGTCTCTCTCTGACTTTAAAATCAAATCCTCCCTTTGTCTGTTCTATAAAAGATGTTTAAACATCATTAAACTATCAAACATCGTAAAAGAGTAAGGCAGATTGCCCTTTTTGTAAAAAGGACACGTGTGAAATGTGGCATTTGCCTCCATCCCCGACATGGGGAAACCAGGGTCTGGTCACTTGCCAATGAAGGAAGTCACTGCTGGACCATCTCGGCCAGAATTCCACAGGGAGGTGGGAAGGAAGGAGTGGGTTTGTTTCTGGGGCAAACTCACCCAATTGTTATCCTTCTCTCAACCCACTGGGGAGGGGGAAATTCTGGCCCGTGTTTCCAATAGTTATGACACTGGAGTTCTAGTGGGCAGCGAAGAAGATTATCTCAGAGTACAAAGGGATCTTGATCAGATGGGTCAATGGGCTGAGGAGGGGCTGATGGAGTTTAATTTAGATAAACGCGAGGCGCTGCATTTTGGTGAGACAAACCAGGGCATGACTTATACAATTCATGGTCGGGCCTTGGGTGGGGTTATTGAACAGGAAAACCTAGGGATGCAGGTACATAGCTCCATAATGATGGTGTCACAGGTAGGCAGGTCGAAAGCAGCATTTAGCATACTTGCCTTCATTGCTTAGACCTCCGTGTAGGAGTTGGGACAATGAGGTTGTACAGGACATTGGTGAGGCCACCTTTGGAGTGTGTGTATAATTCTGGTTGCCCTGCTATAGGAAGGATATTAAACTGGGGAGGATTCAGAGAAGATTTACCAGGATATTGCCAGGACTGAAGGGTTTAGTTATGAAGAGGGGCTGAATAGGCTAGAGTACAGGAGGCTGAGGGGTGACCTTACACAGAGTTTTATAAAATCATGAAGGGCGTGGATAGGCTGAATGACCAAGGTCCTTTCCCCAGGGTAGGGGAGCTCAGAACTAGAGAGGAGAAAGATTTAAAAGGACCCAAAAGGGCAACTTTCTCAGACAGAGGGTACTTTGTATATGATATAAACCACTAGAGGAAGTGATAGATGCAGGTACATTTAAAAAGACATTCGGACAGCTACAAGAACAGGGAAGGTTTAGAAGGTCACAGGCAAAACCCGGGCAATTGGGGCGAGTTTGATTTGGGAACGTGGTCCCCATGGATGAGATAGGCTAAGGGGTCTGTTTCCGTGCTGTGGGGCTCGGACCCTAAGTTTGGAAAGGGGGCATTTACAGAGGGACGTGTGGAATTCAGATTTGCAATTTAAATAAATACATCACGTTCTTTAAAAAAAAAGTGACTGAAAAGACAAGTGGGTGAGAGGAATATTGGGAGGGGAACAGGAGGTAAACACTCATGTGATGGACAAACACTAACAGACTAATTCCGTTACAAATTCTAGATAATTCTGTTCATAAGAGACGTTCCGGGATGTCGAAGGCGCTATATAAATGTAAGCCTTTAAAGAGCTTGGATTGCAGTCTGTGCCGTTCTGGGTTGAACACCTGGATAAGGAACAGCTACTCAAGAGGAAACAGTCTCAAGTAAATTCATTTGTAAGTGTACCTTAACGCAGCAGGAGCAGGAGGAGGAGGAGAGGTTGGGACTCTGCGTTCACTCTGTCTTCCCAATCCCTGGAATAGCAGCATTCCCTGCGGGAGAGAAACACCAGCATGTCAGGAACATGTACATCCCACCTACAGACCTCCCGAAAACTCTCCAATCCAATAAGATTGTGTAAGATGTTGGCTGGAAATTCTCTACAAATCAAAGCTCACGCACTTGTTATTAAAGAGGAAGCTGTAGATTCTCTCCTGAGGAACAGCTGCCCCGGAGACTGTCCCAGATTTAAACAGAAAATAGCTCACAAAACCGCAAACCGTCCCGGATCCCCGCAACCCCTGGTTAATCTGTCTGCGTTAGACTGGAGCCTTGTTCCCCCCAACCCCTCAGACACACACACACACACAGAGGGAGACACAGACACACAAACTCAGGGAGACACACAGAAACTCACAGAGACAGAGAGAGGAACTCAGACACAGGGAGAGACATCCACAGACAGACACACACACACAGACACACAGGGAGACACAGACACACACACACACAGACAGACCCCCCCGGGGGTGTGGACGCTGTGCCCAGACACATGGCCTTATCAGTTCTCCGTCCAGCGGCTCATTCACAAACTGGTCTGGAAAAGTGATAAGGTGATGGGGCTGGCATTGTCCCCCACCGCCCCCCCCCGGACCCAGGGAGGGGGCTATCTGTCCCAGTCCCTCACCCCCCCGGGGAGGGGGGTATCTCTCTCTCTGTCCCAGTCCCTCACCCCCCCCCCCCGGGGAGGGGGGTATCTCTCTCTCTGTCCCAGTCCCTCACCCCCCCCCCCGGGGAGGGGGGTATCTGTCTCTCTCTCTGTCCCAGTCCCTCACCCCCCAGGGAGGGGGGTATCTGTCTCTCTCTCTCTGTCCCAGTCCCTCACCCCCCCGGGGAGGGGGGTATCTGTCTCTCTCTCTCTGTCCCAGTCCCTCACCCCCCAGGGAGGGGGGTATCTGTCTCTCTCTCTCTGTCCCAGTCCCTCACCCCCCCCCAGGGAGGGGGGTATCTGTCTCTCTCTCTCTCTGTCCCAGTCCCTCACCCCCCCGGGGAGGGGGGGATCTGTCTCTCTCTCTCTGTCCCAGTCCCTCACCCCCCCAAGGAGGGGGGTATCTGTCTCTCTCTCTCTGTCCCAGTCCCTCACCCCCCAGGGAGGGGGGTATCTGTCTCTCTCTCTGTCCCAGTCCCTCACCCCCCCCCAGGGAGGGGGGTATCTGTCTCTCTCTCTCTGTCCCAGTTCCTCACCCCCCCGGGGAGGGGGGTATCTGTCTCTCTCTCTCTGTCCCAGTCCCTCACCCCCCCGGGAGGGGGGTATCTGTCTCTCTCTCTCTGTCCCAGTCCCTCACCCCCCCGGGGAGGGGGGTATCTGTCTCTCTCTCTCTGTCCCAGTCCCTCACCCCCCCGGGGAGGGGGGTATCTCTCTCTCTGTCCCAGTCCCTCACCCCCCAGGGAGGGGGGTATCTGTCTCTCTCTCTGTCCCAGTCCCTCACCCCCCCCCAGGGAGGGGGGTATCTGTCTCTCTCTCTCTGTCCCAGTTCCTCACCCCCCCGGGGAGGGGGGTATCTGTCTCTCTCTCTCTGTCCCAGTCCCTCACCCCCCCGGGAGGGGGGTATCTGTCTCTCTCTCTCTGTCCCAGTCCCTCACCCCCCCGGGAGGGGGGTATCTGTCTCTCTCTCTCTGTCCCAGTCCCTCACCCCCCCAGGGAGGGGGGTATCTGTCTCTCTCTCTGTCCCAGTCCCTCACCCCCCCAGGGAGGGGGGTATCTGTCTCTCTCTCTCTGTCCCAGTCCCTCACCCCCCCAGGGAGGGGGGTATCTGTCTCTCTCTCTCTGTCCCAGTCCCTCACCCCCCCCCCCCAAGGGAGGGGGGTATCTGTCTCTCTCTCTGTCCCAGTCCCGGAGCTGCTGTCCCCGGGACCGGCTCTGGGAGAGTTTGCTCCGTCCGCGGGATCCGCCCATTCCCAAACTTTCACTCCCCTCCCTCCCCGTCCGCCCATTGGCTCCCGCCCCGCGTGATTGACAGGAGCTGGTGCCCCGCCCCCTGCTGGGGGTGGGGCTCAGAGGGTGGGGGGTGAATCTGGGGAGTGTAGGGGGTGAGTCTGGGGGAGTGGAGGGGGGTGAGTCTGGGGGAGTGTAGGGGGGTGAGTCTGGGGGAGTGGAGGGGGTGAGTCTGGGGGAGTGGAGGGGGTGAGTCTGGGGGAGTGGAGGGGGGTGAGTCTGGGGGAGTGGAGGGGGTGAGTCTGGGGGAGAGTAGGGGGTGAGTCTGGGGGAGTGTAGGGGGGTGAGTCTGGGGGAGTGTAGGGGGGTGAGTCTGGGGGAGTGGAGGGGGTGAGTCTGGGGGAGTGTAGGGGGTGAGTCTGGGGGAGTAGGGGGTGAGTCTGGGGGAGTGGGGAGTAGGGGGTGAGTCTGGGGGAGTGTAGGGGGGTGAGTCTGGGGGAGTGTAGGGGGGTGAGTCTGGGGGAGTGGAGGGGGTGAGTCTGGGGGAGAGTAGGGGGTGAGTCTGGGGGAGAGTAGGGGGGTGAGTCTGGGGGAGAGTAGGGGGGTGAGTCTGGGGGAGTGGAGGGGGTGAGTCTGGGGGAGTGGAGGGGGTGAGTCTGGGGGAGTAGGGGGTGAGTCTGGGGGAGTGGGGAGTAGGGGGTGAGTCTGGGGGAGTGTAGGGGGTGAGTCTGGGGGAGTGTAGGGGGTGAGTCTGGGGGAGTAGGGGGTGAGTCTGGGGGAGTGGGGAGTAGGGGGTGAGTCTGGGGGAGTGGGGAGTGGGGAGTAGGGGGTGAGTCTGGGGGAGTGTAGGGGGTGAGTCTGGGGGAGTAGGGGGTGAGTCTGGGGGAGTGGGGAGTAGGGGGTGAGTCTGGGGGAGTGTAGGGGGTGAGTCTGGGGGAGTGTAGGGGGTGAGTCTGGGGGAGTAGGGGGTGAGTCTGGGGGAGTGGGGAGTAGGGGGTGAGTCTGGGGGAGTGGGGGTGAGTCTGGGTGAGTCTGGGGGAGTAGGGGGTGAGTCTGGGGGAGTGTAGGGGGTGAGTCTGGGGGAGTAGGGGGTGAGTCTGGGGGAGTGGGGAGTAGGGGGTGAGTCTGGGGGAGTAGGGGGTGAGTCTGGGGGAGTGTAGGGGGTGAGTCTGGGGGAGTAGGGGGTGAGTCTGGGGGAGTGGGGAGTAGGGGGTGAGTGTTGGTTGAGCGTGGGTGGGTTTGGGATTGGTTGGGTGGTTGGGGTGAGGTCGGGGGTGACAGGAGGACGATGGAAGCTATTTTGTTTCATTAACATCATTACCCCCACCCCCCGGGATGCAGAGGCAGCCATTCAGGGGCAGAGGGACAATGAGCAGGTTCTGGAAGTGACTCAGGCTGTTGCTGCCGTGTTCCCTCTGGGTTTGTGAGGCCGGGGAACACCGTCCCAGGGACAGAGCCTGAAGGAGGGGGTGGGGACAGGCCAGGCAGGCAGGCAGGCCGGCCATTGGCAGCAGCCCCATTACCCCAGCCACCCTGACGCTGCACAAACCCCAGCCCCAGAGGGGTCTGTGGGCACAAGCTTTCCAGAGTGGGACCCCTTCTACAACAGGGCTCCAGCAACTGTGGCCATATTCACAATCCTCTCGGTGCTCCCCGTTTCCTCTCACAGTCCAGGAATGTGCACATTGGGTGGATTAGACATGGCAGTGTGGGGTTAGTGGGTAGTGGTGGGTCTGGGTGGGATGCTCTTGAAGGGTCAGTGCTGACCTGGTGGGCTGAATAGACTTTTTCAGTCCTGTAAAGATTCTATGACCCAGCCCCATCTCTGACCCTGGTCAGCAATCTCTGGGTCCTGCAATCTCCGGCAGCTTCCACGTCAGGATCTCTGGACACAGAGGGGTAGGACACTACCCTCCCCTTACCCCACCCACCCATGTCCTGCCTTCCTCCAGACCCCCCCGAGCCTATGAGAATGGAGTCCAGCCAGGGGCTGACTAAGTGTTGACTGCTCACTTGGAATCGAAGTGGTTGAGGACCCTTCCCCAGCTCTTAGTGAGTTTCTTGGCTTCCCCTCCCACGGGGCAGCTCACAAACTGAAGTAAACCTGCACAATCCTGTTTTGCAAAATTAAATGTTTTCACATCAGCGATTGTTGGAATGCATCCACAACTGGCTTTTCACCTGACCGGCGTTGAAGATTCTCAGAACCGCGGGAAACAGACATTTCCATGAAACAACAACACCTGCCTTTACATAGAACCTTCAACACATTAAATGAAAAGGTGTTCTGTGGAAGCCTTATCAAACAAATAATCAAGACTGAACCACACGGGGAGAGCTGAGAACACACACCACTCAGGCACAGCAGTAGATTGGAAGAGAATGTGTTAAAAGCAGAGGGAGAGTTTGAGGGAGAGGATTCTAGATCACTGCCTGCAGGCAGCTGAAGGTACAGCTGGCAAAGGGGGGTCAGTGAAAAGCAGCAATGGTTCAGAACTCCAAATGAAACGATTGCTTATATCCCAGAGGATCTTGGAGCTGGAGATGTGAATTTTAAAAGCAAGAGAGGAACTTGACCAGGAGTCAATACTGACCAGGAGTCAGTACATGCACAGCGGGGGATAGGGAAAACGTAGGAAATAGGTGCAGGAGTAGGCCATTCGGCCCTTCGAGCCTACACCACCATTCAGGGCTTATCACACAATCTCAGACTCCCATTCCCACCCTCTCCCCATACCCCTCAATCCCTTTAGCCAACATCCTCATAAACCTCCTCTCCACCCTCTCTGAAGTGTCCACACCCTTTTGGTAATGTGGCGACCAGAACTGTACCCAGTATTCCAAATGCAGCCGAACCAATGTCTTGTATAATTTTAACATGACCTGCCAGCTCTTATACTCAATACCCCGTCCAATGAAGGTAAGCATACTATATGCCTTCTTGACCACTCTGTCCACCTGTGCAGCAACCTTCAGGGTACAATGGACCTGAACTCCCAGATCTTTGTGCCCATCAACTTTTTCCAAGGCTCTTCTGTTCATTGTATAATTCACTCTAGAATTAATCTTGCCTAACCTCACATTTATTTGGATTGAATACCATCTGCCACTTTTCCGCCCAACTCTCCAGTTTATCTATATCCTCCTGTATTCTCTGACAGTCCCTTATGCTTTCTGCTACTCCACCAATCTTCGTGTCATCTGCAAACTTGCTGATCATACCAACAGTGCCCTCTTCCAGATCATTTATGTATATCACAAACAACAGTGGCCCCAGCACTGACCCTTGTGGGACACCACTGGTCACCTTTCTCCATTTCGAGAAACTCCCTTCAACTACTACTCTCTGTCTCCTGCTGCTCAACCAGTTCTTTATCCACCTGCTAGAACACCCTGCACACCATGTGACTTCACTTTCTCCATTAGTTTACCATGGGCAACCTTATTAACGCCTTACTAAAGCCCATGTATATGACATCAACAGCCCTTCCTTCATCTATCAACTTGGTCACTTCCTCAAAGATTAAGTTGGTATGACATGATCTCTCTGCACAAAACCATGTTGCCTATCACTGATAACCTCATTCTTTTCTAAACATAAATAGATCCTATCTCTCAGTACCCTCTCCAGCAACTTCCCCACCACCGACGTCAGGCTCACTGGTCTGCAGTTACCCGGAATATCCCTACTACCCTTCTTGTACAGGGGGACAACATGAGCAACCCTCCAGTCCTCTGGCACCTCACCTGTGTTTAAGGATGCCACAAAGATATCTGTCAGGGCCCCAGCTATTTCCTCTCTCGCCTCCCTCAGCAACCTAGGATAGATCCCATCCGGTCCTGGGGATTTGTCCACCTTAATAACCTCTAGCCTACCCAACACATCTTCCCTCCTTATGTCAACGTGATCCAGACTAACCAAACTGCTATCTCTAATCTCAACATTCATCATGTTCCTCTCCTCAGTGAACACTGATGCAAAGTAATCATTCAGAATCTCACCCATTCTCTCAGGTACGGCACACAGCCTTTCTTCATTATCCCTTAGTGGACCAATCCTTTCTCTAGTTACCTGCTTGCTTCTTATATAAGAATAAAATGCTTTGGGATTCTCACTTGATTCCTTGTTTCAGACTTGTCCTACTCTTCCGATATTCCTCCAGGGCCCATTCTGTTCTTAGCAGCCTAGACCGTTATGTACGCTTCCCTTTTCCTCTTGGCTAGTCGTACAATTTCTCCTGTCATCCAAGGTTCACGAATCTTGCCTTTCCTATCCTTTGCCTTCAATGGGACATGCCTATCCCGCACTATCGTTAACCTATCTTTGAAAGCCTCCCACATCTCAAATGTGGACTTCCCTTCAAATAGCTGTGTCCAATCCACATTTCCCAGCTCCTGCCTAATTTTGATATAACTGGCCTTGGCCCAGTTTAGTACTCTTCCCTTAGGACCACTCTCACCTTTATCTACGAGTATTCTAAAACTTACAGAATTGTGGTCACTGTTCCCAAAGAAATCCCCCACCACAACTCCCATCTGTCTTGGCTCGTTCCCCAGTACCAGGTCTAATATGGCCCCTTCCCTCGTTGGGCTATTGACATACTGCTCTAGAAAACTCACCTGGACACTTCTTACAATTTCTACCCCCATCCAGACCTCTGACACTAAGTGTATCCCAGTCAATGTTGAGAAAATTAAAATCTCCCATCACCACTACCCTATTGCCTCCACATCTTTCCATAATCTGTTTACCTATTTGTTCTTCTACCTCACCCTCACTGTTGGGGGGGTCTGTAATACAGCCCCAACGATGTAACTGCACCCTTTTTATTTCTCAGCTCCACCCATAATGCCTCACTATGCAAGGCCTCTATAGAGTCCTCCTTTAGCATAACCGTGATATCATCCCTGACCAGCAATGTAACTCCTCCCCCTCTTTTACTTCCCTCCCTGTCCTGTCTGAAGCATCTATATCCTGGAACATTCAGTTGCCAATCATCATGCCCTTCCTTCAACCAAGTCTCTGTGATTGCAATAACATCATACTCCCAGGCACCATTCCAAGCCCTAAGTTCAGCTGCCTTACACACTATACTCCTTACATTAAAGTAGATGCATTTCGGGCCACCAGTTCTTTTGCGCTCACCTGCTCTCTGCCTACTCTTCCCTTTATTAATGCTATCTTCATGATTCTTACCGTCTCCAGTCTCCACCTTGCTACCTACTTGTTTTCTCTTCTGGTTCCCAGTCCCCTGCCACATTAGTTTAAAACCTCCCAAACAGCAATAACAAAAACTCTCCCAAGGACATTAGTTCCAGTCTGGTTCAGATGTAGACCGCCCATTTTGTAATAGTCCCACCTCCCCAGAACCGGTCCCTATGTCACACAAATCTGACCCCCTCCCTCCGACACCGTCCCTCAAGCTACATGTCCATCCTGCCTATCCTTTCATTTCTACCCTGGCTAGCACGTGGTGCTGGTAGCAATCCTGAGGTCACTACCTTTGAGTTGCTCCTCTTTAACTTCTCTCCTAGTTCCCTGAATTCTACTTTCAGGACCTCATCTTGTTTTTTACTTATATCATTGGTGCCTATATGCACCATGACAACTAGCTGTTCGCCCTCCCCTTTCAGAATATTCTGCAGCCAATCGGTGACATCCCTAACCTGAGGACCTGGGAGGCAACATACCATCTGGGAGTCTCATTTTTGGCCACAGAACTGTTTATCTACTCCCCTTGCAATAGAATCCACTATGGCTATGGTCCTACGAATCTTTTTCCCACCCTTCTGAACTGCAGTGCCACGCTGCCATGGTCCTGGCAACTGCTGCCCTCTCCTGGTGAGCCATCTCCCCCAACAGTATGCAAAACTGTATACCTGGAGGGGAATGACCACAGGGGACACCTGCACTGCCTTCCTACTCTTTTTCTGCCTTTTGGTCACCAATTCACTGTCTCCCTCAACAATTCTAACCTAATGAACTGGCCCCAGCAACTTCCTGTAGGAGAGAATTCCACAGGTTCACAGCTGTCCGAGTGAAGACATTCTTCCTCATCTCAGTCCTGAATGGCTTACCCCTTACTTTTAGACTGTGACCTTTAGTTTTGGACTTCCCCAACATCAGGAACATCCTTCCCACATCCAGCCTGTCCAGTCCCATCAGAATTTAATGTTTCTATGAGATCCCTTCTCATTCTTCTAAATTCCAGTGAATACAAGTCCAGTCAATCCCATCTTTCCTCCCCTGTCAGTCCTGCCATCCTGGGGATCAGTCTGACGAGCCTTCACTGAACTCCCTCAATAACAAGAATGTCCTTCCTCAGGACTGGGTGACCAACTGCACACAATACTCTTTCATCCTAAATGATTGACTCCAGCATTTTGTTCCAACCGCCGATGTCAGGCTGACCTGTTTTCTCTCTCTCTCTCGTTTTTTAAAAAGTGGGGTTGCATTAGCTTCCCTCCAGTCCATTGAAATTCTTACAGAGTCTACACAATGCTGGAAAAGGATTATTCATGTGTCTGCTATTTCTAGGGTCACTGTTTTAAATACTCTGGGATACAGAGTATCAGGACCTGGACATTTATCAGGCTTTAATCCCATCAGTTTCTCCAATACCATTTCCTGACTAATAAGCATTTCCTTCAGTTCCCCCTTTGTGCCTGACCCTCTGTCCCCTGAAGGTTATTTATATCCTCCTAAGTGAAGACAGATCCAACAGGTTCAGGTTGATTAGGTCTGCCATCTCTCTATTGCCCATTATGAATTCAACTGATTCTAATGGGGTGACTTGGTGGCTCAGCAGTTAGCACTGCTGCCCCACAGCACCAGGGACCTGGGTTCAATCCCACCCTTGGGTGACTGTGTGGAGTTTGCATATCCTCCCTGTGCCTGTGTGGGTTTCCTCCCACAATCCAAAACTGTGCATTTCAGGTGAATTGGCCATGCTAAATTGCCCAGAGTGTTCAGGAGTACGTGGGTCAGGGGCAAATGTAAGGGAATGGATTTGGGTGGGATACACTTTGGAGGGTCAGTATGAACTATTTGGGCTGAAGAGTCTGCTTCCACACTGTAGGGATTCTATGATTCTAACTGTAAGGGCCCTACATTTGTCTTCACCAGTCTTTTTCTCTTCACACCTCTGTAGAAGCTTTTGCAGTTAGTTTTTACGTCTTCTGCAGGTTACTCTGTATTGTATTTTCCCTTTCCAAATTAAACCCTTGCTGTCCCTGTTCAATTTTAAATTTCTCCCGGTGTTCAGGTTGTCTGCCTCCTGTTTGGTTTTATCCCCACCCCTGCTCTCCCTTGTTAGCCGTGGTGGAGCCACCCTTCCTGTTTTACTCCTACGCCAGACAGGGATGGATAATTGTTAAAGTTCATCCATGTTTTCTTTCAATGTCTGCCATTGCCTATCCACCATCAACTCCTTCAGTATCTTTAAAAATACCACAACACCAGGTTATAGTCCAACAGGTTTAATTGGAAGCACACTAGCTTTTGGAGCAACGCTCCTTCATCAGGTGGTAGTGGAGGGCTCGATCGTAACACAGAAATTATAGCAAAAATTTACAGTGTGATGTAACTGAAATTATACATTGAAAAATTGATTGTCTATTAAGCCTTTCGTCTGTTAGAATACAGTGATAGTTTCACTTCCTTCATGTGTAAATCACAAAACCTTTTTTTTAAAGTTGCATTCTCGGGTTAGCTGTTAGCAATGGCGATAGCTAGACAATATGTTGAAGGTGTTAGCCCCCTGTGTTCTCTGTCTATGACCTGATGTTTAGATTGATTCTAATCTAAAAAGTGAGATAACAGAGTTTTACATAAATTCATGCAGTTTTTGATCCCAGAGTTCTACATGAATGTATGCAGCTTTTGAACAAAGTGCAATGTAACTCTGGAAATCACATCTTCAGTATCTTTGGCCAACTAATCCTAGCCGATGCAGGATTATCTCATACCATCAAAGCTAACTTGCTTTAAGTTCAGGAGTTGGTGTGAGTTAAGATAATCTCAAGGAGAGTAGGATGTGGGAGGTCAGCAGCACTGGGTCAATCTAAAGAGAATCAAACCAAGACTGAGGATTTCAGCAGGAGGATTTCAACACTGAGATACGTGATGGCAAGTCTTCACACAGATAACGAAACAGACCCAGAAGCTGAGAGTTTCGAGAGTGTTGGACTGAAGTTCTAAAGGTCCATGGTTCAATCCTGGGTTTCAGAAGAATAAGAGTCACTCCAGCACGGACATGCAAGTGCTGGGCTTCCTCCATCGCCAAACCCTAACCATCCAATACCTGGAGGAAGAACTCATCTTCTGCCTTGGCATTACCCTCCTGACCTGTCCATCACCTTTCCCATCTATCCACTCCACCCTCCTCTCGACCTATCACCTTCTCCTGCACCTTCATCTACCTATCACTATCCTAGCTACCTAACCCTCCAATTAGTCTCTCAGCTCCCCCGGCCCACAAGCCTCATTCCTGATGAAGGGCTTATGCCTGAAATGTCGATTCCCCTGCTGCCCGGATGCTGCCAGGCCTGCTGGGCTTTTCCAGCACCACACTCTCCACCCTGACCTCCAGTAGTTGATTTCAGCAGAATAAGTTGAAACAGGCACAGACATGAGATTTCTGATGAACAGCTCTCAGCGCTGGGAGCAGCAAATAGCCCCTGGCCAAACAGGCCAGTAATCATTTGTCATAATGCTTAGCTCAATATTCATTGGTATAACCCAGGTAGAGACCAATTCATGTGGATATTCCCAGAACAGATGATGCCAGGTGTTCTGCAGGTTAACAGAAAGGATTCATGCCTCATGTGATGGGAAGTGTTGTTTTAATGGCCTAATGACCTTATCACTAATTCCTGAGATCGGGGTATTGTTCTGGGGATCTGGATTCAAATCCTGCAATGCTAAAAAATCTGGAGTTAAGAGTCTAATGATGATTGTTGAAGTGATCTGGTTAACTCATGCCTTTTAGGGAAGAAAATCTTCTCTCCTTACATCACCCATGTGACTCCAAGCCCAGAGTAATGTGGTTGAGCCATAACTGTCCTTTGGAAAATTAGGGATGGGCTCTATGCTGGCTCATCCCATGACTGAGGCCTGAGTAAAGAAATTATTTCTATTTGTTATGACTTCAGGATCTCCCGAAGTGCAATGCAATCTCTGAAAGTGTTGTCACTGTTGTAATGTCTGGGACATAGCAGCCAACTCATTTGCAGCAAGCTCCCACTGACAGTAATGTGCCAAAGAACCTGGTTGATGATAGTGGAAAGATAAATGTCGGCTTAGACACCAGGGAAGATTTCCCCAATGGGATCTGTTACATCCACCAGAGAGAATGGATGGGGTTTCACCCCAACAATTCAACATTCCCACTCTAACACATTGGCGTGTTGGCAGGATTATTGGCCTTGGGACCATGGACCTAAAGTCCCAATGTCCAGAGTCAGGGCTCTGCACTGAGCCATAACTGCCTACCTGCAAACAAGTGACAAGACTCTCAGCTATTGCTTTTATCAGTTTAATGGTAGTGACAATTAAATTGAAAGGGTTCTGTTAACCTGCTTTCCGGGGGCTCTTCCGGCGAAAGGCTGCAGTGAAACATGAGCAGCTTCCTCGGTGGACCTTGGTCTGTGATGTTTGGAGGGTCCATCAGTTCAGCTGTTCATTGCCTGTTAGAAAATGTCAGGTTCTCCCATCAATCTTTGCACCTCTTCACCAGAGGCTAACCGAGCTTTCTCGATTCAAAACATCAACAGAAAAGATTTGTCTATTGGACATGATGGTTGTACTTATTCCCCAGAAATATAAATTCCTCCAAGTGTGAAAGTAAGAAGTCAGGTACATCTCTCGGCCCTGTTGTAATGTAGAAAATGTTGGAATGCATCAGTTTGATATTCACAATTCCCAAATAATCAGTTCCCATTTTGTGAGGCTAATTTTAAACAAAAGGTTTCTGTGTTGGAACTTCCTCAAGTTCCAGCTGTACAGGGAGACCCCGTGGCAGGTCCAGCATTAGCAGTCTGAACTGAAAATGTGTTGTTGGAAAGGCGCAGCAGGTCAGGCAGCATCCAAGGAACAGGAGAATCGACGTTACGGGCATTAGCATTCTGAAACCCTCCAGAACTTTCTGACAACTTAAACCTACATCAGGGCCACAGAGTCAGAGAGTTGTAGCTTATAGAAAGAGGCCTTTCAGCCCATTGTATCTGTGCTGGTCACCAAGCACCTATCTACTCTAACCACATTTTCCAGCCCTTGGCTCATTGCCTTGCATTTTATGATGTTTAGTCGTTACTATTATTGAATTGGCAAGAGCAACCAATAGCTGAGAGTCATGTTCACCCAGAGCCAGTTGTTTCTGTGTTACAGACTGTGTTGATGTGTTGACGTGTAGTTGTAGGGTACAGGGTGAATTGGCTACTAGGAAAGACACAATAGGTCACTTGGTGATCATCTAAAGACCTCTTAAATGTTTTGAGAATTTCTGTCTCTACCACCCTTTCAGACAGTGAGTCCCAGATAGCCACCATCCTCTTGGTGAAAGAAATCTTCCTTAATTCCCATCAAAACCTCTGTCCTTTGCCTTAATTCTTGGCCCTCTGGTCACTTACACCTCTATGTCTTTCTATCGACCCTGTTTACCATCATTTTGTACTCCTCAGCCCTCCCTATCTAAGGAAAACAATCACAGTCCATTTATTCTCCCTGGGACTGAAAGCAATGGAAGAATCACAGACAGGATTAAAAATGGTGTGTGTTGTTGATGATTCTATTTGATAACACCAGTTCAAAATATGTTTGTTACTTATCTTTTGTGGTTGATCTTCCAACATCAGTAAAGCAATGGGATTGTCAACAACATGTCTCCTCAACACAGTGAGGATGTGTCTGTAATCACTGATAAGGTAGAATAAGGTTCTCTGCGGATTGGGTGAGGGAGCAGTGAACCGGATAACACGATGGGACACTGCACAGGTAATATATTCTGCTGCTTACAGTTCTCAGCTCTGGGAGTGAATCCCTTGCATAGCACAGGGCCATTTCGATACAACTGCAATTCCCGCGTATCCATGTGGCACAGCCTTCCCTACGGGACAAGACCGACCTGAATGAACCCAAATGCATCCCTCAGTCAGTACGAGGTTTCATGCCCCAGTCCAGAGACATGAGGCAAAACAACCAGGCTGACAATCTGGGATAGTGCTGAGTGCCGCACTGTCGGAGGTTATTACTCAGGGAGTGCTGCACTGTCAGACGGTCAATACTGAGGGAGTGCTGCACTGTCGGAGGGTCAGTGCTGAGGGAGTGCTGCACTGTCAGAGGGTCAGTGCTCAGGGAGTGCTGCACTGTCAGAGGGTCAGTGCTGAGGGAGGGCTGCACTGTCGGAGGGTCAGTGCTGAGGGTATGCAGCACTGTTGGATGGTCAGTGCTGAGGGAGTGCCACACTGTTGGAGGGTGAGTGCTGAGGGAATGCCGCACTGTCAGAGGGTCAGTGCTGAGAGAGTGCCACACTGTTGGAGGGTCAGTACTGAGGGAGTGCGACGCTGTTGGAGGCTCAGTGCTGATGGAGTGCCACACTGTTGGAGGGTCAGTGCTGAGGGAATGCCGCACTGTCAGAGGGTCATTGCTGAGGGAGTTCCGCACTGTCAGAGGGTCAGTACTGAGGGAGTGCTGCACTGTCAGAGGGTCAGTGCTGAGGGAGTGCCGCACTGTCGGAGGGTCAGTGCTCAGGGAGTGCTGCACTGTCAGAGGGTCAGTACTGAGGGAGTGCCGCACTGTCGGAGGGTCAGTGCTCAGGGAGTGCTGCACTGTCAGAGGGTCAGTACTGAGGGAGTGCTGCACTGTCTGAGAATCAGTGCTGAGGGGGTGCTGCACTGTCAGAGGGTCAGTGCTGAGGGAATGCTGCGCTGTTGGAGGGTCAGTGCTGAGGGAGTGCCACACTGTTGGAGGGTCAGTGCTGAGGGAATGCCGCACTGTCAGAGGGTCATTGCTGAGGGAGTTCCGCACTGTCAGAGGGTCAGTGCTGAGGGAGCACCGCACTGTCAGAGGGTCAGTACTGAAGGAGTGCTGCACTGTCAGAGGGTCAGTGCTGAGGGAGTGCCGCACTGTCGGAGGGTCAGTGCTCAGGGAGTGCTGCACTGTCAGAGGGTCAGTACTGAGGGAGTGCCGCACTGTCGGAGGGTCAGTGCTCAGGGAGTGCTGCACTGTCAGAGGGTCAGTACTGAGGGAGTGCTGCACTGTCTGAGAATCAGTGCTGAGGGGGTGCTGCACTGTCAGAGGGGCAGTGCTGAGGGAATGCTGCGCTGTTGGAGGGTCAGTGCTGAGGGAGTGCCACACTGTTGGAGGGTCAGTGCTGAGGGTGTGTCACACTGTCGGAGGGTCAGTGCTGAGGGAGTGCCGCACTGTCAGAGGGTCAGTGCTTAGGGAATGCTGCACTGTCGGAGGGTCAGTGCTGAGGGAGTTCTGCATTGTCGGAGGGTCAGTACTGAGTGAGTGCTGCACTGTTGGAGGGTCAGTGCTGAGGGAGTGGGCACTGTTGGAGGGTCAGTGCTGAGGGAGTGACACACTGTCGGAGGGTGAGTGCTGAGGGAGTGTACACTGTCAGAGGGTCAGAACTGAGGGAGTGGGCACTGTCAGAGGGTCAGTGCTGAGGGAGTGCCGCACTGTCGGAGGGTCAGTGCTGAGGGAATGCCGCACTGTAGGAGGGTCAGTGCTGAGGGAGTGGGCACTGTCGGAGGGTCAGTGCTGAGGGAGTGCCGCACTGTCAGAGGGTCAGTGCTGAGGGAGTTCCGCACTGTCAGAGGATCAGTGCTGAGGGAGTGCCGCACTGTCAGAGGGTCAGTGCTGAGGGAGCACCGCACTGTCCATGGGTCAGTGCTGAGGGAGTGCTGCACTGTCAGAGGGTCAGTGCTGAGGGAGTGCCGCACTGTCGGAGGGTCAGTACTGAGGGAGTGGGCACTGTCAGAGGGTGAGTGCTGAGGGAGTGCCGCACTGTCGGAGGGTCAGTGCTGAGGGAGTGCTGCACTGTCGGAGGGTCAGTGCTGAGGGAGTGGGCACTGTCAGAGGATCAGTGCTCAGGGAGTGCTGCACAGTCAGAGGGTCAATGCTGAGGGAGTGCTGCACTATCAGAGGGTCAGTACTGAGGGAGTGCTGTACTGTCAGAGGGTCAGTGCTGAGGGAGTGCTGCACTGTCGGAGGGTCAGTGCTGAGGGAGTGCTGCACTGTCGGAGGGTCAGTGCTGAGGGAATGCCACACTGTCAGAGGGTCAGTGCTGAGGGAATGCCGCACTGTAGGAGGGTCAGTGCTGAGGGAGTGCCGCACTGTCAGAGGGTCATTGCTGAGGGAGTTCCGCACTGTCAGAGGGTCAGTGCTGAGGGAGCACCGCACTGTCAGAGGGTCAGTGCTGAGGGAGTGCCGCACTGTCAGAGGGTCAGTGCTGAGGGAGTGCCGCACTGTCGGAGGGTCAGTGCTGAGGGGGTGCTGCACTGTCAGAGGGTCTGTGCTGACGGAATGCCGCACTGTAGGAGGGTCAGTGCTGAGGGAGTGGGCACTGTCGGAGGATCAGTGCTGAGGGAGCAGGCACTGTCGGAGGGTCAGTACTGAGGGAGTGGGCACTGTCGGAGGGTCAGTGCTGAGGGAGTGCCGCACTGTCAGAGGGTCAGTGCTGAGGGAGCACCGCACTGTCCATGGGTCAGTGCTGAGGGAGTGCCGCACTGTCAGAGGGTCAGTGCTGAGGGAATTCCGCACTGTCGGAGGGTCAGTGCTGAGGGAGTGATGCACTGTCGGTGGGTCAGCACTGATGGAGTGCTGCACTGTCGGTGGGTCAGTACTGATGGTGTGCCGCACTGTCGGAGGGTCAGTGCTGAGGGAGTGCTGCACTGTCAGACGGTCAGTGTTGAGGGAGTGGGCACTGTCGGAGGGTCAGTGCGGAGGGAGTGCAATACTGTCAGAGAGTCAGTACTGAGGGAGTGGGCACTGTCAGAGGATCGGTACTGAGGGAGTGCCGCACTGTCAGAGGGGCAGTACTGAGGGAGTGGGCACTGTCAGAGGGTCTGTGCTGAGTGAGTGCCGCACTGTCGGAGGGTCAGTGCTGAGTGAGTGCCGCACTGTCGGAGGGTCAGTGCTGAGGGAGTGCCGCACTGTTGGAGGGTCAGTGCTGAGGGAGTGCCGCACTGTCGGAGGGTCAGTGCTGAGGGAGTGCCGCACTGTCAGAGGATCAGTGCTGAGTGAGTGCCGCACTGTCGGAGGGTCAGTGCTGAGTGAGTGCCGCACTGTCGGAGGGTCAGTGCTGAGGGAGTGCCGCACTGTCAGAGGATCAGTGCTGAGTGAGTGTCGCACTGTCAGAGGGTTAGTGCTGAGTGAGTGCCGCACTGTCAGAGGATCAGTGCTGAGGGAGTGCTGCACTGTCGGAGGGTCAGTACTGAGTGAGTGTCGCACTGTCAGAGGGTTAGTGCTGAGTGAGTGCCGCACTGTCAGAGGGTCAGTGCTGAGCGAGTGCTGCACTCTGTTGTGATGAAATGTCTATTTGAAGCCCCATGTACCTGACTGCGGGATGTAAATGATCTCCTTGCAAACTTCAAAGAGTTGAGCAGTTGTTCTCAGCGTCTGGGCCTATATTTACCCCTCAGCCAATATCAGTAAGAACAGATATAACAGATCATTATCACATTGATGTTTGTGGGATCTTGCTGTGCTCAAATTTGCAGCCATTTTCTGACATTGCAATGGACTGTACTTTAAATAGAATATAACTGACAGTGCGCTGTGTTTCTGTATATTTGGAAGTTAAAAACGATGCTAAAGGAATGTATTTTTTTGCAGAGAATTGAATGCCATGGATAGTTCCTGAGGTGCTTTAATGGGCTCTGAGTCAGTCCACACCCTGGAGGACCTGAGATTTGGCACCGCCTTTCTCAGGAATTTGTGTTTTTGAATTGTTCGGTGACTGTCTCATCTGCTTAATCTGTTTTCAACAGGCCCTGATCTGCTCATAGTCAGTGAGTCACAGCACCTATTATTGCTGATCACTCAGGAATGTTGCCTGAGGTGTCGATATCCAATGAGAAAGATTATTCAATTCAGTGAGCAGTGTATCTAGCTGACTAGTCATTCGACATGTTAACCCTCCCTGACACTGTAACCTCGACCAGCCCCGCTGCCCACTGCCCGCTGCCCACTGCCCACTGCCCACTGCCCACTGCCCGCTGCCCGCTGCCCACTGCCCACTGCCCACTGCCCGCTGCCCGCTGCCCGCTGCCCGCTGCCCACTGCCCACTGCCCGCTGATGTTCCTCTGCTTCCCCCATCCCCGGATTTCTGCACGTGCCTTATTTTAATCAATTGCTGATGCTCAGGAATCTCCTTCATCCATTTGGTGCCTGGTGGAACCTGTTGTTTTGTTGCTAACTCTCCACTTGCTAAAGCCCAAGGAAATCTGTTTTCCATAACTGTTTATTTGCATATCATGGTTCAATAAAAACTGCAGTCTGAGGGCAGGTCTGAACACCTCCTCGTGGGCCTGCTCCTGGGCCTGGCCAAACTGGCCATAAACAGGTCCAGGCAGCGGGCCGTGGAGGGGGTCGTTAGGGCCCCTCTTCCGTGGTTACGTTAGGGCCCGGGTGTCCTTGGAGAAGGAGCACGCGGTGTCCACCAACACCCTGGAGTTGTTCAGGGAGAGGTGGGCGCCGCAGGGAGTGGAGTGCATCATTTCCCCCTCCAACTCTATTTTGATTTAGTCCCTGCCCTCCCCTTCACTGTTTGTTCACACAGCATTGCCCTTTGATGTGAAGGGCACTGCTTGTCACTGGCCACCCGGGTGTTTCCTTTTTTCCTGGTGGTGGAAATTGAATAAAGATTCGTGCACCTTGTGTCTCTCACTGTGTCTCACACCTATAAAGAAAAATACAAACTGCAGTCTGCTCTGGGAACAGGAGTAGATTGTTCAATCTACTGAGCATGCTCCACCTTGAAACACCATCATAGCTGACCAAACACTTAAACACCTTTTCCCTGCACTGTTCCCTTTAGACCGCTGATAATCAAAACTGTAAACCCTTGTTTCTTTAGCCTGTGATATTGCGTGTTGTCAGGAATGTCTGAGGGAGGAACATGGTCGGGAAGGTGAATCCTGTCACCACGCACTGTCACTCACACATCCACCTGATCCTTACTTGCTTTTGGCTAAATGCAGGCTGCTTTGAGATTTTTGGGGTTGATTGTCCCGAGGCTGAATGAGTTTTCTCACCGTATCGTACCAAACTCACCTCATTAACAACCTGCTCCTGTCACATCTCTCACATCCAATTCCATCCCATTTGACACGTGCTGTTCCCATTGGAGAACCACCCAGACTGATTCAATTCCCAGAACCCTGAGATTACACCTTCCTGATGCCCCCCTGCTCCTCTACACAATCCCTGGGCAGGTCACTGCCAATAGCCCCCCCCACTCCTGAAGCCTGCCTTGCTCCCCCTCCCCCTCCCCACCCCCACCCCCACACTGCTTTCCCTACAGGCCCCCCAGGCCTCAGCTATCCCGGGGGTGAAGGGGGCGATGGGGTTGAGGATTGGGTTCAACTGCTCGAACTGGTCTGGGGTGGGGGGTCATGGTTGGAGAGCAGGGTTGGGGGCCTCATTATTGCCCACTCAATATGCTGCATGATCCTGGTGCCCTGACCCTTGTACAATGGGAGCACTCTCTGGTAAATGTGCTGGGTGCTGAGGACCTGGCAGAATGAGAGCAGCCTCCCCAGGGAGGTGGACCCGGGACATGTCATACAATCACGATGAACTGAACATTAAAAATCTATCAATCTCTACTTTCATCCTGAGCTTCCACAGTGCTCTGGAGCAGTGAAGGCCAAAGGTTCCCCACTTTCTGAGTAAAAACAAAATCTTCCTCTTCATTCTAAATAGTAGGCCCATCATTTTTAAATTGTGGCCCTTGTTCTAGACTCCCTGACAGCAGAAAGAAAAATCAGTCCAGCATTTTGTCTGTCTGCCTCTCTGTCCACCTGTCCCTCTGTCTGCCTGTTCATCTGTCTCTCTGTCCGCCTGTCTCTCTGTCTGCCTGTTCGTCTATCTCTCTGTCTGCCTGTGTCTCTGTCTGCCTGTTCATCTGTCTCTCTGTCCACCTGTCTCTCTATCTGCCTGTCCACATGTCTGTCTGTCTATCTGTCTGCCTGTACACATGTTTATCTGTCCGTCTGTCCACATGTCTGCCTGCCTGTTTGTCTGTCTCTCTGCCTGCCTGTCCACATGACTGTCTGTCCACATGTCTGCCTGTCTGCCTATCCAACCATCTGTCCCTCTGCCTGTTTTTCTGTCTCTCTATCCGCCTGTCCGCCTGTCCGCCTGCCCACCTGCCCACCTGTCCCTTTACCAGGATTGCTGGAGCACTGACAATCACTTGCTAATATCAGGGGTTTAGGTTTTTACTTGGTGGACTTATGGGAGTAAGTGAGGACTGCAGTTGCTGGAGATCAGAGTCGAGAGGGTGGTGCTGGAAAAGCACAGCAGGTCAGATAGCATCTGAGGAGCAGGAGAATCGACGTTTCGGGTCTAAACCCTTCATCAGGAAACCTGAGTTGGTGAACTTATGGCGATTTGTTTTTGATTACCATTGCACAAGAGGAAAAGGGCTGAGACCCAAGAGTAACTCAACAGGTTTTGTGACTTTTGTGTTATGTATTAGTAACTATTTAAAGCATCATTGTCATTTATCTAACACTTTCCACAGTCTTAATGTGTCTAACAGTGCTTTTAGCGTTAATGTATCTCACAGTACTTTGAGGGTTAATGTGTCTAACAGTGCTTTTAGTGGCATGAGGGCGGCACGGTGGCACATTGGTTAGCACTGCTGCCTCACAGCACCAGGGACCCGGGTTCAATTCCCGACTCAGGCGACTGACTGTGTGGAGTTTGCACGTCCTCCCCGTGTCTGCGTGGGTTTCCTCTGGGTGCTCTGGTTTCCTCCCACAATCCAAAGATGTGCGGGTCAGGCGAATTGGCCGTGCTAAATTGCCCGTAGTGTTAGGTAAGGGGTAAATGTAGGGGTATGGGTGGGTTGCGCTTCGGCGGGTCGGTGTGGACTTGTTGGGCCGAAGGGCCTGTTTCCACACTGTAAGTAATCTAATCTAATCTAATAGTGTTAATGTATCTCACAGTGCTTTGAGGGTTAATGTGTCTAACAGTGCTTTGAGCCGACAAAGTTTTTCTGAAGAGTTGGACTGTGTTCTCAGGAAACACAGGTGCTGTCAGACCTGCTGAGATTTTCCAGCATTTTCTGGTTTTGTTTCTGATTTCCAACATCCGCAGTTATTACTTTTTTATTTCTGAAGAGTAGTGGCTGGTGTAAATGAGATATTATTAAAAAATTAATGTGAAACAAATCAGACTGGATTAAGTGACCAGTTCCTCAGACCATAGAGAAAGCCCATGTAGGACAGGGTTCTGCCTGTCTAGCCCTGACTCCTCTTTCCTTTCCAGCAAGTAATATCTCACTTCATCCATTGCACTCGAAATGTCAACTCTGTTTCTCTCGCACAGAACTCCCAGGCCTGCTGAGTTTCTCTGGCACTTTCTGGTTTTATTTCAGGTTTCCAGCATCTACGGTTATTAGTTTTATTGCTCTGAGCCCAGCCAGACCGCTGACCCATGCTGGATAGTTGATCCTAACTGGGCTGGCTGTGAGTGGATCAGAGATGGGAAAATGTAGAGTGAACTCCACTCCTAAACATCTGCAGATGACTGTGCAGGAAGTCTGTTTGTCTGCTCTAGTGTTATATCTCGCTGTCAGATATACTCGGGACATTATCTCTGTATCAAACCATGTGATCTAAGGGTACAAAGATCACATTGAGGTTGTGTGGCAGACAGTGCTGGATTTATGCTCAATGTTGGGTTTGATTCCCAACTGCTGCCAAAAGTTTCAGGGGGTTTGTGTAGCACAGTGGTATTGTCCCTATCTCTAAGCCAAGAGACCAGACTTCAAATTCTTAGATTAGATTACTTACAGTGTGGAAACAGGCCCTTCGGCCCAACAAGTCCACACCGACCCGCCGAAGCGCAACCCACCCAGACCCCTACATTTACCCCTTACCTAACACTACGGGCAATTTAGCCTGGCCAATTCGCCAGACCTGCACATCTTTGGACTGTGGGAGGAAACCGGAACACCCGGAGGAAACCCACGCAGACACGGGGAGAACATGCAAACTCCACACAGTCAGTCGCCTGAGGCGGGAATTGAACCCGGGTCTCAGGCGCTGTGAGGCAGCAGTGCTAACCACTGTGCCACCGTGCCGTTCCTCTTGCTTTGGTGGTGTGTTGCAACATGAATAATGCACAGCATGATTCAAATACCTGCAAAAGGTTGCAAACTCCATGTTATCCAGAGTCATCTGAAACCTGATATGCTACCAGAGACATGCCCTCTGCTGTGAGCTATTAATTTATAAAGGAGGTATTGACCTCGTTTTATTATTGTGAGACTGGTAATCCAGAAACTCAGCTCATGTTCTGTGCACCCGAGTTTGGTTCCTGCCATTGCAGATGGTAAATTTGAACTCAATAAAAAAAACTGTAGTTAAGAATCTACTAAAGACCATGAAAGTATTGCTGATTGTGGGAAAGACCCACCTAGTTCCCTAGTGTCCTTCGGGGAAGGGAACCTGCCATAACTCTCAGCTGCACTCTGAAATGGCGGAGCGAGCCACTCGGTTGTACCAATCCCTATGAAGTCTCAAGAAAGAAAGGAAATTGGAAGGATCACCTGACTTCGACCTAGGCACCAGAAAAGACAGCGGCAGAAATATTCCTGTTGACCCTGCAGAGTCCTCCTCATTAACACCTGGGGGGCTAGCACCAACACTGGGAGAGCTGTTTCACAGACTAGTCAGGCAACAGCCTGACACAGCCGTACTCACAGAATCATACCTTACAGACAATCTCCCAGACCCCACTATCCCCACTCTGGCAGGACAGACTTAGTAGAAGGGGCAGCACAGTGGGATTGATTCAGGAAGGAGTCGCTCTGGGAATCCTCAACTGTGCCTCTGGATCCCATGAAGTCTCTCAGCTTCAGGTTAAACATGGGCAAGGAAACCCCTGCTGGTTACCACGTACCCTCCTCCCTTTCCTGATGAACCAGTTCTCCTTCATGTTGAGCAACACTTGAAGAAAGGGCACAAACTGTACTCTGAGTGGGGGATTTTAATGTCCACCACAAAGACTGGCTGGGAGCAGCATTACTGATCGAGCTGGTCGGGTCATAAAGGACATAACTGTTAGACTGGGTCTGCAGCAGGCAGTGAGGAAACTAACAAGAGGGAAGAACATATTTGACATCAGCCTTATTAATCTGCTGGCTGTAGATGTATCTGTCCATGACAGTATTGCAAAGAGTGACCACCATACCCTCCTTTCAGAGACAATGTCCCACCTTCACATTGAGAATAACCTCCATTGTTTTGGGTGACACTACCACTGTGCTAAATGGGACAGAATTCGAACAGATTGAGCGACTCAAGCACCCATGAGGCGCTGTGGACCATCAACAGCAGCAGAACTGTACTCCAGCACAATCAGTAACCTCATGGACCCAGGGGATCAACCCTGGTTCAATGGAGAGTGCAGGAGGGCATGCCAGGAGCAGCCCGGGGCATACCTAAAAACGAAATGTCTCCAAACAGGACTATTTGCATGTCAAACAGCATAAACAGCAAGCGATATACAGAACTGAGCGATCCCACAGCCAATGGATCAGATTGAACTTCTTGAGTCCTGCCACATCCAGGTGGTGGATGATAAAACAACTCACGGGGGGGGGGGAGGAGGCTCCACAAATCTCCCCTTCCCCAATGATGGAAGAGTCCAGCACAACAGGGCAAAAGATAAGGCTGAAGATTTTGCTACAATCTTCAGCTGGAAGTGCTGATTGGATGATCCATCTTGGCCTCCCTCCGGTGGTCCCCAGCGTTACAGATACCAGTCTTCAGCTAATGTGACTCACTCCACGTGATACGAAGAAACAGTTGGAGACACTGGACACTGCAAAGGCCATGGGCCCTGACAACACTCCAGCAATAGTACTGAAGACTTGTGCTCCAGAACCGGCCACTCCCCTTGCCGAGTTCCAGTACGGCTACAACACTGGCCAGATGGAACATTGCCCAGGTTCTGGACATGAAAAACAGGACAAATCCAACCCGGCTATTTACTGCCCCATCGGTCTACTCCTGATTGTCAGTAAGGTGATGGACAGTGTCAGTAACAGGGCTATCAGGCAGCACCTGCTCAGCTATAACCTGCTCAGCTATAACCTGCTCAGTGACCCCCAGTTTGGGTTCTCCCAGGGTCACCCAGCTCCTGACCTCATTCCAGCCTTGGGTCGCTCTGGTTTCCTCCCACAGTCCAAAGATGTGTGGGTCAGGTGAATTGGCCGCGCTAAATTGCCCGTAGTGTTAGGTAAGGGGTAAATGTAGGAGTATGGGTAGGTTGTGCTTCGGTGGGTCGGTGTGGACTTGTTGGGCCGAAGGGCCTGTTTCCACACTGTAAGTAATCTAATCTAATCTAATATGGACAGAAGAGCTGGATTTCAGGGGGGAGGGGAGAGGGGCATCGGTTGACATCAGGGCTGCATTTGATCAAGTTCTGACATTCCTGGTGAAGGGCTAATGCCCAGAACGTTGACCCTCCTGCTCCTCGGATGCTGCCTGACCTACTGCGCTTTTCCTTTTTGACGTTTGAAGCTCTGATGTTGAGTGAAGGATAGCCATTGACTGTGACATTGTGGAGAACCCGTCTCACTCATTCTGCAGAATATTGCCACAGGATTTTATATTTCCACCCAAAGGGACAGATCAGGCCGTGATGCAATGTTTTATCTGAGAGATAACACCTGCAGCTGTGTAACCTTCCCTCAGCACTGCGCCTGGCACCGCCAGCCTACACTGGGCACTCACACCACCAAGGTGGGACTGACCCTCTGCCCTGAGCAGGGGAAACCACCCTCTGAACCACACAAAGGTGAAACCTGGAGAATCAATGAAAGATTTGGAAAGGGTTCCGAATGTTTTTTGTTTAAAGATCAGAAACTATTTTGCAGATTTCTCTAATAAGTTACACATTGTGTTTATCCACACGATGCCCTCTCCCAGAGACAGAACAGCGCTGTCCCATTCATTGTTAAATCATCTCAAACATTGTGATTCTGCAGACTGCAGAAATGATGACCTGAATAAACTGGATGTTGGGCAGGAATCCCTCCTTAATCTTTACTGGCAGCTCCCTTTTGTCCAGCAGCCGACGAGAGCGAATTGAATGTGACATGGCATCAACCTCAAAAAAACATTGAAAATGAACAGAGCTGAGTTGCGGAGATGGGGCAGCCAATTACAACACGATAGCAATCCCTGTCACAGTGAGTCCGGTCTTAACTGACTGCAGCACGTCCTCACCCCCTACCCCCTGCACTGACACAGTCGGTATCTTTTGGCTGGAGTTGGGGAGGGGGCCATGGGTCAATCGATTCTTTATCCCCGTCACTCTCAGGGACAGATTCTATATCCCCCATCACTATCAGGGACAGATTCTTTATCCCCGTCACTATCAGGGACAGATTCTTTACCCCCGTCACTATCAGGGACAGATTCTTTATCCCCGTCACTATCAGGGACAGATTCCTTACACCTGTCACTATCAGGGACAGATTCTTTATCCCCGTCACTCTCAGGGACAGATTCCTTACCCCCGTCACTATCAGGGACAGATTCTTTATCCCCGTCACTCTCAGGGACAGATTCCTTACCCCCGTCACTATCAGGGACAGATTCTTTATCCCCGTCACTCTCAGGGACAGATTCTTTACCCCCGTAACTATCAGGGACAGATTCTTTATCCCCGTCACTCTCAGGGACAGATTCCTTACCCCCGTCACTATCAGGGACAGATTCTATATCCCCGTCACTATCAGGGACAGATTCTTCATCCCCCGTCACTATCAGGGACAGATGCCTTACCCCCGTCACTATCAGGGACAGATTCTTTATCCCCGTCACTGTCAGGGACAGATTACTTAAAGGTTCTGGGAATATGGGTTCGGAGAGGCTGGGACAAACATCAAACAGTGGGAGGAGTGCATTGTTAAGGTGAGGCAGAAACTGGGGCTTTTGGGAGCACTGCTGCCTCTGTGTTGCCATAACGACCTGGTCATTGGGTGTGAGGGGCTCTCACCGGCCCTGAAATGGCATGGGTCTGGCCATTCCCTGAGCCTGTGCTGTCCCTGTACACGGCGTGGGCCTGGCCATTCCCTGAGCCTGTGCTGTCCCTGTACATGGCGTGGGTCTGGCTATTCCCTGAGCCTGGGCTGTCCCTGTACACGGCGTGGGCCTGGCCATTCCCTGAGCCTGTGCTGTCCCTGTACATGGCGTGGGTCTGACCATTCCCTGAGCCTGTGCTGTCCCTGTCACCTGACTACCTTCCATTTCACCTGGAGGTTACAATGGACCGGGTCTGCAGGGAGACCACATACGAAGGGCTGGGTGAGAGTGGGATGGCCACCTTTGTGTGTGGCTGCATCAAGCTGTGTGTAGACTCTTGGTACGCAAACACCAAGTGTCACTACGTCCTAAGGCTCTGCCTGTCCCTGGGGTTGGGAAGGATGGGCCTGGCCTTACCTGCTGCAGAACCCTTGGAGTAGTTGGGACTGTTTTGTACTACCTGTCCTTGATGGAAGAAACCTCTTTGACCATCGGTCCATCAGGAAGTGGTCAGCATGTAGTGTCTCTGAGACCCCGAGTGAAAAGGAGAGGGTGGGTCCTGACACATGGTTCCTTGCATAACCATCAAAACCATTTGGCAGAATGCCTCATCACCAGAACTTTCCGTCAAGCACCAAGCCATCACTCGGCTGGTGGTGAGGAGGCCCCTGTCTGTGACATCCTTCCTGTATGCCCAGTCAGTCTGTGCCACCACAGGCTGCCCTTGAAGTGGCTGGGAGGGGGGAAGGGAGGAGGGGGGTGGGGGCGGTGGGGGATGGTGGGTAGAGACTGTCTCACATCTCCTTCTGGAATCGGCCTTTGAAGTGGAAGGCTGGAGGAAGATGCCGTGGCTTGTGTTGAAGTTCATTGTGAGCGGCTCTGTGATGGGGGACTCTGCTCTATGGGGGACACACGCTGAGACCAACATTGACTGCTCTTGGAGGAACATTAACTCAGTGAAAGATGCTCTTTGGGCTGCCTGAAACGTGTTAGTCTACGAGAGTGAAGGATTGACCCTGATTGAGTTGTAGACTGGCTAAAATAGGGGAACTCACTGACCACTATCACATTGCTGTCTGTGGGAAGTTACTGTGATATATTGGGCTGCCACATTTCCTTCCTTACAACAGAGATAAGTGTCTGAAACATAGTCCATCAGCTGTGGAGCATTTTGAGACCCGGAAAGGGTGTCCACAGCGCGATGTAATTGCGAGTTCTTCTCTGTCTTTGACATATTGTGATTCCTCCCTGATCACTCCCAATTCCCTGCCTGTTGTCATTGTGAATGATTCTTCTCTGTCACCACCCTCCCCCCCCCCCAACTCCTTTTAATTCTGAGATTATCAACCCCAGGCCACAGGTTTTTTGAGATTAGAAGATTATAGAACATAGAACATAGAAGGATACAGCGCAGTACAGGCCCTTCGGCCCTCGATGTTGCGCCGACCGATTCCTACCTAACCTATACTAGCCCAATAACTTCCAAATGCCTATCCAATGCCCGCTTAAATGAACATAAAGAAGGAGAGTTCACCACTGATACGGGCAGGGCATTCCATGAACTCACAACCCGCTGTGTGAAGAATCTACCCCTAACATCTGTCCTATACCTACCACCCCTTAATTTAAAGCTATGTCCCCTAGTAACACCTGACTCCATTAGCGGTAAAAGGTTCTTAGTATCTACCCTATCTAAACCCCTAATCATCTTATACACTTCTATCAGATCTCCCCTAAACCTTCTCTTCTCCAATGAGAACAGCCCCAAGTGCCTCAGCCTTTCCTCATAAGATTTTCCTACCATTCTTGAAGACTCTGAAATGTTTTGATCAAGTGGATTCGGAGAGAATGTTTCCCTTTGTGGACAAGGACAGGGCAAGAGTCCATCAAATAAAATCCAACAGGAGAAAGGTCCTTTACCCAGAGTGTGGTGAGATGGTAGGACAGGGAGTGGTGGAACCAACCAGGTCAGGTGTGTTTCAGGGACAGCAAGCAGATGGGGGCGAGGAGAACACAGAGTCATGACAAACGGTGAAAATGATGAGAGCGGGAAGGAAGGTCAAGCCCAGCATAAACACCAGCCTGGCCTGTTTGGACTAAACGGTGTGGTTTTGAGCTATGGTGTAAGCTTGTGCCCTAAAGATTTGTGACACCTTCAACAGTGTAAAACATTCCAAGGTGTTTCAGAAAGAAAATTTGACGTTTTTGGAAATACAGTGGGAATCCTTTCTCCTAGCGAAGTTGGGTCCCAAAAGTTGAAATTAATGTTACCATTAGACCAAGTTAATAAGAAAACTGCCTATTTTGGAAAAGCAAAATGAAGATCTAAATTAAGATTTACTTCTTTCGGGAGCTCTGATTACACCCTCCCCCAGTGACCCTGAGACATTTATGTTATTTTGAATCACGGACTAACACCGTGCAAGACAAATCCTGGTCAGAGAGATGACCTTCCTGCATGGTCCCATGTTGAGGAGTTTCACTTCCCTGGAGAAATTGGAATTATACCTGTCAGGGCACAGGAGACTCAGTGGAGACTGAGTAAATGTTTTGGGGTGTTTTGATTGGGCCAAGAGGCAGCAATTGCTTTCAGGGGAAGGAGGGTTAATAACGAGAGAAAATGGCTTCAGATTATTAGCATCTGAGCCCGAGGGGGCAACAAGGGGAATATGTTTGAAGTGGTGAGTTGTTGTAATCTTAAAAATGTTTGCAAAGGACAGAGGAATCAGATTCAACAGGGATTTTCCAAAGGAATTAGAGAAACTCTTGAAAGGGAAACCCCCACCACCCCATGAAATGGGGGTAGGGTGAAGCAGTGGAGCTAATTGGGAAACCCTGGTAGAGTTAGCACAAGGGGTCAAATCACCTTTGATGCTGTAAGATTCTGAAACAGTAATGTTCCCACACCACTTCCCCAGTGCCCCCCCCCCCCCCCCCCCCAACAATGTCAGATCGTCCCAGGTCCTGGGTCAGCTGTTGTCTACCCACTGTCTCCATTCATCATAGTCATTGGTGCTCAGTTTCACACGGGACAGAGCAGGAAGGTGATGGTGACTGAACAAACTCACCTTAATCAGCAAAAAATACACACTGCTGCAGGAAAGGGCGAGGCTTAAACAATTTGATTAGCAACAGTTCAGTGAAGAAATGATGAATTTCTAATTCCATGCAATTCCACACTGAATAGGATAGTCAGATTGCATTAACTCCCTGAGTGCGTTGGCCCCTGGTGACAGGGAGGATTTGCACTTTGCTTGCACGATAGATACGGAAAGTCTGTTTAGACAGCAACTTCCAAACCAGCAACCACTTCCATCTAGAAGGACAAGGACAGTGGATACATGGGAACACTACCATCTTCAAGTTCCCCTCCAAGCCCCTCACCATCCTGATTTGGAAATATATCACTGTTCTTTCACTGTTTCTGGGTCAAAATAAATGCTGGAATTCCCTCCCTAATGGGTCAATCTACAGCACATGGACTGCAGCGGTTCAGGAAGGCAGCTCACCCTCATCTTCTTCAGGGGCAACTAGGGACAGCAATAAATGCTGGGCCCAGCCAGCAACACTGATACCCCACGAACAAAAGAAAGTTAGACAATGAGAGGAAACTCACAAGAGTTAGTAAAGGCATCTAAAAAAGGAGAAGATTTAGTAAAGGAAATATTGGTCCTCTAGATGGTGAGATTGGTGAGATAATGATAGATAAGGAGACGGTGGATGAAATGACCAAATCGTTTTCTTCACTCTACAAAGTACAAAAGAACATCAGGTATAGCTGTAATCAGGAGATGAGAGGGAACGAGAAACTTGGTGAAAGTATAATCATCAGGAAAGTGCTACTGAACAAATGAATGGAGCTGGGGGTGGATAAACCTCCAGGGTCTGATGGCCTTCAACTCAAGGTGTCAAAGAAGTAGCTAATGATGTAATAGAAGAGTTAACTTTCCAAAGTTTATTAGATTCTGGAAAGGTTCCTAGAGACTGGAAAGTAACAAATTTATTTATTTAAGACTTTTCTTTCAGGAAGGAAGGGAGGTCGAAAACAGAGATCTCCAGGCCAGTCAGTTTGACGTCAGTCATGAGGAAAGTGTTCGGAGAAAGTGAGGACTGCAGATTCTGGACAGTCAGAGTCGACAAGTTATAAACAATTATTCAGGAGGTTAGAGCTGGGCTTTCAGGCTGTCTCTATGTAACTAGGAAAAGTCAGTGTAGGTTTGTCATTGGGAAATCCTGTTTAATCAAAACCTTATTGTTTCTTTGAAGGAGTAGCACAAACAATGGAGGATCCTGGAGATCTGCTTGGACTTTGAGAAAGCATTTGATAAGGTCATATTTAAAAGGTTATTGCGGAGAGTAAGAGCTCATTGTGTAGGGAATATCATATTAGTACGGACAGGAGATTGATGTAAAACAGCAACTGCACAAATGGGTCTTTTTCTGATTAGCAGAATGTAGTGAGTAGAGTCCCACAGGCTCTATGCTGGGGTGTCAACATTTTATAAATTAATATCAACGACTTGGGTAAGGAGAGCAAAGGAATCAAAGCTAAATTTACAGAGGACACAAAGTTAAGTAGGAATGTATGTTCTTACGGTCTTTTTATGTTGTGAAGGGGACATAAGGACTTAGCAGACAAATATAGAATGTTAAGTGTATGGGCAAAAATCTGGCAGACAGTATAAAGTGTGAAATACTTTACTTTGGGGAAGCAGAGTAGCAGAGTATTACCCAAACGGAGAATGACTGCAGAATTCCAAAACGCAGCAACATCTGTGTGTTCCCGAGTCTGAGTGGCAGGATTGTTAGTATGCAGGAACAGGAAGGCATTGGGATCTGAATGGGATACATTCCAGGATGGTAAAATAAGTAGCTACAGAGATAGTGGATGCCCTGGTGGTAATCTTCTAAGCATCTGATTTTTAAAAATAAAAGATTATGGAAAAAACCCCAGGGAATTTGAAAATCACCAATGTAACCCCTTTATTTAAAAAGAGCTGGTGACTATAAGGCCAGTTGGCTTAATGCTGTTATTAGGAAAATGTTAGGGTCTATTGTAAAGGATGGAATACAAAGTATTTAAAAATACATAATATGATCAAATAGAGTCAGCATGATTTCACAAAGGGGAAATTATGCCTGACAAATTTATGGGAATTGAATTGAATTTATTGTCATGTGTACCGAGGCACAGTGAAAAGCTTTGTTTTGCGAGCAATACAGGCAGATCACAGAGTTAAATAGCATAGATAAGTAAATAATAGGTAAACAGCAGCAAAAACAAAAACACAGGTACAGGCGAACGCTAAGAGTTTGAGAGTCCATTCAGTATTCTTACAACAGTAGCGTAGAAACTGTTTTGAAACTAGCTGGTGCGTATGTTCAGGCTTCTGCACTTCCTCCCCGATGGTAGAGGTTGTAGAAAAACATTGCCAGGGTGGGATGGATCTTTGAGAATGCTGACGGCCTTTCCTTGACAGTGAGCCTGATTCTATCGATGGGAGGTTGACCTTTGTGATTGTCTGGGCTGAGTTCACCACTCTCTGTAGCTGTCTCCGATCTTTAATGGTAGAGTTGTCATAACAGGTAGTGATACATCCAGTCAGAATGCTCTCGATGGCGCACCTATAAAAGTTGGCAAGGGTATTCGCCGTCATGCCAAATTTCCTCAGCTGCCTGAGGAAGAAGAGATGTTGCTGGTCCTTTGTAGCTAGTGCATCCACATGAAGAGTCCAAGAAAGCTTGTTGTAGATGACTTATTTGAAGAAGTAACAAGTAGATTTGAGATTGAGGAAGATTGGAGATTGAGGAAGCGGTGGATGTAATTCAATTTTCAGAACGTGTTTGATAAGGTACCGCACATTAGGGGACTAATAAGGTTAGAGCCAATGGTGTTGGACAGAGTATATTAACCTGGACAGAGAATTGGCTAATTAATAGAAAACAGAACTTGGATAAGAGGGACATTTCCAGGATGGTAACCTTTAACTAACAAAGGGATCATTGCCGGGGCCACAATTATTACAATGTGTATCAATGACTTGGGTGAGCAGTGTGAATGTATTGTAGCCGAGGTTATGGGAAGGCAAGTGGTGAGAATGACACAGAGAGTCTAACAGGGGAATATACTCAGGTAAAGTGAATGGACAAAAGCCTGGCAGAGGGAACATGATGTGGGCAAATGTGAGGTTATACACTTTGACAGGAAGTATGGAGGAACTGCATTTTAGTTAAATGCAGAAAGTTACAGAACAGAGGGCTTTGGGAATCCTCAGCCATGAATCACAGATAGCTGGGTAATAGGGAAGGCAAATGGAATATTGGCCTTTATTTCAAAAGGAATGAAGTATATGTTATAAAAGGAATGTTATGCTAAAGCGATACAAGGTACGGGGTCAGACCCGAGCTGGAATCATGTGAGCAGTTTTGGGCCCCTTGTCTAATGAGAGTCCAACTGGCCCTGGAAGCAGGTCCAGAGAAGACTGACTCGGCCGGTCCCAGCTAGGGAGGGACTGTCCTGTGAGGAGAGGTTGAGGAGGTTGGGCTGTACGTACTGGAGTTTAGAAGAATGACTGGTGACCTCATTGAAACAAGATCTTTAAGAGACTTGACAGGGTTGATGCTGAGAGCCTGTTCCCCCTTGTGGGAGTGTCTCAGACTAGGGGGCATCCATTTAAGACACAGATGAGAAGGAATTTCTTCTCTAGGAGAATCTGTGGAATTGTTTACTGCTGAGAATGTGTTGCTGGAAAAGCGCAGCAGGTCAGGCAGCATCCAAGGAGCAGGAGAATCGGCGTTTCGGGCATGAGCCCTTCTTCAGGATTCCTCCAGCATCTACAATCCTCACTTTCTCCTGTGGAACTGTTTACCCAAGAATGCTGTTGAGGCTTGGTCATTAAGTACATTCAAGGCTGAGGTAGACAGATTCGTAATCAGAAAGGGAATCAGCGGTCGGGGGAAAAGGTGGGAAAATGGAGTTGAAGATGATCAGATCAGCCATGACCTCAGTGAATGGTGGAGCAAACCAGATGGGCTGAATGGCCTACTTCTGCAGCTACACCTTAGAGTCATACGGTCTAACGGAATACTACCCTTTATCATGAGAGAAATTGATCATAAAAATAAGGATTTGATATCTCAATTAAACAGGGAATTCATGAAACTGTGCGCTGAAGCAATGCTGACAGTGGAACTAATGTGGGGGTTGCACTGCAAAGAATATGGCTTCCTACTTTGTTGGTGGGGTCACAGTTGTTCCAGGATCTCTGCGGGAGTGTTCCCACAGCCTCTCTGGCAATGCCAGCAGCCTCCCTACTTCAGGGGTGAAGAGGTAGAGATCAGACAATCTCACCACCCGCATGACAAAGATAAATTCTTGATAGGTGAAGGAATCAAAGGTAATTGGGGGTAGAGATGAACGTGGAACATAAAACATTAACAGACCAGCCACAGTATCATCGAATACTGGAACAGGCTCTAGGGCCTGCATGGTCTCATTCTGATTCTAATTTCTATGTATGTGTGAAATACATTGAGAAACATTCTGGGACCCTTTGTCAAGATTTTGCCAATAATATGCAAAATCTGAAGGCTTCACCTGAAGAATATGAGCTTTATATAAGTTTAAGAAATTGGACACGTTATAGGGGTCATCAGGACGGGAAAGTGTTGGCTCATTGACCTTCTGCTGGGAGCTGACTTGGATAAGGGTGAGGTCAGGCAGGACAGAGACAATTTCTGCAGGAGTGGGAGCAGAAGGTGAGGTGGACTTCCCTCCGGCTGCAGGACATCCCTCTGGCCTGGAGCTGCTGCTTTCGAGAACCTGGGACCTCCCTCCCTGTGTCCCAAAGCCACTGACACCCACTGTCCCAGCAGGAAATGAAATCCAATCTCAGTTTCAGAATAGCTGCTGGTGAGTGCCTCCAGGTACAGTCATGTCCTGCTTCTTATCAATTGGTGTGAAACACTGCGTGTTAATTTTGAAGTTTCAACCAGGTATTTCTTATTAGTGTATCACCCATTTTCACCCTTTGGCAAAAATAACCCTCCCTTTGATTAAGCATGGGAGAATAGTTCAGGAAAGGACCTCATTGACAGAGAGGATCACCTTCATTATCAGGGTACCACATGCTCTCAGAACATGGTCCTGCTTCATTTATTGCTCCATTGTGGGGATGACACCAGTGGGGGGCAGTGTTGTTCTGTAGAACATCCAAACTAACACACACTTGTTCTGATTGTCATGATGTGGAGGAGCCGGTGTTGGACTGGGGGGAATGAAGTTAAAAATCACACAACACCAGGTTATAGTCCAACAGGTTTATCTGGAAGCACTAGCTTTCGGAGCGACGCTCTTTCATCAGGTGGTTGTGGAGGATAAAATTGTAAGACACAGAATTTATAGCAAATGTTTACTGTGATGTAACTAAAATTGTATGTTGAAAAAGACCCGGATTGTTTGTTAAGTCTCTCGTCTTTTAGAATGACCAGGTTGGTTTCAGTTTTTCATATGCAAATCTAAGAGCTTTTTTTAAAAGTTACATTCTCAAGTGAACGTTAACAATAGGTGCCCAGCCAGCTCAGATAGTGCATTGAAGGTGTCAGATTGAAGTCTGTCCATCTGTGCCCCAATGGTCAGACTGATTCTATTTCCAGAATCTTACATGGATTCATGCAGTGTCTCACCACCGCTGACACACACACACACACACACACACACAAAAGTGTGTGGGGTGAATTTGTATTTGCAGAATTACATTTTATTTTGCTCAAAAACTGCATGAATCCATGTAAAAATCTGTAAATCCCTTATTTTAGAAATAGCATTAGTCTGAACATTGGGGCACAGACAGGCAGATTTTAACCTCCCACTTCAGTAGATTATCTGAGCTGACTGGGTACCGATTGTTAACGTTCATTTGAGAATGTTACTTTTTTAAAAAGCTCTTGGATTTACATGTGGAGGAACTGAAACCAACCTGGTCATTCTAAAAGATTAAAAATCACACAACACCAGGTTATAGTCCAACAGCATCTCCAAATCATTCTAAAAGATGAGAGACTTAACAAACAATCCAGGACTTTTACAACATACAATTTCAGTTACATCACACTGTAAACATTTGCTATAAATTCTGTGTCTTACGATTTTATCCTCCACAACCACCTGATGAAGGAGCAGCGCTCCGAAAGCTAGTGCTTCCAGATAAACCTGTTGGACTATAACCTGGGGTTGTGTGATTGTTAACTTTGTTCTAATAGCATTGTGTGACCATGGCTGGACAAATAAGCAAAAGTGAGGACTGCAGATGCTGGAAACCAGAGTTTAGATCAGAGTGGGGCTGGAAAAGCACAGCAGGTCAGGCAGCATCCGAGGAGCAGGAAAATCGATGTTTTGGGCAAAAGTCTTCATCAGGAATAGAGGCAGGAATAGAAGCAGAGTTCCTGGAGGCTCTCTGCCTCTATTGCTGATGAAGGGCTTTTTCCCAAAACGTCGGTTATCCTGCTCTAAGGGCTGGACAAATGCTCACTAGCCTCTCTCTCTACCGGGTGTGCCGGGAGAACAGAAAGAGCAGGAGAAACGGAGGTCACTCAGAAAACAAGCCGGATTCAGATCTCCACAGCTGGCCCCTGGTAAACAGGCAGATACTGGAGCCTGGATCTCCCAGCTGGGGAAAGCTGCTGCTCCACAAAGACATGGAGGTAACCCAGGCAATAACCTTCTTGCTGAAATCAAAGATAGAGATCGGACACGCAGCTCCAAGTCTGCTCTAGGAGAGGACCAACTCTGATATTGCCATTCTGAAAAAGGTCATAGGGATCTGGAGAGAATGTTGGACAATGGGATTAGTTTGGGATTGATACAATGGGAAGAGGCATGTCCCTGAGCCAGGAACTCCAGGTTCAAGCCTCACTCCAGCACTCCAGGATTAGTGACTGAGGAAAGTGTTTTACTAACTGTGCAAACAGCTCTTGTATCTACTTATAAATCCCTCCAACTGCAGTAAGGTTTAGGGTTGATCCACACACTAATGGTAGGTGGTGAGAGTGGGAGATTCCTGATCAGACTCATAATGGAAATGAAATGGAGGGTTCACCATCTCTACCACAGGGTCCAGGTCATGATATGAAGGAAAAGTACCTGTTACCATAACCTCTCAGACCACTTGTGATGCTGGTTGGCTGAATCACTGATGTGGATCCCCCCACAGTTTGGGGATTGATCCCCATTTTTCTGGTTAGGTTGGATTGGACGTTCATCTATAACCCATCCAATGTGGAGATATCAGTGCAGTGGGTTGGCCCGGTTTTGGACTGAAAACTCTGGGGGAAGGTGGGGAAGAGCATAGTGCAGTGGGATATTCTTGGGATTGATGCAGAGATAAGGGGAATGAGCAGGGCATCATGGGAGGGAAGAGACCAAGTTCCTGATGAATGATGGCATTATTGAATCCAGTCACTGTAGCTGGAATTCACCTTTCGAGATGATGCTGAAACGGATCTGGCCACAGAGATCTGTATTGGCCAATGTAGAGTCAATGTCGTAGTTAAAGCAGATTCACACCCTTTAGGGAGACTGGAGGAACTTACTGAACAAATTGGACACTGTTTGACACAAAAATCAACTTGATAAAAGGATATTGGCACGGTCCATTAACTGAGAGAGTGAAAGATCTATCAGCCTTTGTAACACCAGATGGATTTTTATCAATGCTGTTTGGAACGAAAACGTCCTTGTTCCAGTCATAGTCTTGCCCCCAACCACAACTCTTTCTCCAATATGTTGATGACATCATCAGAGCTGCCTCATTTCACTTCCAATTTCCACCCTGTTCCCGCCTTCACCTGGACCATCCCTGACTCCTCCCTTCTCTTTCTCGACATCTCAGTTTCCATTTCTGGGGATAGGCTGACCACCAACTTCCAACACAAACCCACCGACTCCTACAGTTATCTCGACTATCCATCCTCACACTCTGCTTCCTATAAGGACTCCAATCCACTTTCCCAGTTCCTCTGTCTCCATTCCATCTGCGCTGATGATGCCAACTTTGACAAGGGGGTCTCCGAAATATCCACCTTCTTTCTCAACCAATGATTTCCCATCACTGTGATTGACAGGACCCTTAGCCAGTTCTCACTTACCATCCCACCAACATCCACATCTAGAGGATCATTAGCCGTCACTTCCGTCACTTCCATTGGGATGGCACCACAGACGCACATTCCCCTCCTCCTCCCTTTCAGTCTTCTACAAGGACCATTCTCTGTGGGACACCCTGGCCCATTCCTCCTTCATTCCCAATTCCCCCCCACAGCCCTGCAGCACCTTTCCCTGCAACTACCGAAGGTGTAACACCTGCCCATTTCCCTCCTTCCTCCTCAAGGGCCCAATCATACTTTCCAGGTGAAGCACTGCTTTACCTACACTGCATACAATCTAGTCTCCTGCATTCGCTGCTCACAAAGTGGTCTCCGATACTTTGGGGACATTGGGTGACCACTTGGCAGAACACCTACGTTCCGCCCACAAAAAAACACCCTGAGCTTCCAGTTGCCTGCCACTTTAACTCCCCACCCTATTCCCAGGCCGACAGCTCTGTCTCAGGCTTGCTGCAGAGCACCATCGAAGCTCAGTGGAAGCCGGAAAAACACTACCTCATTCCCCACTGGGGACCCTGCAGTCTCCTGGACCTTAAACAGTTTTGGGGTTTGAGGTCATGCCCTTACTCCAAGCCCAACACTCCAGACCCGGTCATCATACGGGCTGCTACCACACACAACCCATTGTCACCCACTAACCTAGATTAGATTATCTACAGTGTGGAAACAGGCCCTTTGGCCCAACAACTCCACACCAACTCGCCGAAGCACAACCCACCCAGACCCCAACCTAACACTATGGGCAATTCACCTGACCTGCACAACTTTGTGACTGTGGGAGGAAACCGGAGCACCCGGAGGAAACCCGGGCAGATACAGGGAGAACGTGCAAACTCCACACAGACAGTCGCCTGAGGGGAGAATTGAACCCGGGTCTCTGGTGCTGTGAGGTAGCAGTGCTAACCACTGTGCCAACAATCCCCATTAGCAGCTACTCATTCTCCCAGACCTTTACCCACTCCTTTGTTTGTCCAACTGTTTTCTCTCTCTTTGCGCTCTGTCTCGACCTACTGTTTACTCTCCCCCCTCCCTCCATCCCACCTCCTGTATAAAAACCATGTTTTTCCTAGCTACCATTTGTTCTGAGGAAGGGTCGCTGCACCTGAAATGTTAATTCTGCTTTCTCTCTGCTGCCAGACCTGCTGAAATTTTCTGTTTTTGTCGCTGTGTTGTTTGCCATGACAGTTTGGTTGTTCTTACCTAACCCTGGGAAGAATATTTACACTATCTGCTGGAATGTGTTGATTAGTTACAAAAAGCCAATTTGGTTATAAATACGGTGAAGAGTGCATTTGCCAAGGTAAAGGTGTTTTATTTTGGCCGGCCTGTGGGACAGGACCCAGGGACCATTGAGAGAGGTGGAAGTTCAGGCTATTTTGACATTTCATGGGCCTAGGATTACATATGAAATTTTGTGGAATTTCAGTGGGTTTTATTGCTTTAGAACTTCACCAGGGTCACTGTCTCTTTAACAGACTTTATGGAAGAATGGCCGAAAATTTTAAATGGATGCCAGAGAAAACTGGAAAGCTGTTCTCACAGCAGCGTGGATTTAGCAGTGACCATGGGAAGGAGGGGATGCTGCTGCAGCAGTATCAGGGTGAGAGCCTGCAGGTGGGGGGGGGGGGGGGGGGGGGGAGGGGAGGGGGGGAGGAAGCACAGGGAACAGTCAGTCAGTCAGCTTCCATACATGCTCGAAACGTCGAATTTCCTGTTCCTTGGATGCTGCCTGACCTGCTGTGCTTTAACCAGCAACGCATTTTCAGCTCTGATCTCCAGCATCTGCAGACCTCACTTTTTACCCAAAGATTCTAATCTACTGCGAATCCTCTTGCAAGGATGCCTTCCTTGAAGAAGCTGTCTTCCTCCCTCTACAAGGATTTCAGTGAGTCTCTCTCTCACTGCACCCCCCAGGTCATCTCCTCTGCACAGAAACTCTTCAGCCACCTATCACATCTCCATCGCCCCTCCCCCAAGTCCCTCCTCCCTACCTTTTATCTTAGCCTGCTTGGCACACTCTCCTCATTCCTGATGAAGGGCTTATGCCCGAAACGTCGAATTTCCTGTTCCTTGGATGCTGCCTGACCTGCTGTGCTTTAACCAGCAACACATTTTCAGCTTCCATACAAAACTGACCAGAAGGCAACAAAAATATCCAACAACTGAAAGAAGGACTTTGGGCTGAATCGAACATTTTTAGACTCAGCGTGAGTTGTGTTTCTACACGGTGAGGCTTATCAAGTATTCTCACTGCATCTTCCCAAACTCACCTCATTAACTACCTACCCCACGTCACCCAGCTCCCCCTCCCCCCCACCAGGGTGTGTTTCACATCTAATTCCAGCTCATCTTTCCCAGAACAATCTCTCCAACGCTGGGATATCCTGCAATACCCTGCCAGCTGTCCCATCTTTAAAAGCCAAATTCCTGTTATTTGCCCCTGAAGTGGCAGACCAGGGGTAATTGGTCCCCCCTCTGTGTGGGCAGGGAGCTGGAGCTCCTGCAGGGACGAAGTGGGGCTGATGTGGGATGTTCTCCTTCCCCAGCGAGCAGCAGGGGAGACCCCGATACCAGGCCACGCACAGCCTGGTCTGAGGTTAACCTCACCCTCACTGTCTCCCTCTGCTCCACCTCCCACTGAGCCTCATGCTCTGCCACTCTCACTATCGCCTGCAACATCCTCCCTCCCTCACCCTCACCCACCCCTAACCCCTAACACTACTGACCCGGCGTGCCCTCTGTGTTGCTCACTCACTCACTCAGGACACCTCCCCCACCCGCACCAACAGTAAAAGCTATTCCACCCATTTCAATCTCCATTAATACCCACCTTGTTCTCATTCCAGGGGCAAACCAGCCCCCACTGGGGCAGGAAGAGCCCCTGGGGGCAAAGGGCTGGCCGATACTCTTATGATGAGAGTGTCAAAGGTTATGAGGAGAAAGCCCTTGAGTTGGACAATCAGCCATAATCATGATAAGTGGTGGGACAGGCCCAAAGGGCCGAATGGCCTCCTATTTTCTGTGTTTTGATCTCCTGACTCTGACTCCCTCTCGGCCTGAGTATCTGTCTGACCGTGCCCAGACCCAGGCCCCAGGCCTGGGATGGGAGGCTGTCCTGGGCCTTCCTGAGCTGGGAGGCCTTGACCGAACGCTGTCTCCCCTCGGCCTGACTGAATCCAGTTGACAACGATGAGAAGCTTCCTGGCTTTGTGTCTGTGCTAACAGCAAGGCCAGGCAGCAGCACTGCCAGCCTGCTCTCTCTGGCTAAGGGTGGAAAGCACAAAGAGCCAAGGCCCTGTAAGGTAGGGGTGCTGTGAGCATCGGGATCAGCTCAGAGTGAGTGAGGGCCCTGAGACTGAGGGAAGGGCCTGGAGATACAGCCCGGGGCAGTCCCTGAGCTGGGGGAGGGGTATCCTTGCTGCACACAGTGTCCTTGTGCAGGATTACAGTGAGAGATACCAGGGCAGCCTGAGGGGCAGCATTGAAGGGCAGAGTGGCCTGGAAATGGATCAGAGATGGGCCATGAGGGTTTGTAGAGGCTGGCACATGTTAGATGCCAATGTCCAAGGACATGGGAGTGTGTGGCCACTGTCCATGAACCATGCCCTGAGAAGTGGTACCCAGTGCCCAGCATGGAGGCATTGCAAAGTAAGGAGCGAGTTGAAGTCACTAGGTAGCCACTCTGATTCCCAGGTTGAAAATTCTTGACCTCTCAATTGTTCAGTGTGTTTGCGAAGATTGAAAGCTGAATTCTTTGTTCTTACATTCAGAAGTGCTTTCATGTGCAGCTGTATGTTTTCTTTCTTACAGGAAGCTGAACATTAGTGGAGTGAGTTGTGCTGTTAACGTTGGTTTTCCTGCTGTTCGGATGCTGCCTGACCTGTTGTGCTTTTCCAGCTGAAAATTAGGCCAACCATCTCATCGTGCCTGCAGTGGTCCCCTCAGGACCATCCCAAACCCCAGCTCTTTCTCTGGGGCCCAGGACATATTTGAGGTTTGTGTATATATCTAAATTCCTATTGGATCTGCTTCCACCATCTGCTTCTAAATCCCAACAACTCAGCATTAGGAGAAATTTCCACTCATCTCCTCCCCGGGCACATTGTCCACACCCCGTCACACACCGTCCCGTCACACACCCCTGTCACACACCGCCCCTCACCCACTCCCTGTCACACACCGCCCCCTCACACACACCCCTGTCACACACCGCCCCCTCACACACACACCCCTGTCACACACCGCCCCCTCACACACCCCTGTCACACACCACCCCCTCACACACACCCCCCTGTCACACACCCCCCCCTCACACACACCCCCCTGTCACACACCGCCCCCTCACACACCCCTGTCACACACCCCCCCCTCACACACACCCCCCTGTCACACACCCCCCTGTCACACACACCCCCCTGTCACACACACCCCCCTGTCACACACACCCCCCTGTCACACACCACCCCCTTACACACCGCCCGTCACACCCCCCGTCACACCTCGCCTGTCACACCCGCCTGTCACACCCCCCCGTCACACCCCCCGTCACACGCCCCTGTCACACACCCCCCGTCACACCCCCCGTCACACCTCCCCTGTCACACCCGCCTGTCACACCCCCCCTGTCACACCCCCCCGTCACACCCCCCGTCACACGCCCCCCCTGTCACACGCCCCCCCGTCACACACACCCCCTGTCACACACACCCCCTGTCACACACCCCCGTCACACCCTCCTGTCACACACACACACCCCTGTCACACCCCCCTGTCACACACACCCCTGTCACACCCCCCCGTCACACCCCTCTGTCACACACCCCTGTCACACCCCCCTGTCACACCCCCCTGTCACACACACCCCTGTCACACCCCCCTGTCACACCCCCCTGTCACACCCCTCTGTCACACACACCCCTGTCACACCCCCCTGTCACACCCCCCTGTCACACACACCCCTGTCACACCCCCCTGTCACACCCCCCTGTCACACACCCCCCTGTCACACCCCCCTGTCACACACACCCCTGTCACACCCCCCTGTCACACACCCCTGTCACACCCCCCCGTCACACCCCTCTGTCACACACCCCTGTCACACCCCCCTGTCACACCCCCCTGTCACACACACCCCTGTCACACCCCCCGTCACACCCCTCTGTCACACACCCCTGTCACACCCCCCTGTCACACACCCCCCTGTCACACCCCCCCCCCTCACACACCGCCTGCCAGTTTTTGAAAAAAAAAGTGTATTTTTCATCTTCAAACTGCCTTCTGGACTTAATATTGAGTTCATTGTGTTTACATTGTGAATCAACTCGTATTCCTTCCCTTTATTTAGCTTTACTTGTTGGGTTCTCTCTCCCCATGTCCTCTGTGCCCTCCCCCTACCCCAGGGGACAGTCTGCCCTTTCCACTCTGACAGTTAAACACAGCATTGTTCTGCCGTTCTCACATTCTGATCACTTAATCCGAACTATCAACACCCTTTCTCCCCCAACACTCTACACCTCACCCCCCCCCCAAACCCCACCCCCTGTAAATGCTGCCCCCTTCACACTTCACCTCAGCTCTGATGAAGAGTCACCGTGGCTCTAGACGTTAGCTTGCTCTCTCTCTCTCTCTGTAGATGCTGTCAGAGCCGCTGTGATCTCCAGCATTTGATGTTTTAAGGAGAGGTTCCACCTCTGCAGTAATTTGCTCTAATTATATTTTTAAACAATCAGTCTGGACATATACAACTCTGGTAGGGCTTGAATCTGGAGCTCCGGGCTCAGATGAAGGGACACTACACCCTGGTACAACAGCCCTTCACTCCTCCTTATTTGCTCTATTCCCATCGCGAGGATTTTGAAAATTTTTGTTAAATTTTCCTTTAACATTTTCATCAGCTTGGTAAATGGGCAGTTTCTTGTAATCTCCATGTGGCTTAAATTCCTTATTCCTGATAGCGTTCTTTGAAAGCTCCCTCCCCATACCCTGCTACCAAATAAAAAACTCTTTTATCTTTTATGTTATTAACAGATTCACTCCCTAACTGAATCCATTGCAGTCCAGTTAGCTTAATCTCCTCGTGACAAGTCTCTGATGAGTTGCTGATGGTTCCACAATAGCACTAATTGCTGAGAGACACCCTAATCCATTTGGAAGAGATTGTTAATTTGATTCAGGGTATTTGTTGATTGGGTTTGTGTCGAATTGCTGCTGCTAATGCAGGAGTTCCCTTTAATGTTATTGGAGACTCCATTCTGTGAGCTCCCTGCAATCTCATTGAGGAACCATGCTTTCCAGCTTGCTTCACTGTTACCACTTCGATGCTGTCTTCGTGCTGCACATATTATCTGTTGTTGGTAAAACAAATTGTTTCCTTCACGCTGCACCTAATTCCACACCTGGGTTACAAGCTAGACAAAGCCGCGTTTACACAATTATTGCTAAATTCAAAAGGGAAAACAATGTCTATGTTTCTGAGGTGAGATCAGGGGAGCAGAAATAATCGGCGGGCTCTGTCAGGGGGCCAGCAGCAGTAAGGCAGCCTTTTCTCTGCCATGTGATTCCACGATACATTAGAAAATAGGAACAGAAGGCCGTTCAGCCCATAGCTCCGCCATTCAGTATGATTATGGCTGATCACCCAACTCAGTACCTTAGCCTCACATTGTCCCAATCCTTTGACCCTTTTAGCTGTAAGAACTATCCCTCACTCCTTCTTGAAAACATTCAATGTTTTGACCTTATGTGGTAGTGAATTCCGCAGGCTCCCCATACACTGGGTGAAGTAATTTCTCCTCACTTCAGTTCTAACTGACCTACCTGGTATCCTGATCCCGGGACCCTGCCCTGCCTCCCCGGGTCAGAACTCCCTGGTGATCAGGAACATCCCTGCTGTCATTACCACCGTCTCAGATGTATAGCCCTCTCTCATATCCGTATAAACATGTCCATTTCACAGTCAGACAATTGGTGGTGGGTTTTGGCCAGTTTTATAGAGCACCATCCCAACCTGTCTGTCTCCTTTTCACAAGGTATAACCTCAATATCAGACAAGGAGATGATGTATTTCTGAGAGTGAATGAGATGAATTGTTTCTGAGTATCTTTTGTGGAAATGTTGGTGGATAAAATAGCCATTTGGGAAGGATCAAAAGCAACAAGGTCACCTGTGGAGACAGAAACAGAGTTAACTTTTTCTGCTCCACTGCTGCCTGACCTTCAGAGTGTTCCCCAGACTCTGGTCTCCGTTTCATATTCCCCCAACACTCTACACCTTTTGTGGTTTTGTGGTCTCCACTTCCTCATCTTTAGGAATGAGCCATGTGTGAACCTCGTCTGAAATCTACAACTTGGGAAGTGGGTTATTGCACTGTCCTGGCATGCCTCCACTATCCAGCAAGGAATGTTATATAAAAGAATCAGGTGTTCACTGCCAATATTACAAAACTATTTTAACAACATTTCCAAAAGTCAAACTGTGTTAGCATTTTGATAAAGTGTTGAAATACACTGGATTTGTGATCATGCTTTAACCTTCCTGAGGGCTCAAACGTTATCTTGAGTGTATCAATTAACCAGTGATGTCATATGGAACGTGTACACACTCTGTTACACATCGAATGCAATTATAGAATCTCCACATTGCAGCTAGAGGCCATTCGGCCCATTGAGTCTGCACTGATCCTCTGAAGTATGTCCTACCCAGACTCACCTTATCCCTGTAACCCCACATTTAGCATGGTCAATCCACCTTGTTACACACCCTTGTAAACATTATGTTACACATTCTGCTGCACACTGCTTTATATTCTGTTACACACCCTGCTACACATCTTATCGAATCATACAACACGGAAACAGACCCTTTGGTCCAACTAATCCACACTGACCATGTTCCGAAACGAAACTAGCCCCACCTGCCAGCACTCGGCCCAGATCCCTCCAACATTTCCTGTTCATGTACTTATCGAAGTGTCTTTAATGTGTTCTAACTATACTGTCATCCTCCACTTCCTCTGGCAGTTCATTCCACACACTGAGCACTCTCTGTGTAAAACTCCCTCTCACCCTAAAAATATGCCCCTATTTTGAACTCCTCTATCTTAGAGAAAAGACCCTTGCTATTCACGTTGCCTATGACCCTGATTAATTTATAAACGTCTATAAAGTTACCCCTCAACCTCCTACACAAACAGGTCCTAGCCTATTTTTACAAACTCCAACTCTCCATTCCCAGCAACATCCTGGTAAATCTTTTCTGAAGCCTCCTCGATTATAGTCTCCTTCCTGTAACAGGGCGACCAAGGCTGGACACAGAATTCCAGAGGAGGCCTCACCAATGTCCAGTACAACCTCAACATGACATCCCAACTCCTACACTCAAAGATCTGTGCAATGAAGGTTAGCGTGCTAAACACCCTCTTAACCACCCTATCCACATGTGACTCAAATTCTAAGAATTCTATGCCTGAAACCCCAGGTCTCTCTGTTCAACAACATTACCCAGGGTCCTACCATTCATTGGACAAGTCCCACCCTTAATTGTTTAACGAATACCTCACATTTATCCACATTAAACTCCATCTGCCACTCCTCAGCCCATTGACCCAATTGATCAAGATCTTATATTAATCTTAGATAATCTTTTTCACTGTCAATTTTGGTGTCATCCACAAACTTACTAAACATACCTCTTATACTCTCATCTAAACAAGTTACATAAATGGGACTGAAAAGTGAACCCAGCATTGATTCCTGTGACACATCACTGGTCACAGGCCTCCAGTCTGAAAAACAACCCTCCACCCACCACCCTCTGTCTCCTACCATAAAGCCAATTTTGGATCCAGTTGGCAAGTTCACCCTGAATCCCACGTGGTTTAACTTTACTAATTAGTCTACCATGCCGAACCTTGTCAAAGGCTTTACTGAAGTCCAAGTAAACGATGTCCACACTCGGCCCTTAATCTCCTTGATACTTCCTGAAAAAAACTCAAATCAGTGAGGCATGATTTCTCTCACACAAAACCATGTTGATTACTTCGAATGAATCCTTGTCTTCTCAACACCCTACCTCTCAGAATCACCTCCAACAACTTACCCACCACCAACGTCAGACTCACAGGACGACAGTTCCCAGGCTTCTCCCTCCAGCCTTTCTTAAATAAAGGCATAACATTAGTCACCTTCCAGTCCTCCACCAGCTCACCTGTGGCTGTAGATGATACAATTATTTCTGTAGGGGCCCTACAATTTCTTCCCTAATTATCCTGTTACATATCTGGTTACACCCCCCCCCCCTCTGTTACAGCTCCCCCCATCTGTTACATACCCCCCTCTGTTACACACCCCCCTCTGTTACACCCCCTGTTACACACCCCTCTGTTACACCCCCCCTCTGTTACACAGCCCCTCTGTTACACCCCCCTCTGTTACACACCCCCCTCTGTTACATCCCCCTCTGTTACACCCCCCCTCAGTTACAACCCCCTCAGTTACACCCCCCCTCTGTTACACACCCCCTCTGTTACACCCCCCTCTGTTATACCCCTGTTACACACCCCCCTCTGTTACACCCTCCTCTGTTATACCCCCTGTTACACAGCGCCCCCTGTTACACACCCCCCCGTTACACAGCCCCTCTGTTGTTCTCTCTTCTGTTACTCTGCGTCCCCTGTTGCATAATAGGTCACAGGATGATGTCATTGAATTGCAGACTGCCATTTTCTATTATTTTTCTGTTTACTAAATATCGCCAGGTTTAAACCTCTCAGATGAGAACATTACTTTAAATGTTACAGAGTTGCTTTGACAGGAGATGACCTACTTAAAAGCTGAATAATGATCAGCTGTTCAGTGACATTTGGTACTTGGGATGGTATAAATTCTCCAATGCAGCATCCTTCAATTGTTTTTATTCATTCACAGGGTGAGGGTATCTCTGGCCAGGCCAGCATTTACTGCCCATCCCTAATTGCTCAGAGTCAACCACACTGCTGTGGGTCTGGAGTCCCATTTAGGCCAGACCAGGTAAGGATGGCAGATTTCCTTCCCTGAAGGACATTAGTGGAAAACTGGTGGGTTTTCCTGGTAATCAACAATGGTTTCATGGTCACTATTAGACTTCTAATTCCAGCAAGGCTGTCGGGGAGATGGGCACATTTTGCTCCCACACCGTTTGCGAGTTTGCAGCTTTCATATGGCCCGTGGCTCCTTCAGGACCGTCACACCTACCCAAACATTATTTGTCACGTCGGCCATACCTCTTACCCATACTGGACCCGACAGCAAAGTTCATCCCCTGGTGTAAACAGTCTCTCGCATTTAGCGGAGTCCTGTGTCCAGCATTCACTTTGTTGATGCCCTTTCACCCTCCCCCTGAAGTCTGGCAAGATCAGAATTAACCTGGTGTAGAGTCTTCTCTGCATGAACACCTCTGTACTTGCATGAGGGGGTGGTCCTGTAATCAAACAGGAGCTGGGACAGCTTGGGATTGAGTGCAGCAGTAGGCTGTTTCTTTAAGCCTGCTTTCAACGTTTGGACTGCTCTTTCTGCCAGACCATTGGATCATGGATTGGTGTTGGTGCTGTACTTATGTCAAATACCATTCAATTTTCAGAGATACTCAGATTCCCTGCCGGTAAACGATGGCCCGTTTACCTCTGCCCAACACTTCTGGGAGTCTGTGTAATGCCAAAGATCTTTACAGTTTTTCTATTGTCATTCCCGTGCTTGACAAATGAACTCTATGCACAGGGCTAGAGCCACCTGAACGGGTGTCCTGAATGACTAAGAACATGACAGGATCTGCAGTTGACATGTTATCAAGTTCAGGGCTTACCCAGCCATTCCCATCAATGTGAGCGAGCTGCTGACGGTATTGTTACTGCCTTTTTGGCATTCTGGGCACTTTCCCCACCAACATGGCCATGTCTGTTTATCACCTCCCCCCATCAGTGTTGGAATAGATTCCATTGGAATGGGATTCCCTGTCCTCCTGTAGCCACCTTCCTTCCATCACCCTCCATTACCTGGTTGCATTTTAAACTGATACAAGCAGTCTGAGCACGGTGAGATCTCTGAGGCCAGAACAGGGTGCTGCCAGTGTATGTGTCGGGTACAGCGACACACCTACATTACTTTGAAAAACAAAAATGTTCTCTCCAGATCCCTGGTCAGTATTTATCCCTCGAAACATCACTTGGGAGTGACTACACTTGGAAGAAAGCTACACCATGGGTTGGAGGATGGTTTAGGGTTGGGTTGATCAGGGTTGGGTCAGCTCTCTCTCAGTGTAAGAGCGGTCTCACAGCTGCCTCTGAAAATCCTGCAATTTATCCCCTTTCAACGATGCGTCTAGCTCCCCTTTGAAAACCATAGTTTTGCTGCATGAAAGTAAATTTCCTCATGTCACCTTGGGATTTTTTGCCAATCAACCTCTTTAACTGTGAGTCTCTCAGTGGGAAGCGTGGTCTGGGCCCAAGGTTGGAATGTTTCGGCAGAGTGTTGTTTCACACCTGCTCATTTCCAGGACGCACCAGGCTCTACAGCAGAGAATCCTGATGGGGATCCCACTTTGCTGGAACTCTCTCTTTTAACTCGGAGTTTGCGATCCCACTGTGGATCGATAGAGGTGGAGGAATCGTGCTCAAACACACTCACATCAGCAATTCCCCTTAAACAATTTGTAAAACCTTTTCTGGAGTTCTGCTTCACTGGTTCTGCCTTTTGTTCTAGGTGCTGGCTCATAATGAGAGGTGAGCTGTTTGTACATTAGGAGTGACACATTTGATGAATTTAACAGACAGACTTCACCACAGGAATCTTGACTTGTCACCATCTGTCAGTAACTTTCACACTGCAGGGACTGCAGCAATAATGGGAGCAGCTATTTCAGGAATACTGGCCTCAGGCACTGGGTGGGAGTTGAACTCCACACTGTCATTTGCAAAAAGAGGAAGCAGCAAACATCCCGAATCCTTCTCACCTTTCCCCAACAATGCTCATTCTGTTTACAGAGCAATCGTGTTTCAGAAGAAAATAGTTTGGGATATAGTCTTAAGGTGGAGTTAATGAGGGATGGATGAGTAAAGTTGGCCTTGACCCATTGAATATCAGTTATGATTCATATAGAACATGTGTTTCCATGACAACCATCTCAGTGCAATAAGATTTGCAGAGAGCTAGGATTCAGGCTAGCTGGACTGAGCTGCACAGATTGGCTCAGCAGATAGAGGCTCCTTGTGAGAATCTCTCCACGTTGCTTCCAGACACACAGACTGCCCTGACCCTCACGGCCACGGTACCTCTGAGCCCAGAAATCTTCAAACTTGAACAAAATCATTTCACTGTGGAACTGTCACTTTAAATTGCATTTTGGGAAATGGATTTTTGCAGAAATATCAGATTCCTTTCAATGCATATTAGAATTCTCTCTTGCTCATCTGCGACTTGTGAAAAATCATTTGTTTCCACACACTTTTCTCTCAGTGAAAACATATTTCCTGAACACATTATTGTTATGTCTATATGTCATTGCTTTGCAGCTGTAAATTTCTAACCCCCTGTTTAAAATGGAAATTTCCGACATAAACATGTCACGTTGTAATTTAAAGGGAGTCAGGTGTGTGGTGACAATGTCACTGAATGGTAATCCCCAGACTTAGGTTCACACTCAGGGACTGGGCTACACTGCAGCAGCTAGTGGAATGTAAGTTCAATAAATCTGAAAGCTAGACTCAGTAAGAAAATTATTGTTAGTCATTAAAAACCCATCCAGTTCCCTAATAACTTGAGAGTCAAAAAGTCATAGAGATGTATACAGCATGGAAACAGTCCCATCAATCCAACCCGTCCATGCCGACCAGATATCCCAACCCAATCTAGTCCCACCTGCCAGCACCCGGCCCATATCCCTCCAAACCCTTCCTATTCATATACCCATCCAAATGCCTCTTAAATGTTGTGATTGTACCAGCCTCCACCACATCCTCTGGCAGCTCATTCCATACACGTACCACCCTCTGCGTGAAAATGTTGCCCCTTAGATCTCTTTTATATCTTTTCTCTCTCACCCTAAACCTATGCCCTCTAGATCTGGACTCCTCCACCCCAGGAAAAAGACTTTGTCTATTTATCCTATCCGTGCCCCTCATAATTTTGTAAACCTCTATAAGGTCACCCCTCAGCCTCCGACGCTCCAGGGAAAACAGCCCCAGCCTGTTCAGCCTCTCCCTGTAGCTCAAATCCTCCAACCCTGGCAACATCCTTGTAAATCTTTTCTGAATCCTTTCAAGTTTCACAACATCTTTCCAATAAGAAGGAGACCAGAATTGCACACAATATTCCAACAGTGGCCTAACCAATGTCCTGTACAGCCACAACATGACATCCCAACTCCTGTACTCAATACTCTGACCAATAAAAGAAAGCATACCAAACGCCACCTTCACTATCCTATCTACCTGCGACTCCACTTTCAAGGAGCTATGAATCTGCACTCCAATGTCTCTTTGTTCAGCAACACTCCCTAGGACCTTACCATTAAGTGTATAAGTCCTGCTAAGATTTCCTTTCCCAAAATGCAGCACCTCGCATTTATCTGAATTAAACTCCATCTGCCACTCCTCAGCCCATTGGCCCATCTGGTCAAGATCCTTTTGTAACCTGAGGTAACCCTCTTTGCTGTCCACTACACCTCCAATTTTGGTGTCATCTGCAAACTTACTAAATGTACCTCTTATGCTTGCATCCAAATCATTTATGTAAATGACAAAAAGTAGAGGACCCAGCATCGATCCTTGTGGCACTCCACTGGTCACAGGCCTCCAGTCTGAAAAACAACCCTCCACCACCACCCTCTGTCTTCTACCTTTGAGCCAGTTCTGTATCCAAATGGCTAGTTCTCCCTGTATTTTGTGAGGTATAACCTTACTAATCAGTCTCCCATGGGGAACCTTGTCGAACACCTTACTGAAGACCATATAGATCACGTCTATTGCTCTGCCCTCATAAATCCTCTTTGTTATTTCTTCAAAAAACTCAAACAAGTTTGTGAGACATGATTTCCCACGCAAAAAGCCATATTGACTATCCCTAATCAGTCCTTGCCTTTCCAAATACATATACATCCTGTCCCTCAGGATTCCCTCCAACAACTTGCCCACCACCAACATCAGGCTCATTGGTCTATAGTTCCCTGGCTTGTCCTTACCACTTTTCTTAAACAGTGGCACCACGTTTGCCAACCTCCAGTCTTCCGGCACCTCACCTGTGACTATTGATGATACAAATATCTCAGCAAGAGGCCCAGCAATCACTTCTATAGTTTCCCACAGAGTTCTCGGGTACACCTGATCAGTTCCTGGGGATTTATCTACCTTTATATGTTTGAAGACATCCAGCACTTCCTCCTCTGTAATCTGGACATTTTGCAAGGTGTCACCATCTATTTCCCTAAATTCTATATCTTCCACCTCTTTTTCCACAGTAAACACTGATGTAAAATACTCGTTTAGTATCTCCCCCATTTTCTGCGGCTCCACACAAAGGCCGCCTTGCTGATCTTTGAGGAACCCTATTTTCTCCCTAGTTACCCTTTTGTCCTTAATGTATTTGTAAAAACCCTTTGGATTCTCCTTAACTCTATTTACCAAAGCTATCTCATGTCCCCGTTTTGCCCTCCTGATTTCCCTCTCAAGGATAGGCCTACTGCCTTTATAATCTTCTAAGGATTTCAGGGAAGGAAACTTGCCATCCTCACCCGGTGTGGTGTGCACATGACTGCCGACCCACAGCAATGACTCTTAACTGTCCTCTGGGTTGGTGGAGGAAGCCACTCAGTTTAAGGGAGGTTGGCACAGGCACAGATGCTGGCTCTGTAAGTGACACCCACCTCCCGTGATCGTTGTAAAAGGAAGCACTCTCTATGGTGACTGTGGCTCAGTTTCTCATCTGCCAACCCCTCAGTCTGCACTGCGGAGACATCTCAGACTCTGCCTCTGCTCCCAGAATTACCTCCCAGTTTTGCTGTTTAAAAATCAAATTGTTGTATAAAAATGGAAGTGGAATCCAACCTTAAGCGGAGCTGCTTTGTATCTGTTTGCCCTGGTCTGTAGCTAATTAGTCAGACCAATAACCACACTCATTGAAATTACTAAACTGGGCTTTCACTCCCCACATCTGTGTATCACGTACTCCCCAGGGTTGCCTAATACCCTAGTCCTTGGCTTTTCACTTTTGTAGGACATTGGTCGTGCCTCTACCTCTCGGCCAGGAGGCCTTGGCTCCAGACCCACCTGCTCCACAGTGGCGTTACATCAAGCCTGAACAGGTCGATTGAAAATATTTTGAATGACACACACTGGCTTTCCCTGTCGATAAGGAAAGCACTTCCTGTGATGGGGTATACAGAGGGATTCTGTGCAAGAGTACCCTGCTCCTGCTGTCTAACGTCTGTTCGAAATCTCAGGAGTTTGGATGTTGTATCAGATTTGAAAAGCAGTAGAGTTTGCTTTTATTTTAAACTCCTTCTTGAACTGTTGCTACCTGCAAATCAAATCATGTGGAGTTTGTACACAATGTGAGAAAAACAAGAGAATTGGAGTTTAGATGAGAACACTCCGTTAGTCAGTGATGAGGTCAAAGTTGAAAACCACATGACACCAGGTTATAGTCCAATAGGTTTATTTGAAAGTACAAACTTTCGGAGCACTACTTCTTTACCAGGTAACTAGTGGGCCAGGATACTTAGGAGGTAGAATTTATAAGTAAACAACCAAAGTATCATACACTGATGTGATGTATTAGACAAATCTAGATTGCTGTAAAGTGTTTAATCAGTTAGAATGGGGATACAGGTCTCGATTGATTAATATGTAAATCCTAAAATGTTTCAGGTTCCTGCCCCCTGAGATGACTTCAGGTTTTATCTGTATATACCAACAAGCTTTCAATGTGGTGCTAACATTGAACGCAGTACAGCTTTGGGGACAGGAGGCTGCAGGTTTGTACACACCGATCACACACTGCCTGCTTCTGTCACTCTAGTCAGACCAACCTGTCCAATCATTCACTAGTTCCAGATCAATTCCTGATCTGATCCTGACTTCTCGGAATTAATAACGAAAGATGCAGAGTGTGTGCATTTTATAAACATTGATAACCTGCACATACTAAACACATTATCTGATGAACACTCTGATTAAAATTTCATCTCAAATCTGAATTAACAAGTGGCCCTCATCAATGTGAAAACACTAAAGAAGCTTCTTCACTTTGTCCACAACATGTTAAATGCGTGGCTACAGGGATGGTGCAGGAGGGAGGGATTCCGGTTTCTGGATAACTGGGGTCCTTTCTGGGGAAGGTGGGACCTCTATAAAAAGGATGGTCTACACTTGAACCTGAGGGGCACCAGTATCCTTGGGGGGAGGTTTGCTAGTGCTCTTTGGGAGGGTTTAAACTAACTCCGCGGGGGCATGGGAACCAGGACTGTAGCTTTAGGGTACAGGACCTTGAGTGTAGGGAGGTTAGGAATAATGCAGCGATCTCTAAGGAGGGTGCCTGTAACCAGAAAGGTGGATTGAAGTGTGTATACTTCAATGCCAGAAGTATAAGGAATAAGGTAGGTGAACTTGCAGCGTGGGTTGGTACCTGGGACTTCGATGTTGTGGCCATTACAGAGACGTGGGTAGAACAGGGACAAGAATGGCTGTTGCACGTTCCAGGGTTCAAATGTTTTAGTAGGATCAGACATGGGGGTAAAAAAGGGGGAGGCGTGGCATTACTTGTCAAAGACAGTATCACAGCAGTGGAATGGACAATGGAAGAGGACTTGCCATCTGAGGTAGTTTGGGCTGAGGTTAGAAATAGGAAAGGTGAGGTCACCCTGTTAGGTGTTTTCTACAGGCCTCCTAATAGTCCTAGAGAAGTAGAGGATAATATTGCGAGGATGATTCAGGAAAAGAGTGAAGGTAGCAGGGTGGTTGTTATGGGGGACTTTAACTTCCCAGATATTGACTGGGAGAGCTATAGCTCGAGTTCATTAGATGGGTCGGTGTTTGTACAATGTGTGCAGGAGGGTTTCCTGACACAATATGTCGACAGGCCAACAAGAGGGGAGGCTATATTGGATTTGGTTCTAGGTAATGAACCAGGCCAGGTGTTAGACTTGGAGGTAGGTGAGCACTTCGGGGACAGTGACCACAACTCGGTGACTTTTACTTTAGTGATGGAGAGGGATAATCGTGTGCCGCAGGGCAAGAGCTATAGCTGGGGGCAGGGAAATTATGATGCAGTGAGGCATGACTTAGGATGTGTGGATTGGAAAAACAGGCTTCAAGAGAAGAACACTAATGAGATGTGGGGAGTGTTCAAGGAGCAGCTACTGCGTGTCCTCGATAGGTATGTACCAGTCAGGCATGGTGTAAAGGGCCTTGTGAGGCAGCCGTGGTTTAGTAAGGAATTGGAGTCCCTTGTGAAAGGGAAGAAGGCGGCATATGTAAAGATGAGGCGTGAAGGTTCAGTAGAGGCGATTGAGAGTTATAAGGTAGCCAGGAAGGAGCTAAAGAGGGAGCTAAGAGAAGCGAGAAGGGGACATGAAAAGTCTTTAGCTGGTAGGATTAGGGAAAACCCAAAGGCTTTCTATAGGTATGTCAAGAATAAAAGGATGACTAGGGTAGGTATCGGTCCAGTCAAGGATAGTAGTGGGAAGTTGTGTGTGGAGGCGGAGGAGATTGGAGAGACATTAAATCAGTACTTTTCATCAGTATTCACTCAGGAACAGGACACTGTTGCTGATGTGAATATGGAATCACAAATAATTAGAATGGATGCCCTGGAAATATGCAGGGAAGAGGTTTTGGGAATATTGGAAAGGATGAATATAGATAAGTCTCCTGGGCCTGATGGCATTTACCCCAGGATCCTATGGGAAGCTAGGGAGGAGATAGCAGAGCCATTGGCCTGGATTTTTATGTCGTCGTTGTCAACAGGAATAGTACCAGAGGACTGGAGGATAGCAAATGTGGTCCCGTTGTTCAAGAAAGGGAGTAGGGATAGCCCTAGCAACTATAGGCCAGTGAGTCTGACTTCAGTGGTGGGCAAAGTCTTAGAGAGAATGGTAAGGGATAAGATTTATGAACATCTGGGTAGGAATAACGTGATCAGGGATAGCCAGCATGGTTTTGTGAAGGGCAGGTCGTGCCTCACAAACCTTATTGAGTTCTTTGAGAAGGTGACCAAGGAAGTGGATGAGGGTAAAGCAGTAGATGTTGTGTATATGGATTTTAGTAAGGCGTTCGATAAGGTTCCCCATGGTAGGCTAATGCTAAAACTTCGGAGGTATGGCATTGAGGATACATTAGAGGTTTGGATTAGGAATTGGCTGGCTGGAAGGAGACAGAGGGTAGTAGTTGATGGATTATGTTCATCTTGGAGCGCAGTTACTAGCGGTGTACCACAAGGATCTGTTTTGGGACCATTGCTTTTTGTTATCTTTATAAATGATCTAGAGGAAGGACTTGAAAGCTGGGTAAGCAAGTTTGCGGATGACACAAAAGTCGGTGGAGTTGTGGATAGTGAGGAAGGAAGTGGTAGGTTACAGCGGGATATAGATAAGTTGCAGAGCTGGGCGGAAATGTGGCAAATGGAATTCAATGTAGCTAAGTGCGAAGTCGTTCACTTTGGTAGGAATAACAAGATGATGGATTACTGGGCTAATGGTAGGCTACTTGGTAGTGTGGATGAGCAGAGGGATCTTGGTGTCCATGTACACAGATCTCTGAAAGTTGCCACCCAGGTAAATAGTGCTGTGAGGAAGGCATATGGTGTACTGGGCTTTATTGGCAGAGGAATTGAGTTCCGGAGTCCTGAGGTCATGTTGCAGTTGTATAAGACTCTGGTGCGGCCTCATCTGGAGTATTGTGTGCAGTTTTGGTCGCCATACTATAGGAAGGATGTGGAAGCTATAGAACGAGTGCAGAGGAGGTTTACCAGGATGTTGCCTGGAATGGTAGGAAAATCTTATGAGGAAAGGCTGAGGCACTTGGGGCTGTTCTCATTGGAGAAGAGAAGGTTTAGGGGAGATCTGATAGAAGTGTATAAGATGATTAGGGGTTTAGATAGGGTAGATACTAAGAACCTTTTACCGCTAATGGAGTCAGGTGTTACTAGGGGACATAGCTTTAAATTAAGGGGTGGTAGGTATAGGACCGATGTTAGGGGTAGATTCTTCACACAGCGGGTTGTGAGTTCATGGAATGCCCTGCCCGTATCAGTGGTGAACTCTCCTTCTTTATGGTCATTTAAGCGGGCATTGGATAGGCATTTGGAAGTTATTGGGCTAGTATAGGTTAGGTAGGATTCGGTCGGCGCAACATCGAGGGCCGAAGGGCCTGTACTGCGCTGTATCCTTCTATGTTCTATGTTCTATATATGTGGGCGGGTGTCACTGACTGGACCGGTATCTCTAGCTAGACCATAAGACCAGGAGATATAGGAACAGAATTAAGCCATTTTGCCCGCTCTCCTAACTAAGATTAGATTACTTGCAGTGTGGAAACAGGTCCTTCGGCCCAACAAGTCCACACCAACCCGTCGAAACGCAACCCACCCAGACCCATTCCCCTACATTTACCCCTTCACCTAACACTACGGGCAATTTAGCATGGCCAACTCACCTAACTGCACAGGACTGTTCAAGACCTCCTGCAGGCTCCCCATTTCCTTACCAACACCTGTCCCTCCACCTATCTTTGTGTCCTTTGCAAACTTAGTCACAATGCCCTCAGTTCCCTTGTCCAGATCATTAATAAATAATGTCCCAACACTGACCTCTGCGGAACTCCAATAGTCATGGCTGCCATCCTGAAAAAGCAGCACTCTGAAAGCTAATGCCTCCAAATAAACCTGTTGGGCTATAACCTGGTGTTGTGTAATTTTTAATTTTATCCTGAAAAAGTCCCGTTATCCCCACTCTCTGCCTTCTGCCAGTCAGTCAATCCTCTATCCGTGCCAGTACCTTGCCCCTAAAACTGTGGGCTCTTGTCTTATAGAGCAGCCGCCTGCATAGGCCTTCTGGAAATCCAAATAGATCACATCCACTGGCCCTCCTTTGTCTAACTCACTCATTACCGCCTCAAAGAATTTGAACAGATTTGGCAGGCATGACCTCCCCTCAATGAAGCCATGCTGACCAGGCCTATTTTACATCGCATTTCCAAGTTCTCCGCAATCACATCCTTAATAGTGGACTTTAAAATCTTACCAATGTCTGAGGTCAGGCTAATTGGCCTACAGTTTCCTGCCTTCCTCCCTTCTTAAACAGGGTGTTATAATAGTTCTCAGAGACCCTTCCTGATTCCAGTGATTCCTGAAAGACCATCTCCACAACCTCCTCAGATATTGCCTTCAGATCTCTCGTGCGTAATCTATCTGGTCCAGGTGACCTTGCAGCTTCCCAGCACCTTCTCCTTCATGATGCCCACCACACACACCTCTGCCCCCGACTCTCTCGAAGTTCTGGTATATTGCTGCTGTTTTCCAGAGTGAAAATTGATATAAAGTTCCTTTGCCATTTCTTTGTTCCTCATTACTACTTCTCTAGCCTCATTCTCCAGCAGTCCAATGTCCACTCTTGCCTCTCATCTTGTGAATATCGAAAAAAATCTCTTGCAATCTTCTTTTATATTTCTAGCTAGCTTACTCTCATCTTATCCTCTCTATTCCTTTCTTAATTATCCTGTATTGGTTTTTAAAGGATTCCCAATCCTCTAGCTTCCCACTAATCTTCACCACATTCTCAGCTTTTTCTTTTGCTTTTATGATTATCCCTGACTTCCCTGGTCAGCCTTGGTTCCCTTATCCTTCCCTTAGTATGGATCTTCCTTGGGATGAATTTTTGCTCCATGAATTATCCCAGAACCACCTGCCTTTGTTGCTCCACCATCTACTCTGCTCGGCTCCCCTTCCAATCAACTCTGGCCACTCCTCCCTCATGTTACCCTCAGTCAACTCTAACATCGTTACAGCTGATCCCAGCTTCTCCTTCTTGGACTACAGGGTGAATTTGATCATATTATGGTCACTGCCCCCCAGTGAGTCCCTTCCCCTCAATCTCCCTCATCAAGCCTGTCCCATTACATTTCACCAGATCCACAACTACGTGTTCCCTCGTGACATCTACCACAAGTTGCTCCAAAAACCATCTTGTAATAATTCCACAAATTCCTCTTCTTGAGATCTGCCATCAACCTGATTTTCCCAGTCCCCCTGCATCCTGAAGTCCCCCATGATCACTGGAATAGTGCCTTCCTTACCTGCCATTTCTATTACCTGATTTATTTTCTGCCCCACATCCTGACGACTGCAAGGAGGCCTGAACATGCTTCCCATCAGAGTGCTTTTTCCCTTTGCAGTTCCCCAACTCTAACTACACAGCGTCTACACTTTCTAACTCTATATCACCCACTGCTATTGATTTCATTTCCTTTCTTACTAACAAGGCAACCCTATGGCCTCTGCCCATCTGCCTGTCCTTTTGATAGGAAACATATCCTTGGATATAGAATCCCCAGCTCAGATCCCCATGCAGCCAGGTCTCTGTGGTACCCACAACATCGTACCCACCAATTTCACTCTGTGCTCTAAGCTCATTTACCTTATTTTGGATACCATCTGAACTGACGTCCAGTCCTCAGTTGACTGCCCCCCCACCCCCCCTCCCGGCCCCCTTCTCCCTTCACCCACACTCTCCGTTGCCCCCCTAGTTGCCTTTGAGAAGATGGTAGTCAGCGTCTTTTTGAACTGCCATGTGCCCTTGGGGAGGGAGTTCTGGCTTTACTGCCCCACAGTGAGATCTACGCTGCAGTACATCTTATAGCACCCTTTCCCCAGCACGGATGGCACGGTTACTAATTTACTTGTTCAAGTTTTTACAATTAATTCTGTAGCTAATTCACTGTTTTGCCAGTGGGAGTGGAAAAATTTCCAAGCCGGTCTGATAACTCCCCTTTCACATCCACATGAACGGGGAATGGAAAATGTACAACCATTTTGACTCCCTGAGTAATTCAAAATTACAGACTTCAAAAAATTCCTTCTCTGAAGTTTCTTTCAACGGCTGACTCTCTTACACACACTGAAAATCCCGTCATTTTCAGCTACAGCATTCAGATAACATGTTGTTTCTCAGGGACAGGTTCCCTGACTGCTCCAGCCTACACACAAGGCCCTTACAACAATTGTGGAAGTTAGATTACTACGGCAAGCCAGCCAGTATACAAAATACAATTGCGAACAAGATGGAACTGAATGACTCTTTCCCCCAGACAACTTCACAGGAAGAACAAGGAGATTGTACACACCAGTTTATCGGGAGCATTCACACCAAAGTTTCCCGTTAAAAGAAGAATCATTTAGAACTGATAATGTGCCAGTAATCTAATTGAGAAGATGAAATGGTTTATATGTGGAATAATAGACTCCTGGTAATGATTACATGGCTGTAATCTAATTGAGGGGTTCGGATAATTATGTATAAAACACTTGCAAACCTCAGAATCATTAAAAGGCTGAAATTGAGTGATCCAGATGATTTCTAAATTACTTACTGGCTATCTACAGGAGATTATAAAACACAATCATCTAATTGAATGATTCAGGTGGTTTATGAGCAGAGGAATGGACAGCAATGAGTGATTATACGGCTGAATCCTAGTTAATGTTTGAAATGGTTTATTCTCTATATAAACATGATTCGGGTGTAATGAGAAGACTGCAGTCTAATTAATGGTATCAGATGCATTGTATATCAGTTAATGATGGTTAGGAGTAATTACATTGTTGTCATTGAACCAAGAGTCCCCTCATTTGATAGTGTGACCCTGGATGATGGAATCTTAGAACGTAAAAGAAGGCCATTCATCCTGTTATATTTGTGCTGGCTCTTTGAAGAAGCTATTCAGTTACTCAAGTGCACACATTCTTTCCTCAATTACTTGCTGGTTGGATCCCATAGTTTAATTTCTCCCTTTTTACTCCCTCTTCATTGTGATTTGCCAACCTTTTGATAGTATTGGAGACATTCCCCATCTTCTGGTTAAGCATTGTCCAATTGCCCTTGAGTTTGCCGTCTATTCCAATCAGATCATTGACAGAGCCCTCTGCAGACTCCACATTTAAAAGGCTGTTAGAATGAGACTAATACTGTCCAATGGGGAGAGCTGGAGATGCACCGTCTGGATAATCACTGGCAACACTGGACCTCGAAAGATCAAGACACAGAAACAGAAACTGTTCCAAGTGATTGAGAGTTTCAGAGCTTTGGGGCAGTGATATATGAAGAATATTGAAAGAACAACACACAAACCCATGATCTTGACCATTTGGAAGGAAAAGGGTAGCAGACAAGGGAAGACATGGGAACACTATCCCTTGCAAGTTCCTGTCCTGCCATTCCTTCACAGTCACTGGGTCAAAAAATGTGGAATTCCTTCCTAACTGCATTGGGTGTCTACTGATAGCACATGGACTGCAGCAGTTCAAGCAAGCAGCTCAGTACCCTCTCAAGGGGGCAAATAGGGATGGGCAAGAAATACTGGCTCAGCCAATGATGCCAACATCCCACAAATGAGTAAAAAAGCAAATCATCTGCTTACCTGGTGTGCTAGTTTCTTGTAAATAAGAATGAGGACACACAGGTCCCTTTGTGCTGTCGGTGCATATGTAATACAATGAGTTTGATTATTTAACAGATGCATCGAGAAAATTCACTAGGCCTTACAGAGAGAAACCTTCCACAAAATGGGACAAAATTGACACTTAGCCAGAAAAAGTAAGATCTGGCCCTTTGTGTCACCCTCTCCTGTTGTACTCCCACCTCTTGCTGTGTCATCCATAAACTTGGCCCCTTTCCTCATTAATACAGATGGTAAATAATCTAACATCAGCCCCAACACTGATTCCTGTGACACACCTCAAATCACAAATTGCCATCCCGAAAATGTCCTCTTATCCCAACTCTGTTTTTTTTTATTAATTAGCTGATCCTCTAACTATGTTAATTATACTGTCCCTACTGCCATGGACTCTTATCATATTAAGTAATGTATTGTGTGGTACCTTGTCAATGCCTTCTGAAAAAAACAAATGTACAATATCTACTGGTCCTCCTTTATCTATCTTGCTTGTTACCTCCTTAAAGAACTGGAAAGAATCGGTCACACCTGATTTCCCTTTCATGACGCCGTGCTGGCTGTGGCTGGTTATATGCTGCAAATCTGAAGACAGTGCTATTGTTAATAGTGGCGATGAATTCTGCTCAGGCATAACGTAAGCCAGCTTCATGGTAACAGTTCAGCGCCTGCGCTGGAAAGGTGCTCAAAAACAACCTCAATAAAACTCTATTAACATTCAGCTCCGAATTACAATTCAAATGAAGATCTTTTTTAATTGCAAAGATATATTTTATTCGTAAAAAATCTTTATCTACATTCACAGGTACCAGAGCAGGTCTGGACAGTTTGTGTGTATTAATAAAAACATGCATTGGAGTTTGACATTCCCCGTGGTTACAAAACCCAAAGACATTTCTTACTCATGCTGGACAGTACTTACATACATTGAGGCAATGAGAGGGTCTGATACTGAACAGACCTTTGTTAAATATTGGCAGAATTTGAACAGAGTTCGATCAACATGATTCTGCAGTTTTGGCATTGAGTGTGTGCACGCTGTTTGTTGGTTAGTGGATTTGAGTGTGTGTTTACATGAATGAGTGTGCATGACTCTCTATGTATTTGTGTCTGTTAGTGTGTTAATATATCTGTGTCTGTTTTGAATAGTCACCTTCCTGGTGTCATCAGAACTGGCGGCAAAACGTGACAACATTGATTTTCTATTTTTTTTTGGGATCTGTTGCCATGGTAATCACCCAAAGATGATAAATGCTAATTGGTTCACAAGCATATGGACAACTTATAATTTGCAGTGAGACAGAGAGTCCTTCAGCTTGAGTACAATTTTATTTAAAAACTTATTATCAAAGTACACGATTATTTTTGCCAATTTTTAGATTAGACTTTGACCCAGACATTGTGCATTTTAACATTGTGATCTTTTATTTAATGGTGTTTAATTACCGAGAGGGAGGGATGTTACAGTTAAAATGTATTTCAAGTAATTTGCAAAGACAGTGATGTGTGAGCAGGAAATACAGAAAGGCCATAATTATAAAGCTGACATTTTGATTTCATAGCTGTGCTCTAACTATCAGTAAAATGGTCAGATTGCTGCTTTTTCAAGACTCTCCTTCCCTCCCCTGGTCTTCTCATGTCACTGGAATAATGAGGGGCCTCTCACACTCTGCATTGTTCAAGACGCAAAATTGTTTCCTTTTCTGTAGAATGAAATACAACAGGCAGAAATACGACAATACGAATGAAATATGTGTCGAGAGTGTAGTGCTGGAAAAGCACAGCAGGTCAGGCAGCATCCGAGGAGCAGGAAAATCGATGTTTCGGGCAAAAGCCCTTCATCAGGAATGAAATGTACAGCCTGCCCCATGCTTATAATGGTCAGAGCATCATAACTAAATACTTTCTCACCCTCACCTCATTCTCTCCCTTCCCCCTACTCTCACCCATCCTCATTTCCCACTCCCCCTCACCACTTTCCCCACCCTTTACCTCCTGGTACCCTCTTGCAATTGTTCTCCTCTCCCCTACACTCATCCTCTCACTTAGTCAGCTATCTCTAGCTCCGTAGGCTCTGATGTAAAGGTGCTGGTGTTGGACTGGGGTGGACAGGGTCAGAAGTCACACGACACCAGCTCCAAAAGGTTTATTTGAAATCACAAGCTTTCAGATCAGTGCTCTGAATTCCAAATAAACCTGTTGGACTATAACCTGGTGTTCTGTGACTTCTGACCCTGTAAGTTCCTGACAGAGGCCTCTCCGAACCCCAGAGACTGTTAAAACCAGTCCAGGAAGTAGCTGAATAGAAATTAGAAACAAACACCGTTCAGAAGAAGGGTCACTGGATCCAAAAACATTAACTCTGACTTCTCTCCACAGATGCTGCCAGACCCGCTGAGTTTTTCCAACAATTTCTGTTTTTGTTTCAGACTTCCAGCATCTGCCCTTCTTTGGGCTAAGGTGAGTAAGAAACTCTTCACAGGAAGACTAGTGGAAATCTGAAACTCTCCCCAAAAGACTTGAGGTCAATTCAAAGTTTCATGATTAAAAGAAAGATTTTTATCTTATTGAGGATGCTACAGCTGAGGTGAAAATGGGGTTGTGAAAGAACAGCCATCATCTAACAGAGAGATGCAGTGAATTTGAGCAACTGAATGGTCACCTCTTGTTCCTACATTGTCACTAAATTTATAATTAATCAAGTTCTTTTGCCATGATCCTAATCTCTCTCAGGTTATTCACCAGCTCAGTGGCCACTTTGACTCATTCTTTAGTTGGTTCTTCTCATTTAATTTTACCTTTTTAAAATTAACTACATTTCTCCAAAACATTCATTGCGTCATGAGCAGACCTAATTGTAATTTTGAAAATTCAGGCATTTGTTTCAGATCCTTTACTTGCCGTGAAACTGAGTAGCTGAGGAATTTGGGAGATGGTTATTTTCTGTGTTGACTTTTGTTGTTACTCAGAGTCTCAGTGGGTGGTGATGGAAAAATCTTCAATCTAAACGTTTCAAAATTAAAGGATATTTGCATTTATATCCAGGTATTATTGAATTTCCTCCTTTAAATACAACACGATACCTGAGCTGTACAAATGAAAGCCCTGCTGTTGGAAATGGGTCTGTCAGTAAACAGATGGTCTCGAAATTTTCAAAGGGTAGGACTCAATCCTATATCAAACCTTCAACTGCTGTTATTTTCTGTAAATTGTACGAACAGTGTGCTCACAGCGTTCAACAGTTGTTACGGAATTGCAACAGCCCAATATCTGCCATATTCCCATTGCAATCAGTCACGCAGAGAACGTGCAAATTCCACACAGTCAGTTGCCTGAAGCGGGAATTGAACCGGGGTCTCTGGCGCTGTGAGGCAGCAGTGCTAACCACTGTGCCACCGTGCCACCCACAAGCCATTGCAATCAGTCAAAGGCTTTCAATGTCACTCCATCAGAATCAATCCAGCAGATCGTACAGACATCGAGTCATACAGCATGGAAACAGACTCTTCGGTCCAACCAGTCCTTGTGGATAGTATCCTAGACTAAACATGACCCTTGCCCACACTGACTGAGGCTCTGCCTTACAGCAGGAACCACAGCTACTGAAATTCAACAAAGTTCCTTTGATTATGTGACTCCTGCCATTGAGAAGGAACACAAGCAGCAATCCCATGGGAATGGCATGACCAGCCCAGTTCACCTCCAGGATAGCCCTCAGGTAGAATGGCACAAAGAGATCTGAAAGTAAAGGCAAGAATCCTGTCATCAATTTGATGGAAATGTGGGTTGTGGGAGTGTGGGATCCACGGTGGATCTCTGGGCTGTCATCATGATGGCTCCATCTCAACACCCCTTATCTATAAAACATGCAAGGTATCAGCCTAACACACAACATGTAGTAGCTTCAAATGCCCAACAGTGACTTAACAAGAAACACTTCCTTCAGAAAAACTCCTGCAGACCAGATGGATCTTATTGATGTGGGGCTGTGGGGGGAGGATGGGTGTGGAGAAGAAACAGCCAGGATACTGATGTCCAGTTTTGAGTCCTCTGCTTAAGGAGTGATCCATTTATATTGGAAGCAAATGAGAAGAGGTTCTCTCAGCAGCTTCTTGGGATGGAAGGATTGCCTTGTGAGGAACTGTGGGGCAGGTCTGAGGTGACCTTCCTGAAATGTGAGATTGTCAAGGGCTTTGATGGGGCAGGTGCTGAGGCAAAGATGCTTTCCATACTGGAAGCCACAGCTAAGGGGCATCATTTCAAACTCCTGAGTGACCCATTTAAGATGGAGGTGAGGAGGAATTTCTTTTCTCCGAGGGTCCTATACTTTCAGAATTCTCTGTCCTGGAGAGCAGTGGAGACTGGGTCATTGAACATTTTCAAAACCGAGACTGGCAGCTTTCTGAATCGGAGAGGCTGGAGGAACCAAAATCAGGTCAACCACATCTTCGTGAATGGCTGGTGGGGCTGAATGGCCTTTTGCTGGGATTTCTTACATTCACATGTTCAAACTAAATCTATTCCTCAAAGCATTTAAACAAGTGTTACCTCAAGAGAAGGTATTGTTTCAAGATACACTTTTGGTAATGTTTATGTGTCATCTGGGACCTTGTGCTATTTTACACCTGCTCTTGGGATTACAGACGTTTTTTTGCATTTATTCAAGATGTTGAAAAATATCATCGTGCTAATTGCTCCTGTGGTGAGTTCTGCTTTCGTTTTAATCCTTGGGGAGGGTAATGGAAGTCAAATTTTCAGAAGATTTTAAATTTCTAGAGTTGAGGCAAATTGTTGTTTCGACTTGCAAGTGGAAGGTTTGGGTGTTGTGACGAATACCCCGAGAGACGTTTGCCTGTGTATCAGGGTGAGCTGTGGGAGAGATTTCGATGGTGGACGATCTTCATTTGGGAACCAGGAGAGTTGTAGCTTCACAGCTGCCTCCCCCTGCTCCCCCCATCCCCGTCATGAGGAGCCCCTAGTGATTCAGGGTTGGTGCAGGGTGCTGGGTCACCCTGTGGTATTACCAGGCCAGGAGGGGACCATTGGAGAATGACACTTTATTCTGTAAAGCCCACAGCCTCATTGTTGAGCCACTGCGTGACCCACTCTGGGACTGAACCTGCCAAAATCACCTGTTCATTTTTCAAATCTTAATTTCAGATTTATCCTGTAGAGGTTTCATGTTGGTGAAAACCACTCTCACTCTGCATCACAACTAAACTTGTAGAATCAATGCATACACAGTACAGTTGAATGATGACTGTTGTCGGAAACCCCCACTCAATGGGTGGTTCAATGGTTAGCACTGCTGCCTCACAGCGCCAGGGACCTGGGTTCGATTCCAGCCTCGGGTGACTGTCTGTGACCTTCTCCCCTTATCAGTGTGGGTCTCCTACTACAACCCAAAAATGTGCAGGTTAGGGTGGATTGGCCATAGTGTCCTGGGATATGTAGGTTATGTGGATTAGCCACGGGAAATGCAGGGATAGGGCAGGTCTGGGGAAGTTGCTGTTTGAGGGTTGGAGTGGACTCGATGGGTTGACTTGTCTGTTTCTACACTGTAGGGATTCTATGATCCATTCTCTTGCTCTGCAAATCAACAGATGGAGGATTATTTTCCTGTGTGAATGTGTCTTGCTTTTGCTCCTGATGTGAAAGGGTGAGAATGTATTTGATGAATCTCTGGTGTGGCAGATGGGCTGATGGAATCGGTTTCTTCTTGCAGACCAAGATTCTCACTGGATGCTGCGTCATCGGTTGGAGTTTAACATTGTTCTATTGTTTCATTGAAATTCCACACTGGGGGAAATCATCAAACACTGTGCACACTCTGCATCTTATTATTGTTACAATGGAATATATTCATAATCCAAAAGAGGTTCTTATCAAAGTAATTTTTTTTTCAAAAAAGGCTTGAAAAGGACTTTCAGAGATAAATCAAATGTTTTTGGGAAATAAAGGTTCAAGTTATAAGGTTGAAGGGGACAACTCTTGCTAAGTTTTGCTGTTAACCTAAAAGGCTTTGCTGATGCCACATACTCATTTTCTTTCTTCTGCTATTGCCATTGGTCATGGGCTGTGAGAACAAAACTTCAGACTGTCCCTGAGCTTCCTATTTATTAGATTTACTTGTAAACTCTGAAATGATGTTCTGTATATCCAAGACCAGGCCATTGCGTACCATATGACCATTAAAAGTAGCAACTTGAGGAGGCCATTTGACCCCTTGAGCCTGCACTGCTACTCAATAGGATGATGACTGATCAGACATTCCTCACATTCACTTTCATGTCCTTCCCCATAATATTTGATTCCCGACTGATTTAAAATCTATCTCTATCTAAAATATACACAAGGACTCTGTCCCCACAGCTGTCTGTGGCAAGGAGTTCCAAAGACTCACAACTCTCTGAGAGAAGAAATTCCTCCTCATCTCAGGCTCCAATTGACCCCCCTTAAGTTTGAGACATATCCTCTGCTCCTGGGCTCTTCTATGAGGAGAAATATCCTCTCAGCATTTATCCTGTCCAGTCCCTTAAGAATCGTAACTGTTTCAAAGAGATCATTGCTCATTCTTCTAAGCTCCAGTGAGTAGAATCCCAATCAGTTTAGCGTTTGCTCAGAAAACAACCCCTCAATACTAAGGATCATCCGAGTGAACCTTTTCTGAACTGCCTCCACAGAAATGATATATTTTCTTAAATAAGGGGGCCAAAACTGCACACAGTACTCTAGATGTGGTCTCACCTGCACCTTCAACAGCTGCACTCAGGATTCCTTACTCTTATTTTCCATGTGTACACTAATATATCCTCTGAGAAATGTCACAAGGAGTAGTTGAGACAATTAGCAGAGATGTATTCGAGGAAAAGCGAGACAGACATATGAAGGAGAAAGGGATAAAAGGGCAAGATGATCGGTTAGTGAAGCAGTGAGCAGGACATGCACGAGAAATGCATCAACATGAACTATTTGGGGTCATTAGTTTGTTGCTGTGTTTTAACTTCCTTGCAACTCACTGTATAACATTAACCCAAAGGAATACAGAAAGGCAATGGGAGCATATGATACTTAATTAATTCCTTTTCATATCTGAGATTTAACAGCTCGAAGATAGGAGACAGAAGGTGGTAGTAGAGGGTTGTTTTTCAGACTGGAGGCCTGTGACCAGTGGAGTGTCACAAGAATCGGTGCTGGGCCCATTACTCTTCATCAGTTATATAAATAATTTGGATGTGAGCAGAAGAGGTATAGTTAGTAAATTTGCAGATGACACCAAAATTGGAGGTGTAGTGGACAGTAGAGAAGGTTACAATGGGATCTTGATCAGATGGGCCAGTGGGCCGAGGAGTGGCAGATGGAGTTTAATTTAGATAAATGTGAGGTGCTGCATTTTGGAAAGGCAAATCAGGAGCAGGACTTATACACTTAATAGAGTCATAGAGATGCGCAGCACGGAAACAGACCCTTTGGTCCAACCCGTCCGTGCCGACCAGATATCCTAACCTAATCTAGTTCCCACCTGCCATATTCCTCCAAACCCTTCCTATTCATATACCCATCCAGATGCCTTTTAAATGTTGTAATTGTACCAGTCTCCATCACTTCTTCTAGCAGCTCATTCCATACACGTACCTCCCTCTGAGTGAAAAAGTTGCCCCTTAGATTTCTTTTATATCTTTCCCCTCTCACCCGAAACCTATTCCCTCTAGCTCTGGACTCCCCCACCCCAGGTAAAAGACTTTGTCTATTTACCCTATCCATGCCCCTCATGATTTTATAAACTTTTATAAGATCACCCCTCTGAACCCTTTCAAGTTTCACAACACCTTTCCAACAGGAAGGAGACCAGAATTTAACGCAATATTCCAACAGTGGCCTAACCAATGTCCTGTACAGCTGCAACATATCCTCCCAACTCCTGTACTCAATACTCTGACCAATAGAGGAAATCATACCAAATGCCTTCTTCACTATCATATCTACCTGCGACTCCATTTTCAAGGAGCTATGAACCTGCACTCCAAGGTCTCTTTGTTCAGCAACACTCCCTGGTAATGGTAAGATAGGGAGTGCTGCTGAACAAAGCGATCTTGGAGTCGCAGGTTCATAGCTCCTTAAAAGTAGAGTCACAGGTAGATACGAGGGTGGTGAGGTAAGTGGGAGGGGGTGTGGGGTTGGGGGGGAAGGTGGCTTCAGGGCAGAGGAGAGGACCTGGGGGATGCAATGAGAGAGAGGGACCCACTGAAGTCCTTGTAGAGAGAGGAGGAGGACTTCTTCAAGGTAGGCATCCTTGGAAGAGGCTGCGCAGTCAGGTTATAATCAACCAGGAGACAGTGGGGACTGCCGATGTTGGAGATCAGCATTGAGAGTGTGGCGCTGGAAAAGCACAGCCGGTCAGGTAGCATCCGAGGGTCAGGAGGAGATGCTTACCTTGAAGACGTTCTGCTCCTCTCTCTACAAGGACCTCAGTGAATCTGTCTCTCACTGCAACCCTAGGTCCTCTCCTCTGCTCTAAAACTACCTCCCCCTCCACCCCACACCCCCTCCCACTTACCTCACCACCCTCCTATCAACCTGTGACTCTACCTGCTGCCTGACCTGCTGTGCTTTTCCAGCACCACACTCTTGACTCTGATCTCCAGCATCTTCAGTCCCCACTTTCTCTGATATGAATAGAAGGGGTTAGTGGGATATGAGCCAAATTATGGCAAATGGGACCATATTAATTTCGGAAAACTGGTTGCCATGGGCGAGTTGGACCGAAGGGTCTGTTTCCGTGCATTACATCCCTATAACTTTGTGACTATAATTTTGCCAGAGATTTGCCAGTATTGAGTGTAACTAAAGTGTAACAAGTCTTATATATGTGTGGCAATTACATACTCTACAATATAGTGATGTAAACACCTTTCATCAGGGTGACAGGATGTAGAGGTGTACAGCACCCGAGAGTATAAATTCACTATTTGTTCTCAGATTATTTCCTACATCAACAAACTGGGGGAATTGAATGTGCTTGTTACTTAGACAGCTCATTCGGATTGAAGGATTCCGTCAGCATGGTCTGATAGATCGGCTGATGTGAAAGTGAAAACCACGCCTGGTCGATGGGGAGTAAGATGTTTCTCTGTGTTCCTCCCATTCTCTGAAGCAGCAGTTCAGATGACTGCCACTCCTTCAATCTAATTCCAGCCCATGTTGATGACAGGAATATCTTTGCTGGAGTTGCTGTAAATTTGTGGTGCTGCTCATTCCTGATGAAGAGTTTATGCTCAAAACGTTGACCCTCCTGCTCCTCGGATGCTGCCTGACCTGTTGTGCTTTTCCAGTGTCACACTCTCGACTGTAATCTCCCGCACCTGCAGTTCTCACTCTCTCCCATTGCTGTAAATTTAATCACTTGTTACAATTTCTGGCCGGAAAACGGGTCACCATGGACGAGTTGGACCGAAGGGTCTGTTTCTGTGCTGTACATCCCTATGACTCTGTGACGATATTTTTACCAGAGATTTGAAAGTATTGAGTGTAACTAATGTGTCATGAGTCTTATAAAACCTTGAAAAATTCCTTTTATGAGGAATATTTTTCTTTTTATACACAGTGATAAATGACACTTTTATTTTCATTAACTATTAAAGGACCCCTTCATATTTATGTGCCCAAGGAGTGAGAACTAAAATAAAAATGAAAACTGTGAAATATTTATGTTGAATAAACTGCATGACTGCTAAATGTCCCAACTAAAACATTGAGATTAACACAACCACAACAATACATATATTCTCCTTAATAGTAAATCATCATCGTCCCATTTCCTGGTACCTCAGGTGATTCCACGTGGAGGTGATGATTATAATCAATATCCCATTTCTCATTCTATCTTTCTCTCTTGTCTCTCTTTACACTGACCATTCTAACCTAGCACGATGCTCCCTGACCGTAAGCAGACAGTAAGGAAAAACATTGTATTTTATTTTAAATATCTATGCAATCTATAATTGCTTCAAAGGGTATTTTGAAAAACATTTTTCAATGTTTCCATTAATGGTGAAAGAATCAATTGTAATTTTTTTTTGAACGAGAAGTAATGTTGGTCTGAGTGACCTGGCAAACCTTAACCTGGAAGTTGTACCAACAGAAGGGAAGCTAAGATGGCAGCCACCTAACCGAAGGTAAAGGAGTGCTGCAGACCCGAGGGAGAGCTACAAACCGCAGAGCTGGAGGCGGGACAATCTGATGTAGGCTCCAACAGAAAGCAAACAGAGATAAACATGGCAACACCAGGAGGTAAATTCCTCTCAAGGAGAATATCTTATTTGGCAGAAAAGGAGAGAGGAGTGTTGGGAGGTACCCTATCTGGTTAATGAGGTGAAAAACTGGAATGCTGTGTGAATAATTCAGAGACTCCAAAGGGCTGTACGTTTTCCCCAAAAAATGGCCAAGCAGTGAACCAGCATGATATTGGTCGGTCAGTTGAGAAAAGGACTCAAGACCATCAGGAGAGACTTTGTGGAAGTTGTCTTACTGTTGATAATGATAGACCTGAAAGGTGGGGGTGAAAGCAATACTCAGATAGGACTCCTGACCCATACTGTGTAATTAAAGAGCAGTGGCATTATGGAACTGGGCAGCAACGTGCTGCTGTATTTCTAGTGGGGAGTGAAACACATTTGTGGTTGTGTAGACATGTCTTTGTTATATCAATTAGTTAAAGTGAAATTTATTTTTTGACTTGAAATATTGCTTGTCTGTTCACTCATGTAAAATTTGTGTGGTTCAGATTCATGTTAACGTGAAATCAAACAAATTGTGGAATCTTGTTAGCCATTTGGGGATTTGGTGATTCTGGTTCTGGTCCAGAGAGGGTGGATTGATGTCTCACTGCAGAGCCTTGAAAACAAGCTCAAAGCTGGTGCTCCTTGTGCCTGAAGGAGTGCTGCTGAGTTGGAAGGGCTGGCTTTCAGATGTGACCTGGTCCTGTCAGCCCTCTGATTGTGGACAGGGAGATCCCATGGCATTCCCATGAGGAGAAGCCGGGGAGTTAGCCTGAGTGCGGCAGTCAGTATCTGTCATCAACCGACCTAACTAAACCAGGTGATCTGGTCATAGTCACATTGCTCATTATGGGATTTCGCTTTGTGTAAATGGCTGCCACTATTTCCATGTGAGAATGCCCTTAACCGTATTTAATGGGTTATAAAGTGCTTTGGGACATCCGGAATGACACTATAGGATTGAAACTATCTTTGCCGACCAGTCTCTTCAATAATCCAACTGGAGGAACATAGTCTGCAGCAGCTCCAGGTTGTGCAGAATCTCAGAGTCAGCAAAGACTCCTTCAGTAGCACAGTCACACTGACCTCCCTTCTGCTCAACGCAGAGTGCTGCGTTCTGTGTATTCTAGATGCCATATACTTCCCTTTCCTCTATGTGTGGCAATTACATACTCTACAACATAGTGATGTAAACACCTTTCATCAGGGTGACAGGATGTAGAGGTGTACAGCACCCGAGAGTATAAATTCGCTATTTGTTCTCAGATTATTTCCTACATCAACAAACTGGGGGAATTGAACGTGCTTGTTACTTAGACAGCTCATTCGGATTGAAGGATTCCGTCAGCATGGTCTGATAGATCGGCTGATGTGAAAGTGAAAACCACGCCTGGTCGATGGGGAGTAAGATGTTTCTCTGTGTTCCTCCCATTCTCTGAAGCAGCAGTTCAGATGACTGCCACTCCTTCAATCTAATTCCAGCCCATGTTGATGACAGGAATATCTTTGCTGGAGTTGCTGTATATTTGTGGTGCTGCTCATTCCTGATGAAGAGTTTATGCTCAAAACATCGACCCTCCTGCTCCTTGGATGCTGCCTGACCTGCTGTGCTTTTCCAGTGTCACACTCTCGACTGTAATCTCCCGCACCTGCAGTTCTCACTCTCTCCCATTGCTGTAAATCTAATCACTTGTTACAATTTCTGGCCGGAACTCTGGTCACCATGGACGAGTTGGACCGAAGGGTCTGTTTCCGCGCTGTACATCCCTATGACTCTGTGACGATATTTTTACCAGAGATTTGAAAGTATTGAGTGTAACTAATGTGTTATGCGTCTTATAAAACCTTGAAAAAATTCCTTTTATGAGGAATATTTTTCTTTTTATACACAGTGATAAATGACTCTTTTATTTTCATTAACTATTAAAGGACCACTTCATATTTATGTGCCCAAGGAGTGAGAACTAAAATAAAAATGAAAACTGTGAAATATTTATGTTGAATAAACTGCATGACTGCTAAATGTCCCACCTAAAACATTGAGATTAACACAACCACAACAATACATATGTTCTCCTTAATAGTAAATCATCATCGTCCCATTTCCTGGTACCTCAGGTGATTCCACGTGGAGGTGATGATTATAATCAATATCCCATTTCTCATTCTATCTTTCTCTCTTGTCTCTCTTTACACTGACCATTCTAACCTAGCACGATGCTCCCTGACCAGAAGCAGACAGTAAGGAAAAACATTGTACTTTATTTTAAATATCAATGCAATCTATAATTGCTTCAAAGAACTAATTCCTGGAATATGGTGCCAATGTTGAGGCTGGCATTTATTGCCCGTGCCTGATTTCCCTGAGGGTGAAGGTGATGGAAGGTAGGAAGCTCTAGGATTTGGATCCAGGAGGGGGGGTGCTGGGGGGCTTCATGGGGAGCACAGAGACGATCGTGCACCACCTTCTGTTAGTGATCTGTGATAACCACCGTCAGGAAGAGGCCGATTCCAAATGAAGCAGCAGCAGACAATTGTTTCAAGATCAACATTAATGAATAAATAAGAAAGGAGTTTTGCTTCATGTTAGAATGTAGCCTCCCTGGGAATGTTTGAAACTGAAATGAGCTGCCAGAAAAGAAGAGAGAATGTTATTTTGCTGAAATATAAATTTCTCTTGGGATGGATCAGTTTTATATATGAAGAGTTTAGGAGAAGTTTGTATTGAGGAAGGTAATTGTAAGTAAATCCCTGTATATTTCAGTGCTTAATCCTATAACCCATTTAATTGTATTAAGGGCCCCAGTCCCAACACTATATAACTACAGGGCACCATTATAATATTTTAATGCAAGCTTTTCTGTCAAGGCCTTGAAACAAGAACATCGAATAACTATTGGGCTCTTCAATCACCAGAGCTCTGCAGTTACTCAGTTTATAAGTGACTGGACAGATTGAACAGACTGATAGAGAGATCACAATCTGCTCTTGAACATTATGGAAAGGTTTTATGTAGTAATTGCATAGAATGTGAGTTCTCTGGTTGGGGCTGTTAACCTGGTCCAATCAGGGAGCCCTGGCTGACAGATAGAAATAGGAGGGTCAGGGGTTCCGGTCACTCTCGGAGCATGGTCTGAGCGAGCTGGGCGAGTGTCATGTGCTGTACACGTGTAAAAAAAGGATGACTTGGTGACAGAATACCAGCCTCTGTGCAGGAGGAGGCTCATATGGAGCCTAACATGATCAGTTTGTCTGAATAGCCTGTACCTGTGCTGCAATATTATGGGGAAGGTCATAAAATTGGCTCCCTGCTCTTCCAAGATGTTAAAGGATCACAAACTCTAAAACGGACCTTTACATAGAGAGTGACTTCACAATATGTCTGCCAGCAGATTCCCAATCCACTCAGAATCCCAGCTCTTTGGCACTTGCAGGAGCATTGCTGCTGGAAGGGGTGAGGGTGATGGGGTGTACACAGACTCATACAAACCCTGTTAATTTTACAGGGAAGAGAATCTGTTACAGGCACCTTCTAACTTGGTATCCTGTGGCTCTGAGTTTTTGACAGATTTCACATTCAGTTTGTAGCCGTGATTCAGCTGTCAATCCAAACAGCTCAAGGAAAGAGCAAGGCATGGGCTGGCTGAGAGCGATACATAAAGAATTGGTCATTATTGTCCCCCCAGGGGCTGGAACTGATCACAGGAGCCTGAGTTCCACCCCACACTCTGAACTGGGAATGAATTAGAATGTGGCCAAAGTGTAATTTTTCTGCACTGCTAATAGTTAACAATCACCCAACACCAGGTTATAGTCCAACAGGTTTATTTGGAAGCACTAGCTTTCAGAGCGCTGCTCCTTCAGCAGGTGGTTGTGGAGGGTAAGATCTTGCTCACAGACTTTATAGCCTAAGGAGTTCAATGTCTTGGAGATATGATACAGTAAACAATCTTAGATTAAAACTTTCATCTGTTCTAGTATAATGTGCTGGTTTCTGTTCTTTGATATGGAAATCCTGGAACTTCTTTGAAATTGCACTCTCAAGATAGCTCAGGTTTTTAAACAATAGGTGTGAATTCTGTCTGTATCCCAACGCTATGTCAGACTGACAAACCCTCTGTATAGTTTTACAGAGTGTTATATGGATTTATGCAGTTTTTTGAGCTAAATAAGATGCAATTCTGCAAAAACAAATTCACCCCTTAAGCTTATAAGTGTGCACACATAGGAGTGACGGATGGAGTGTGCATGTGAGTGCACGTGATAGAGTGTGTGTGTGAACGTGGTGGGGTATGTGTGAGCAGGTGTGCATGTGTGGGTGTGAGTGCGGGGGGTCCATTGCTAATGTAACAATCTGTTCCTGTCACATTTCTTCAGAGTAATGAAGCAGCTTGTGGGGGAGCCCACGGGGAAACAGGCCATAGACTGAGTGTGTACATGTGCTGGTTATTGGACAGTGTGTGTATGCGCTGTGTGTTGGACAGTGTGTGTGTGTGCTGGGTATTAAACTGTCTGTTTGTGCTGGGCATTAAACAGTGTGTATAAGTGCTGGGTTTTGGACAGTGTGTATATGTGCTGGGTATTGGACAGTGTCTATATTTGCTGGGTATTGTACAGTGTGTGTATGTGCTGGGTATTGGACAGTGTGTATATGTGCTGGGTATTGTACAGTGTGTATGTGCTGGGTATTGGACAGTGTGTGTATGTGCTGGGTATTGGACAGTGTGTATATGTGCTGGGTACTGGACAGTGTGTGTATGTGCTGGGTATTGTGCAGTGTGTGTATGTGCTGGGTATTGGACAGTGTGTGCATGTGCTGGGTATTGGACAGTGTGTATATGTGCTGGGTATTGTACAGTGTGTGTATGTGCTGGGTAGTGGACAGTGTGTATATGTGCTGGGTATTGGACAGTGTGTGTATGTGCTGGGTATTGGACAGTGTGTGTATGTGCTGGGTATTGGACAGTGTGTATATGTGCTGGGTATTGGACAGTGTGTGTACGTGCTGGGTATTAGACAATGTGTGTATGTGCTGGGTATTGGACAGTGTGTATGTGCTGGGTATTGGACAGTGTGTGTATGTGCTGGGTATTGGACAGTGTGTATGTGCTGGGTATTGGACAGTGTGTATATGTGCTGGGTACTGGACAGTGTGTATATGTGCTGGGGATTGGACAGTGTGTGTATGTACTGGGTATTAGACAGTGTTTATATGCGCTGGGTATTGGACAGTGTGTGTATGTGCTGAGCATTGGACAGTGTGTATATGTGCTGGGTATTAGACAGTGTGTGTATGTGCTGGGTATTGGACAGTGTGTATATGTGCTGGGTATTGGACAGTGTGTATGTGCTGGGTATTGGACAGTGTGTGTATGTGCTGGGTATTGGACAGTGTATATGTGCTGGGTATTTGACAGTGTGTGTATGTGCTGGGTATTAGACAGTGTGTGTATGCGCTGGGTATTGGACAGTGTGTGTGTGTGCTGGGTACTGGACAGTGTGTGTATGTGCTGGGTATTGGACAGTGTGTGTATGTGCTGGGTATGGGACAGTGTGTGTGTGTGCTGGGTATTGGACAGTGTGTATATGTGCTGGGTATTGGGCAGTGTGTACATGTGCTGGGTATTGGACAGTGTGTGTATGTGCTGGGTATTGGACAGTGTGTGTATGTGCTGGGTAGAGGATAGTGTGTGTATGTACTGGGTATTGGACAGTGTGTGTATGTGCTGGGTACTGGACAGTGTGTATATGTGCTGGGTATTGGACAGTGTGTATATGTGCTGGGTATTGGACAGTGTGCATATGTGCTGGGTATTGGGCAGTGCGTGTATGTGCTGGGTATTGGACAGTGCGTGTATGTGCTGGGTATTGGGCAGTGTGTACATGTGCTGGGTATTGGACAGTGTGTGTATGTGCTGGGTATTGGACAGTGTGTGTATGTGCTGGGTAGAGGATAGTGTGTGTATGTACTGGGTATTGGACAGTGTGTGTATGTGCTGGGTACTGGACAGTGTGTATATGTGCTGGGTATTGGACAGTGTGTATATGTGCTGGGTATTGGACAGTGTGCATATGTGCTGGGTATTGGACAGTGCGTGTATGTGCTGGGTATTGGACAGTGCGTGTATGTGCTGGGTATTGGACAGTGTGTGTATGTGCTGGGTATTGGACAGTGTGTATATGTGCTGGGTATTGGGCAGTGTGTGTGTGTGCTGGGTATTGGACAGTGTGTATATGTGCTGGGTAGTGGACAGTGTGTATATGTGCTGGGTTTGTACAGTGTGTGTATGTGCTGGGTATTGGACAGTGTGTGTATGTGGTGGGTATTGGACAGTGTGTATATGTGCTGGGTATTGGACAGTGTGTGTATGTGCTGGGTATTGGACAGTGTGTATATGTGCTGGGTAGTGGACAGTGTGTATATGTGCTGGGTATTGGACAGTGTGTGTATGTGCTGGGTATTGTACAGTGTGTGTATGTGCTGGGTATTGGACAGTGCGTGTATGTGCTGGGTATTGGACAGTGTGTATATGTGCTGGGTATTGGACAGTGTGTGTATGTGCTGGGTATTGAACATTGTGTGTATGTGCTGGGTATTGGACAGTGTGTATTTGTGCTGGGTATTGGACAGTGTGTGTATTTGCTGGGTATTGAACATTGTGTGTATGTGCTGGGTATTGGTCCGTGTGTATTTGTGCTGGGTATTGGAGAGTGTGTGTATTTGCTGGGTATTGGACAGTGTGTGTATGTGCTGGGTATTGTACAGTGTGTGTATGTGCTGGGTATTGGTCAGTGTGTATTTGTGCTGGGTATTGGAGAGTGTGTGTATTTGCTGGGTATTGGACAGTGTGTGTATGTGCTGGGTATTGTACAGTGTGTGTATGTGCTGGGTATTGGACAGTGTGTATGTGGTGGGTATTGGACAGTGTGTGTATGTGCTGGGTACTGGACAGTGTGTATATGTGCTGGGGATTGGACAGTGTGTGTATGTGCTGGGTATTGGACAGTGTGTATGTGCTGGGTATTGGTCAGTGTGTGTATGTGCTGGGTACTGGACAGTGTGTATATGTGCTGGTTATTGGACAGTGTGTGTATGTGCTGGGTATTGGACAGTGTGTATATGTGCTGGGTATTGGACAGTGTGTGTATGTGCTGGGTATTGGACAGTGTGTGTATGTACTGGGTATTAGACAGTGTTTATATGTGCTGGGTATTGGACAGTGTGTGTATGTGCTGAGCATTGGACAGTGGGTATATGTGCTGGGTATTAGACAGTGTGTGTATGTGCTGGGTATTGGGCAGTGTGTATATGTGCTGGGTATTGGACAGTGTGTGTATGTGCTGGGTATTGGACAGTGTGTATATGTGCTGGGTATTGGACAGTGTATATGTGCTGGGTATTTGACAGTGTGTGTATGTGCTGGGTATTAGACAGTGTGTGTATGCGCTGGGGATTGGACAGTGTGTGTGTGTGCTGGGTACTGGACAGTGTGTGCATGTGCTGGGTATTGGACAGTGTGTGTATGTGCTGGGTATTGGACAATGTGTGTGTGCTGGGTATTGGACAGTGTGTATATGTGCTGGGTATTGGGCAGTGTGTACATGTGCTGGGTATTGGACAGTGTGTGTATGTGCTGGGTATTGGACAGTGTGTGTATGTGGTGGGTATTGGACAGTGTGTATATGTGCTGGGTATTGTACAGTGTGTGTATGTGCTGGGTAGTGGACAGTGTGTGTATGTGCTGGGTATTGGACAGTTTGTGTATGTGCTGGGTATTGGACAGTGTGTGTATGTGGTGGGTATTGGACAGTGTGTGTGTGTGCTGGGTATTGGGCAGTGTGTATATGTGCTGGGTATTGGGCAGTGTGTACATGTGCTGGGTATTGGACAGTGTGTGTATGTGCTGGGTATTGTACAGTGTGTGTATGTGCTGGGTATTGGACAGTGTGTGTATGGGGTGGGTATTGGACAGTGTGTATATGTGCTGGGTATTGTACAGTGTGTGTATGTGCTGGGTAGTGGACAGTGTGTATATGTGCTGGGTATTGGACAGTTCGTGTATGTGCTGGGTATTGGACAGTGTGTGTATGTGGTGGGTATTGGACAGTGTGTGTGTGTGCTGGGTATTGGGCAGTGTGTATATGTGCTGGGTATTGGGCAGTGTGTACATGTGCTGGGTATTGGACAGTGTGTGTATGTGCTGGGTATTGGACAGTGTGTGTATGTGCTGGGTAGAGGATAGTGTGTGTATGTACTGGGTATTGGACAGTGTGTGTATGTGCTGGGTACTGGACAGTGTGTATATGTGCTGGGTATTGGACATGGGTATATGTGCTGGGTAGTGGACAGTGTGCATACGTGCTGGGTATTGGACAGTGTGTGTATGTGCTGGGTATTGTACAGTGCGTGTATGTGCTGGGTATTGGACAGTGTGTGTATGTGCTGGGTATTGGACAGTGTGTATATGTGCTGGGTATTGGGCAGTGTGTGTGTGTGCTGGGTATTGGACAGTGTGTATTTGTGCTGGGTATTGGACAGTGTGTGTATGTGCTGGGTATTGGACAGTGTGTATATGTGCTGGGTATTGGACAGTGTGTATATGTGCTGGGTAGTGGATAGTGTGTATATGTGCTGGGTATTGTACAGTGTGTGTATGTGCTGGGTATTGGACAGTGTGTATATGTGCTGGGAAGTGGACAGTGTGTATATGTGCTGGGTATTGTACAGTGTATATATGTGCTGGGTATTGGACAGTGTGTGTATGTGCTGGGTATTGGTCAGTGTGTATTTGTGCTGGGTATTGGACAGTGTGTGTATTTGCTGGGTATTGGACAGTGTGTATATGTGCTGGGTATTGGACAGTGTGTGTATGTGCTGGGTATTGTACAGTGTGTGTATGTGCTGGGTATTGGACAGTGTGTATTTGTGCTGGGTATTGGAGAGTGTGTGTATGTGCTGGGAAGTGGACAGTGTGTATATGTGCTGGGTATTGGACAGTGTGTGTATTTGCTGGGTATTGGACCGTGTGTATATGTGCTGGGTATTGAACATTGTGTGTGTGTGCTGGGTATTGTACAGTGTGTGTATGTGCTGGGTATTGTACAGTGTGTGTATGTGCTGGGTATTGGACAGTGTGTATATGTGCTGGGAAGTGGACAGTGTGTATATGTGCTGGGTATTGGACAGTGTGTGTATGTGCTGGGTATTGAACATTGTGTGTATGTGCTGGGTATTGGTCAGTGTGTATTTGTGCTGGGTATTGGACAGTGTGTGTATTTGCTGGGTATTGAACATTGTGTGTATGTGCTGGGTATTGGTCAGTGTGTATTTGTGCTGGGTATTGGACAGTGCGTGTATGTGCTGGGTATTGGACAGTGTGTGTATGTGCTGGGTATTGGACAGTGTGTGCATGTGCTGGGTATTGGACAGTGTGTATATGTGCTGGGAAGTGGACAGTGTGTATATGTGCTGGGTATTGGACAGTGTGTGTATGTGCTGTGTATTGAACATTGTGTGTATGTGCTGGGTATTGTACAGTGTGTGTATGTGCTGGGTATTGGACAGTGTGTGTATGTGCTGGGTATTGGACAGTGTGTATATGTGCTGGGAAGTGGACAGTGTGTATATGTGCTGGGTATTGGACAGTGTGTGTATGTGCTGGGTATTGAACATTGTGTGTATGTGCTGGGTATTGGTCAGTGTGTATTTGTGCTGGGTATTGGACAGTGTGTGTATTTGCTGGGTATTGGACAGTGTGTATATGTGCTGGGTATTGGACAGTGTGTGTATGTGCTGGGTATTGTACAGTGTGTGTATGTGCTGGGTATTGGACAGTGTGTGTATGTGCTGGGTATTGGACAGTGTGTGCATGTGCTGGGTATTGGACAGTGTGTATATGTGCTGGGAAGTGGACAGTGTGTATATGTGCTGGGTATTGGACAGTGTGTGTATGTGCTGTGTATTGAACATTGTGTGTATGTGCTGGGTATTGTACAGTGTGTGTATGTGCTGGGTATTGGACAGTGTGTGTATGTGCTGGGTATTGGACAGTGTGTATATGTGCTGGGAAGTGGACAGTGTGTATATGTGCTGGGTATTGGACAGTGTGTGTATGTGCTGGGTATTGAACATTGTGTGTATGTGCTGGGTATTGGTCAGTGTGTATTTGTGCTGGGTATTGGAGAGTGTGTGTATTTGCTGGGTATTGGACAGTGTGTATATGTGCTGGGTATTGGACAGTGTGTGTATGTGCTGGGTATTGTACAGTGTGTGTATGTGCTGGGTATTGGACAGTGTGTATGTGCTGGGTATTGGACAGTGTGTGTATGTGCTGGGTACTGGACAGTGTGTATATGTGCTGGGTATTGGACAGTGTGTGTATGTGCTGGGTATTGGACAGTGTGTATGTGCTGGGTATTGGACAGTGTGTGTATGTGCTGGGTACTGGACAGTGTGTATATGTGCTGGTTATTGGACAGTGTGTGTATGTGCTGGGTATTGGACAGTGTGTATATGTGCTGGGTATTGGACAGTGTGTGTATGTGCTGGGTATTGGACAGTGTGTGTATGTACTGGGTATTAGACAGTGTTTATATGTGCTGGGTATTGGACAGTGTGTGTATGTGCTGAGCATTGGACAGTGGGTATATGTGCTGGGTATTAGACAGTGTGTGTATGTGCTGGGTATTGGGCAGTGTGTATATGTGCTGGGTATTGGACAGTGTGTGTATGTGCTGAGTATTGGACAGTGTGTATATGTGCTGGGTATTGGACAGTGTGTATATGTGCTGGGTATTTGACAGTGTGTGTATGTGCTGGGTATTAGACAGTGTGTGTATGCGCTGGGTATTGGACACTGTGTGTGTGTGCTGGTTACTGGACAGTGTGTGTATGTGCTGGGTATTGGACAGTGTGTGTATGTGCTGGGTATTGGACAGTGTGTGTGTGTGCTGGGTATTGGACAGTGTGTATATGTGCTGGGTATTGGGCAGTGTGCACATGTGCTGGGTATTGGACAGTGTGTGTATGTGCTGGGTATTGGACAGTGTGTGTATGTGGTGGGTATTGGACAGTGTGTATTTGTGCTGGGTATTGGACAGTGTGTATATGTGCTGGGTATTGGACAGTGTGTATATGTGCTGGGTATTGGACAGTGTGTATATTTGCTGAGTATTGGGCAGTGTGTGTGTGTGCTGGGTATTGGACAGTGTGTATTTGTGCTGGCTATTGGACAGTGTGTGTATGTGCTGGGTATTGGACAGTGTGTATATGTGCTGGGTATTGGACAGTGTGTGTATGTGCTGGGTATTGGACAGTGTGTATATTTGCTGAGTATTGGGCAGTGTGTGTGTGTGCTGGGTATTGGACAGTGTGTATTTGTGCTGGGTATTGGACAGTGTGTATATGTGCTGGGTAGTGGACAGTGTGTGTATGTGCTGGGTATTGTACAGTGTGTGTATGTGCTGGGTATTGGACAGTGTGTATATGTGCTGGGAAGTGGACAGTGTGTATATGTGCTGGGTATTGTACAGTGTATAGATGTGCTGGGTATTGGACAGTGTGTGTATGTGCTGGGTATTGGTCAGTGTGTATTTGTGCTGGGTATTGGACAGTGTGTGTATTTGCTGGGTATTGGACAGTGTGTATATGTGCTGGGTATTGGACAGTGTGTGTATGTGCTGGGTATTGTACAGTGTGTGTATGTGCTGGGTATTGGACAGTGTGTATGTGCTGGGTATTGGACAGTGTGTGTATGTGCTGGGTACTGGAAAGTGTGTATATGTGCTGGGTAGAGGATAGTGTGTGTATGTACTGGGTATTGGACAGTGTGTGTATGTGCTGGGTACTGGACAGTGTGTGTATGTGCTGGGTACTGGACAGTGTGTATATGTGCTGGGTATTGGACAGTGTGTATATGTGCTGGGTATTGGACAGTGTGTATATGTGATGGGTATTGGACAGTGTGTGTATGTGCTGGGTATTGGACAGTGTGTGTATGTACTGGGTATTAGACAGTGTTTATATGTGCTGGGTATTGGACAGTGTGTGTATGTGGTGGGCATTGGACAGTGTGTATATGTGCTGGGTATTAGACAGTGTGTGTATGTGCTGCGTATTGGGCAGTGTGTATATGTGCTGGGTATTGGACAGTGTGTGTATGTGCTGAGTATTGGACAGTGTGTATATGTGCTGGGTATTGGACAGTGTATATGTGCTGGGTATTTGACAGTGTGTGTATGTGCTGGGTATTAGACAGTGTGTGTATGCGCTGGGTATTGGACAGTGTGTGTGTGTGCTAGGTACTGGACAGTGCGTGTATGTGCTGGGTATTGGACAGTGTGTGTATGTGGTGGGTATTGGACAGTGTGTGTGTGTGCTGGGTATTGGACAGTGTGTATATGTGCTGGGTATTGGGCAGTGTGTACATGTGCTGGGTATGGGACAGTGTGTGTATGTGCTGGGTATTGGACATTGTGTGTATGTGGTGGGTATTGGACAGTGTGTATATGTGCTGGGTATTGTACAGTGTGTGTATGTGCTGGGTATTGGACAGTGTGTATATTTGCTGAGTATTGCACATTGTGTGTATGTACTAGGCTTTGGATTGTAAACCACCCCATGGGGTCTTTCATTTTCCAGTAAAAGCTGTGTGTGACAGCTACCTCAAGGCTGAACCGTATGATTACTGGAGCGAGCTTTGATGTCTGTTGCAATGTGAAAGCAGTCAATCTTTTCCCCGTCCTCCAGTCCTCCTCGCTGTATGGGAGAGTTGGTGCCAGGGAACAGAGCTTCACTAACAGACTTACAGAATAGCAATGGGCCACAGTCCCTGCCAGCTGTGTAGCTGTATGTACATGCAGGTGATGTTGTTCACCTCTAGCAATGTATTCCAGGACAACCTCACCAACTATTCATTCAAAGCCCCTCTCTCTATTCTGCGTGGACATTGCCTTTGTTCACATTCTAGTTGGAGTGCTTCTTGCAGTTGGTGATTGTGTGAGAAAAATATTATTATTTTAAAGCTATTACTGAAAGAACCACAGGAGACACATCTAAACAATTGTTTAGACAAGATACCTTGGATTCACTGCCTGGGTGGACAATGGAATTGATCGATTAAAAGAGAGTTGAAGAATGAAGGGAACAGCTGACTGGGTATGGGAGTGGGATGTTTGTATCAGTCTTTCAAAGAGTCAGTATTGCGTCAATGGGCTGAGCGACCTCCGTCTGTGTTCATATAATTGTTTCACCACGTGAACTATCAGGGAATAATTACTCGCAGCCTATCAGCTTGATTGTGACACTTAGGGAATAAGATTGGTTTATATTATGTCTGGTGAACCGATATTTTCCAGGTATATGAAGAACTGATAATAGTCATGAGTCTTACACATTGACAGCATTGAATCAGGCCCTTTGGCCCAACTTATCCATTCCATCCAGTTGTTACAATTGACCCAGTCCCATTTGCCTGCATTTGGTCCATATCCCTCATTACCCATCCCATCCAAGTACCTGTCCAAATGATTCTTAAATGGTGTAATTGTACTTGCTTCCACCACTACCTCTGACAGCCCATTTGAGACACTCACCACCGACCGACTCTGCATGGTCATCTTAAGAGAATCCTGAATGAGGGCTCACAAGTCACTTTGTGCTTCAGGTTTCTGAAGCCTTTCCCCAGTTAGATGTTCGGAGACGTATGCCTCTCTTCTCCCAACCATAGTGCATGGCCTCACACTTTCCCACATTGTCCTCCACCTGCCCCTTCTTTGCCCACTCTCCTCATCTGCCCAAGTCCTTCCGCAGCCTCCTTGGTTCCTCAGTAGAACCTGTCTCTCCATTTGCATCATCTGCAAGCTTAGCAACAATGTCCTCAGCTCCTGGATCCAGGTTGTTAAGGTACAGCATTAACAGTTATGGTCCCAATATGGACTCCTGCAAAATTCCACTCGCCACCAGCTGCCATCCTGAGGCGAACCCCACTCTCTGCCTTCTGCCAATCAAGTACCTTGCCCCTAACACAATGGGCTCTTACCGAATTTAACAGCCTCCTGTGCAGCATCTTGTCATAGGTCCTTCTGGAAATCAAAATCAATCATATCCACTGGCTCCTCCTTTGTCTAATTTTATCATTACTTCCACAAAGAATTCAAACATGATCTGTTAGGCATGATCTCCTGTTTACAACGCCATGTTGACTCAGCCCTATTTCACTATGATTTGGAGATGCCGGTGTTGGACTGGGGTGTACAAAGTTAAAAATCACACAACACCAGGTTATAGTCCAACAGGTTTAATTGGAAGCACACTAGCTTTCGGAGCGACGCTCCTTCATCAGGTGGTAGTGGAGGACTCGATCGTAACACAGAATTTATAACAAAAATTTACAGTGTGATGTAACTGAAATTATACATTGAAAAATTGATTGTTAAGCCTTTCATCTGTTAGAATACAGTGATAGTTTCACTTCTTTCATGTGTAAATCACAAAACCCTTTTTTTAAAAGTTGCATTCTCGAGTTAGCTGTTAACAATGGTGATAACTATTTTACAATGCACTTTCAAGTACTTTGCAATCTCACCCAATTATCCCTGAACTAACGCATGAGATTATCTGTCCCCTTGTTCAGACATTGCTGCCAGACCTACTAAATAATAACAACAACATGCAAGGCCCGAATGGACACTGAGCCATTATGATTAGGAATTCCCAGCTTCAATATCTGAGCCATACGTTAACTGACCTCACAATCAGGTGTGACAATTACAGCCAACACCCTCAGGCCAAGGAGGGGGAAGATGAGCCAGGACCCTGGCACACAGGTCTGTGGACATCACGTGAAGGCAAGATCAGGCTCCTCTCTGACATTCACATGAAGAATAGTCACTGACTGAAGATTCTATAGGACCACAATTACAAATTCACACAGGGTAGGTCTCCACCCAGACCCATTCCCCTACATTTACCCCTTCACCTAACACTACGGGCAATTTAGAATGACCAATTCACCTAAACTGCACATCTTTAGACTGTGGGAGGAAACCAGAGCACCCGGAGGAAACCCACGCAGACACGGGGAGAATGTGCAAACTCTACACAGACAGTTGCCCGAGGTGGGAACTGAACCCGGGTCTCTGGCGCTGTGAGGCAGCAGTGCTAACCACTGTGCCACCGTGCTGCCCATGTTGTATTGTTCATGTTGATGATGGTTATTTTCATTGTAGTTTTCATTTTCTGGTGTGGGTTACATATTCTTATTATACGTTCTCATGACAGTTGTAACACATGCTGTCAAATATCATCAGGGTGGTTTCTATAGGATGGCTCAGAATTTTTGATGACATTTGACAGCTGCATGTCCTTGAATAAGTCCTGTGTTGGGTGACTCACATTCCTGTACGCACCAAAGATGGCACAATCCAATTGTTTTTCTGTACTTGCTGTTTGTTGCACTATTTGAGAGAGAGAGCACTTCATTCCGAATGATTGGACTTCCCCCCCCGGACTGGGATCACAAACGATGTCAGGAATGAACCGAAGCCTTCAGCCCAGCCATCGATCGAGGAATCCCAATGGGCAGAAGGGTGTAAGGACAAAGAACAAAGAACATTACAGCCCAGGAACAGGCCCTTCGGCCCTCCAAGCCTGCACCAATCCAGATCCTCTATCTAAACCTGCCGCCTATTTTCCAAGGATCTGTATCCCTCTGCTCCCTGCCCATTCATGGGTCTGTCTAGATCCATCTTAAATGACAGCATTGCTCCTACCACCTCCACTGGCAACATGTTCCAGGCCACCGGAACCCTCTGTGTGAAGAACTTTCCACGTATATCTCCCATAAATGTTTCCCCTCTCACTTTGAACTCATCATCCCGAGTAATTGAGTCCTCCACTCTGAGAAAACGTTTCTTGCTATCCACTCTGTCTACACCTCTCATGATTTTGTATGCCTCAATCAGGACCCACCCCCCCAACCTCTTTCCTCTTCATGAAAATAACCCTAATCTACGCAATCTCTCTTCATATCTAGCACCCTCCACACCAGGTAATATCCTGGCGAACCTCCTCTGCATCGTCTCCAAAGCATCCACATTGTTTTGGTAATGTGGTGACCAGAACTGTGCGCGTTATTCCAAATGTGGCCGAACCAAAGTCCTACACAACTGTAACATCACCTGCCAACTCTTGTACTCAATCCTCCGTCCGATGAAGGAAAACATGCTGTGTGGCTCTTGACCACTTTACTGACCTGTGTTGTCACTTTCAGGGAACAATGGACCTGAACACCCAGATCTTTCTGTACATCAATTTTGCCCAGGACATTTCCACTTACTGTATAGTTCACTCCTGAGTTGGATTTTCCAAAATGCATCACCTCACTTTTGACCAGATTGAACTCCATCTGCCATTTCTCTGCCCAGCTCTCCAATCTATCTATATTCTGCTACATTCTCTGACAGTCCCCTTCACTATCTGCTCCTCCACCAATCTTAGTGTCGACTGTAAACTTATTAATCAGACCACCTATTCCTTCTTCCAGATCATTTCTGTATATCACCAACAGCAGTGCTCCCAGCATGGGTCCCTGTGGGCCACCACTGCTCACACGTCTCCATTTTGAGAAGTTCCCTTCCACTACTACTCTCTGTCTCCTGCTGCCCAGCCAGTTCTCTATCCATCTCGCTAGAACAGCCTAGACCCCATGTGACTTCACCTTCTCCATCAGCCTACCCTGGGGAACTTTATCAAATGCTTTATGGCATCTACAGTCCTTCCCTCATCAATCAACTTTGTCACTTCCTCAAAGAATTCTATTAAGTTGGTAAAACATGATCGTCCCTGCACAGAAACCATGTTGCTGACCACTGGTAGGCCTATTTTTTTCCAAATGGGAATAGATCCTATCCCTCAGTATCTTCTCCAGCAGCTTCCCTACCACTGACAGCAGGCTGACTGGTCTATAATTATCTGGAGTATCCTTGCTACCTTTCTTAAACAAGGGACAACATTAGCAATCCTCCAGTTCTCTAGGTCCTCACCTGTGTACAAGAATGCTGCAAAGATATCTGTTAAGGCCCCAGCTATTTCTGCTCTCGTTTCCCTCAGTAACCTGGGATAGATCCTGGGGATTTGTCCACCGTAATGCCTTTTAGAATAGCCAACACTTCCTCCCTCCTAGTGCTGACTTGACCTAGAGTAATCAAACATCTATCCTTTGTTGTGGTTCTGTTCGCCGAGCTGGAAGTTTTTGCTGCAAACATTTCGTTCCCTGGCTAGGGAACATCATCAGTGCTATTGGAGCCTCCTGTGAAGCGCTGCTTTGATGTTTCTTCCGGTATTTATAGTGGTTTGTTCTTGCCGCTTCCGGGTGTCAGTTTCAGCTGTAGTAGTTTGTATGTGGGGTCCAGGTCCATGTGTCTGTTAATGGAGTTTGTGGATGAATGCCATGCCTCTAGGAATTCCCTGGCTGTTCTCTGTCTGGCTTGTCCTATGATGGTAGTGTTTTCCCAGTCAAATTCATGTTCCTGGTTGTCTGAGTGTATGGCTACTAGGGATAGCTGGTCGTGTCGTTTTGTGGCTAGCTGATGTTCATGGATGCGGATTGTTAGCTGTCTTCCTGTTTGTCCTATATAGTGTCCTATATACATTATATAGGACAAACAGGAAGACAGCTAACAATCCGCATCCATGAACATCAGCTAGCCACAAAACGACACGACCAGCTATCCCTAGTAGCCATACACTCAGACAACCAGGAACATGAATTTGACTGGGAAAACACTACCATCATAGGACAAGCCAGACAGAGAACAGCCAGGGAATTCCTAGAGGCATGGCATTCATCCACAAACTCCATTAACAGACACATGGACCTGGACCCCACATACAAACTACTACAGCTGAAACTGACACCCGGAAGCGGCAAGAACAAACCACTATAAATACCGGAAGAAACATCAAAGCAGCGCTTCACAGGAGGCTCCAATAGCACTGATGATGTTCCCTAGCCAGGGAACGAAACGTTTGCAGCAAAAACTTCCAGCTCGACGAACAGAACCACAACAACGGACACCCGAGCTACAAATCTTCAACCAGACTTTAAACATCTATCCCTCACCTCAATATCTGTCATGTCCATCTCCTCGGTGAATACTAATCCAAAATACTCATTAAGAATCTCACCCATTTTCTCTGACTCCATGCATAACTTCCTTCCTTTGTCCTCCTTTGAGAGCTATTGTTCTTGCTCCTTTCTTATTATTTACTTAATAAATGTTCATATTTAAATAAATTTATGTTGTCGTATCTTCTCTTAACTATGTTTACCGGAATCCAAGCAACCATTTGTATACACTCTGTGATCCAATATAGTCACATCTTCAGAGAGGGTTACTGGTGGTAAGGGAATAAAAAAAAATTAAAATCAATTAAATAGTCAGCAGTCAAGTTGAAAATGGTTTTGAATTTTATTCCAGAACCTAGTTTATGGGAGAGTGAGAAAACTGAAAGCTTGAGATGTTAGAGAACTGTACATGAGGATGCGAGAAGGGCGATGAAAATCTTATGAATTTTTCATCACACATTATTATAATGTATAATTTAATAAGTCCTTAAACTGTGACAGAATATTCGTTCTGCTGTATCACTGCTGTTCTTTCCACTAGCTGACATTTAATCTCTATTTTGTAATAATTAACAACTTGGCAAAGCAAAGCTTTACAACTGACCTAAACACATATTAACCTCAGACTATCAACGGCTTCCAGCCAGTACACACTCCCTCCACCAGGCAGCTTCACAGGAACTTCCCATTGTTTTGATTTGTCTGTTGTTAACATCATGGTTCGAAATAGACACAAAACAAAACACTCCTTGAATAAATATCATTGTGCTGCTTGATGTTGAGGTTAGGGTTTGGTGATCAGGTGTCATAGAATCCTGGGGCTGGGGCTATCTGTAGAAATGCAAGATCATTGGTCTCATTCAACTCTTTTTTTTAATTCTGCCTCGGCTTCTTTCTTTTTCTCTATCTTTCTTTCCAGCTTTGTTCCATCCTGCCTTCCTCTTTGTCTATCTGAGCAGCTGGGTTATTGATGGAAAAATGCAGTCATGATCTTTAAGAATGGTGATGCTAACTCATAAGGTCACATGGCCTACTGTACATCTACATTCTGATGGTTAATGATATTCATGGTAATCTGATATTAGTGAGATTACTTCGAGGTAATTGAATTAATCTTCATGAAATGTTCAATGCGATGATGAATATTCAATGAGGAGGGATTGGCTGTGTATTCCCTTGAGTTTGGAAGGATGGGAGAGGATCTGATTGAAACAAGACTTTTGAAGCAAAGGCCCTTCATCAGGAATGAGGAAAGTGTGTCCAGCAGGCTGAGATAAAAGGTAGGGAGGAGGGACTTGGGGGAGGGGCGATGGAGATGTGATAGGTGGAAGGAGGTCAAGGTGAGGGTGATAGGCCGGAGTGGGGTGGGGGCGGAGAGGTCAGGAAGAGGATTGCAGGTTAGGAGGGCGGTGCTGAGTTCGAGGGATTCGACTGAGACAAGGTGGGGGGAGGGGAAATGAGGAAACTGGAGAAATCTGAGTTCATCCCTTGTGGCTGGAGGGTTCCCAGGCGGAAGATGAGGCGCTCTTCCTCCAACCGTCGTGTTGTTATGGTCTGGCGATGGAGGAGTCCAAGGACCTGCATGTCCTCGGTGGAGTGGGAGGGGGAGTTAAAGTGTTGAGTCATGGGGTGGTTGGGTTGGTTGGTCCAGGCGTCCCAGAGGTGTTCCCTGAAGCGTTCCGCAAATAGGCGGCCCGTCTCCCCAATATAGAGGAGGCCACATCGGGTGCAGCGGATGCAATAGATGATGTGTGTGGAAGTGCAGGTGAATTTGTGGCGGATATGGAAGGATCCCTTGGGGCCTTGGAGAGAGGTATGGGAGGAGGTGTGGGCGCAAGTTTTGCATTTCCTGCGGTTGCAGGGGAAGGTGCCGGGAGTGGAGGTTGGGTTGGTGGGGGGTGTGGACCTGACGAGGGAGTCACGAAGGGAGTGGTCTTTGCGGAACGCTGATAGGGGAGGGGAGGGAAATATATCCCTGGTGGTGGGGTCCGTTTGGAGGTGGCGGAAATGACGGCGGATGATGCGCTGTATACGGAGGTTGGTGGGGTGGTAGGTGAGAACCAGTGGGCTTCTGTCTTGGTGGCGGTTAGAGGAGCGGGGCTCAAGGGCGGAGGAGCGGGAAGTGGAGGAGATGCGGTGGAGGGCATCGTCGATCACGTCTGGGGGGAATCTGCAGTCTTTGAAGAAGGCCATCTGGGCTGTACGGTGTTGGAACTGGTCCTCCTGGGAGCAGATGTGGCGGAGACAAAGGAATTGGGAATATGGGATGGCGTTTTTACAGGGGGCAGGGTGGGAGGAGGTGTAGTTCAGGTAGCTGTGGGAGTCAGTCGGTTTATAGTTGATGTCTGTGTTGATTCGGTCACCCGAGATAGAAATGGAAAGGTCTAGGAAGGGGAGGGAGGAGTCTGAGACAGTCCAGGTGAATTTGAGGTCGGGGTGGAAGGTGTTGGTAAAGTTGATGAACTGTTCAACCTCCTTGTGGGAGCACGAAGCAGCGCCGATACAGTCATCGATGTAGCGGAGGAAAAGATGGGGGGTGGTGCCAGTGTAGTTGCGGAAGATGGACTGTTCCACACGACAGTTGGAGGAAGAGCGCCTCATTTTCCGCCTGGGAACCCTCCAACCACAAGGGATGAACTCAGATTTCTCCAGTTTCCTCATTTCCCCTCCCCCCACCTTGTCTCAGTCGAATCCCTCAAACTCAGCACCGCCCTCCTAACCTGCAATCTTCTTCCTGACCTCTCCGCCCCCACCCCACTCCGGCCTATCACCCTCACCTTGACCTCCTTCCACCTATCACATCTCCATCGCCCCTCCCCAAGTCCCTCCTCCCTACCTTTTATCTTAGCCTGCTGGACACACTTTCCTCATTCCTGATGAAGGGCTTTTGCCTGAATCGTCGAATTTCCTGTTCCTTGGATGCTGCCTGATCTCCTGCGCTTTTCCAGCAACACATTTTCAGCTCTGATCTCCAGCATCTGCAGACCTCACTTTTTACTCAAAGGGCTGAATGGCCTATTTCTGCTACTAGCTTTCATGATTAGTCAATGGTATTATGGTCCGTCATGCTAAGCATTCTAATTTGGTGCTTAAATTCAATCTTTCCTCAGTAGCAGCAGTGTGTATCATCTACAAGATGTCCTGCAGACATTCACCAAAGATCCTCAGATGGCACATTCCAAACCCACAACCACTTCCATCCAAAAGATACGTGGGATCTTCATAACCTTCGAGTTCCCCTCTGAGCCACTCACCATCCTGATTCGGAAATATATCGCCGTTCCTTCACGGTCATTGGGTCAAACCCTGGAGTTCTCTCCCTAAGGACATTGTGGGTCAACCTACAGCAGATAGACTGTAGTGATTCGAGATGGCAGCTCACCCCTAACTTCTCAGGGGGTAACTAGGGACGGGCAATAAATGCTGGGCCCAGCCAGCGACACTCATATCCCACAAAAATGAATAAAACAAAATTAATCTTAATTGTATATCCTATTAATATATGTATAGAAAACTACGCAATAAATGCCCTTGAATAATTCTTCATGAATGTGCTAGGAGGTGCCAAATGAAACTGAACAAGGGATTTTGTCATAAGCCCCTTTTCAGAAAGAAACTCTGATCCTTAATTTGATTTTTCGAGCAAGTCCATGAGTTGATGGACACCAAATAACCCAATCATGAGAAGGAGCTCTGACAGGGCCACCATGCTAGCCCTTTCTCCAGTTTGCACCTCTGCTTGTGTCATGGTGGGGAACACTGGTTGAGTTTGGGGTCAATCGGATCAGAGATAAAGAAATTCCCCAACCCAGGAAATCTCAGCTCCAGCTGACATCCGGGTTAACGTGGGGCTAGACTTTCTCAACAGTCTTTCCCCAAATGCTGTCAGTGGAGGACAGGGAGGCGGTCCCCTCCAATCTACTCAAACAGGACAACATTCAGCAATTCCCCCCTGCCCCCAGATTGTTCTCCAAACACTTTAGATAAAGAAAACAGCTGGAGGCAACATAAATGCACCAAGATGTTCAGATCTTTAGCTTTCCTCTTGAGACATGACATGAAGCAAGTTGAACAGCCCATTATTTTTTAATTCCCTCTAAAATGTTCACTCGATTTGATGTCTCCCACTTGTCAGCAATCTTTCTCTCACAGACTCTGACTAATTGGCAAACATTACGTGGGGCTCAGATGTGAAGCTGTACCTCACTGATGGCACTCACACGTTGTGTGAGGAAACAGCCAACAGGAGCCTAATGTCAGTTCTCTGTTGTGCTGCTACTAATTGGGAGTGCGATACATCTTTAGTTGTACTCTGAAAATTAACTGAATTGCTCTTCTCCTCTCACAGCTCAGTGACATATTGTGTGGTCGTCAATTTTCATCATAAACACACAGTCCCTCCCCCACTTTCCCGGGATGCTTACTGAGGGCATCATTCCTTTTGATCTTATTTCTGGGAACAACCCTCTCCATGGGATCGCTGGAGTGACAGTGAGGCCTTGCATTTATATAGCGCTTTTCACAACCTCTGGATGTCCCAAATTGTTACACAGCCAAGGTAACACTTTTTGAACACTGTTGCAATGTCAGAAACACAGAAACCAATTTCTACACAGCAAGGTCCCATCAACAACAATGAATTAGTGACCAGATATTCCGTTTTAGTGGTGAGAGGTGAGGGACAAATCCTGGCCAGAACACTGAGAGTGAAGACTTTGCCCTGCATTTCTTCACAATAGAGCCATGGAAGCTACAGCAGCTGCCTAAAATGGCAGACAGGGCTCTGCTTAATGTATTTCTCAGCTTTCATGGGAAATGAGTGCCATTGGCAAGTCCAGTATTTATTTCTGATTGTCCTCAGGAACGCGGTGGTGAGCTGACTTCACTAACCACTACAGTCCACATGGTGCAGGAATACCCACAGCGCAGTTAGTGTGAGCTTCAGGATTTTGACCTCGTGACAGTGAAAGATTAGGGATAGAGATCCAAGGCAGAATGGTGTGTGTGACTTGAAGGGGAACATGCAGGTAATACTGTTCCCAACTGTCTGTGTCCCTGTCCTCTGAGGGGCCAGACAACACGGGTTTGGAAGATGTTGTTGAATAAAATTTGTCCAGTTGCTGCAGTGAATCTTGTAGATGTTAAATGACAAGAAAAGCCACACACATGGACCAGATCCTGAACTAAACCAGCAAAAACCCAAAGACAGGCAAGCTGTATTAGCAAAGGGGCGACCAACATACTGCAGTAGGCATGAGCTGCGAAGAAAGGAAGAAGAACACCTTGACAGAGTCTTTGCCAAGAACGATATCCCCACGACCTCCTCCGCAGACGCCAACAGACAAACAACGCAAAGAGGACACGCATGACACAACACACCGGCCGTGCCCCCAATACACCGGCCATGCTCCCAATACACCGGCCGTGCCCCCAACACACCGGCCGTACCCCCAACACACCGGACGTGTCCCCAACACACCAGCCGTGCCCCCAATACACCAGCCGTGCTCCCAACACACCGGCCATGCCCCCAACACACCGGCCATGCTCCCAACACACCGGCCGTGCCCCCAATACACCGGCCGTGCCCCCAATACACCGGCCATGCTCCCAACACACCGGCCTTGCTCCCAATACACCGGCCATACCCCCAATACACCGGCCATGCCCCCAATACACCGGCCATGCCCCCAACACACCGGCCGTGCTCCCAACACACCGGCCGTGCCCCCAATACACCGGCCATGCTCCCAATACACCGGCCGTGCCCCCAACACACCGGCCGTGCCCCCAATACACCGGCCTTGCTCCCAATACACCGGCCATGCCCCCAATACACCGGCCATGCCCCCAATACACCGGCCATGCCCCCAATACACCGGCCATGCCCCCAACACACCGGCCGTACTCCCAACACACCGGCCATGCTCCCAACACACCGGCCATGCTCCCAACACTCCGGCCTCGCTCCCAACACACCGGCCATGCTCCCAATACACCGGCCAAATTCGCAATTCACTGGGACTGAACATGTCACATAGCCAGGGGAAAAACATCTGCAAACTAACTTCCCAGCTCTGCAAACATACCCACAACTACTGGGAGAGCATTTCGGTGATAGTGATAACAACTCCCAGACCGTTACTACAGTCATGGAGAGGGATAGGAGCAGACGGTATGGGAATGTATTTAACTGGGGGAGGGGAAGTTACAGTGGTATTAGGTGGGAACTAGGCTGCATAAACTGGGAGCAGATATTCTCTGAAAAATGCACGACAGAAATATGGAGGTTGTTTAGGGAGCACTTGCTGCTAGTGCTGGATAAGTTTGTCCGACTGAGGCAAGGAAAGGATGGTGGGGTGAAGGAACCTTGGATGACAAGAGATGTGGAACATCTAGCCAAGAGGAAGAAGGAAGCTTACTTAAAGTTGTGGAGGCAAGCATCAGACAGGGCTCTCGAGGGTTACAAGGGACCCAGGAAGGAACCGAAGTATGCACTTAGGAGAGCTAGAAGGGGGCATGAAAAAGATAACCCCAAGGCATTCTAGACTTCTGTGAGGAACAAGAGGATGGCCATAGTGAGGGCAGAGCCAATCAGGGATGATGGAGGGAACTTGCACCTGGAGTCAGAGGAGGGAGGGGAGGTCCTCAATGAGCATTTTGCTTCAGTATTCACTACTGAGAGAGACCTTGTCATTTGTGAGGACAGTGTGAAACAGGCTGATAAACTCAAACAGGCTGATATACTCAAACAGGCTGATACACTCAAATGCAGCAGGTCAGGCAGCATCCAAGGAACAGGAAATTCGATGTTTCAGGCATAAGCCCTTCATCAGGAATGAGGACAGTGTGCCAGGCAGACTAAGATAAAAGGTAGGGAGGAGGGGCTTGGGGGAGGGGCGATGGAGGTGGGATAGGTGGAAGGAGGTCAAGGTGAGGGTGATAGGCCGGAGTGGGGTGGGGGCGGAGAGGTCAGGAAGAAGATTGCAGGTTAGGAGGGCGGTGCTGAGTTCGAGGGATTCGACTGAGCCTTTGTAAGTTTGTGAGAGTGTTGTCCTGAGCTCAGCACCGCCCTCCTAACCTGCAATCTTCTTCCTGACCTCTCCGCCCCCACCCCACTCCGGCCTATCACCCTCACCTTGACCTCCTTCCACCTATCACATCTCCATCGCCCCTCCCCCAAGCCCCTCCTCCCTACCTTTTATCTTAGCCTGCTGGACACACTTTCCTCATTCCTGAAGAAGGGCTCATGCCTGAAACGCGACTCTCCTGTTCCTTGGATGCTGCCTGACCTGCTGCGCTTTTCCAGCAACACATTTTCAGCTCTGATCTCCAGCATCTGCAGACCTCACTTTCTCCTCAAAGATATACTCAAACAGGCTGATACACTCAAACAGGCTGATGTGAAGGAGGAGGATATGGCAAACACTTTGAAAACCATGAGGACAGATAAGTCCCCTGGGCCAGACAGGATATACCCAAGGTTACTACGGGAAGCAAGGGAAGAGATTGCTGCACATTTGGCGATGATCTTTGCATTCTCACTGTCCATTGGCGTAGTGCCAGATGATTAGAGGGCGGCAAACGTTATTCCCTTGTTCAAGAAAGTGAATAGGGATAATCCTGGGAACTACAGACCAGTCAGTCTTACGTTTGTGGTGGGAAATTTATTGGAGAGGAATCTGAGGGAAAGGATTTATGAATATTTGAAAACCATAGCTTGATGAGAGATAGTCAGCCTGGCTTTGTGAGGGGAAGGTCATGCCTCACACAACTTACTGAATTCTTTGAGGGTGTGACAAAACAGAGTGGGGAAGAAAGAGCAGTGGATGTGGTGGACGTGGATTTAGCAAGGTGCGTGATAACGTTCCCCATGGAAGGCTCATTCAGAAAGTAAAGAGGTAAGGGATACAGGGAAATGTAGTTGTCTAGAGACAGAATTAGCTGGCCCATGGAAGACAGAGGGTGGTACCAAATGGACAGTATTCAGCCTGCCGCACCATTACCAGTCGGGTTGCACAGGGATCTATTCAGGGACCTCTGCTCTGTGTGATTTTTGATAAGGTTGAATTCTCGCTTGTTAGAGACGGTCATTGCCTGGTATTAGTGCAGTGTGAATGTTACTTGCCATTATCACCCCAAGGCTATTGCTGTTTATGGAGATACAGACAGTCAAGGAAAATATTGAAGTATTAGCCTGGATAATAAAATCTCTGGGAAATTTGAGTCTGTAATGTTTTAATGTAAAGAAATAAGAGATGGAAGGAACTGAATTAAAGTGACACATTCAAACACACCACTTGTTTCAATGGTTACATGTTTCAACACTAATTAGTGGTGGAGGTCATTTGAAGTTAATGTACACCTACACCTCACCATCCCAAATTAAAATCTCATCCAACACACAGTTAAGCAACAACTTACATTTGTATAGCCTCTTCAATGTACAAGACTGTCACCAGATACTTCACAGTGAGATCCAGCTGTTCTAAAACATTCTGATTAGTTACATCACCTGGACCTGGTTTTCCCCTTCTGCTTACACTGGAGTTGACCGCAGCGACCAACAATATCTCAGAAAGGTTCGGCATCAGTGGGCCGTCCAAAGGTCAGGGCAAAGCTGGGTGAGGCCAAGATATTTACAAAGGGCATTGACGAGTAAAGGGAGTCTGTCTCAGTGAAAGTCCCATGACTAATGGTCCATTGTAAGCAGAGCAGGTCAAAGTGCAAGAGGCGACCAGATTAGGGAGGAGGTGAAACTGAGGGAGATTGCAATGGGTGGAGGAGGCCCACCTGGGGATCTATTCAGGAGAAGGAGCATTGTGTTGGTGATGGGAGAGGGACAAGCAAGGATGGAGTGATTGACATGGGGGGGATCTAGTGAGATACAGTAAGGGATCTGGCGTTTTCAGCAAATTGAAGTTTGGAAAACTGAAACCTGGGTAAGGGGAATGCTGAGGAATTGAAGAATAGAGTGGTTGTCTCGTTAATAATGATGGTTATTTAGACAGAAACAATGGCAGGGTCTTCTGCAAAACTCTCAGGATTACAAGTTCAGCGGATAATACGGGAGGGTAACAGAATGTTGGCCTTCATTTCCAAGGGAATGGAATAGAAAAATGAAAGTATATACAAGCCACTGGCCAGACCCCAGCTGGGATCCTGGGAACAGCTTGGGGGCCCTTATCCAAGGAAAGACAGATTGGCCTTGGTGTCAGGTCCGGAGAACGTTCCCTCAGTGATTCCGGGTCCACAGGGAGGTTGAGTAAATTGCGACTGTACTGACTGCAGCTTAGAAGAGTGAGACGAGACCTTTCTTGGGGGGTTGACAGGGTGGATGCTGAGAGATTGTCTCCCCTTGAGGGAGAGTCTGAAATGAGAGGATGTAATCTCATAGTAAAAGGTCACACATTTAAACAGAGATGAGGCTCTGATGTCTATAGGCGTATGGAAAAGTCAGGAGTAAATTAAAAGTCTCAGAGAGCCCGTGCCGAAATGATGGGCAAAATGATCTCCTTCTGCACTCTAATGATTGTGGGGTCCTGTATTGCAGGACCCTTTATTACTGACTGAGAGAATTATTACTGACTGACATAGGAACTTAAACATTCAAACTCAGTTCGGAAAAAGAAATCTGGAAGTAGAAATCTGGGATCAGTAAAATGGGAAGCTGTTGGTTTGTCTGAAAACAGGTCAATTTCCCTGGAGTTCTCTCAGGATTCTGGCCAGCTCAGGGTTTATAAGGATTCCGTTCCCAATCCTGTGAGCCAGACTCTGAGCTGACGTTGGCAGTGGCCTAGCGCACTGATACTGCTTCACCACATGGTGCAGATAGCCCAGGGTCACCTGCTCAGCACAGCCAGCAATGGACCATAAATGCCAGGGACATCATGCCCCATAGTTCCCAAATGTCAATGGATAATCCAACAGTCTTCAACAAACTCCGTGTACTGTAGGTCCATCAGAATTCTTCCTGTTTGTCAAAGCAAACAGCTCCAACCTTCACAGCTGCAAACAGGTTTCCTTGCCTCAGGAGGGACTCCAGGCACCAAGGGATGTAAATGAGGCTTAAGCCCCAGTTTCAGGCTGACCAGAAGCCCAAATAATGCTGCAGATGAAAAGGGAAGGTGACAGGTGAAATGTTGGGCCACGGGGCGGTGTGGTTGATTGGTGCGGGTGTCCCGGAGATGTTCCCTAAAGCGCTCTGCTAGGAGGCGCCCAGTCTCCCCAATGTAGAGGGCTCCTTTTTCACCTATCCACTCCACCCTCTCCTCCCTGACCTATCACCTTCATCCCCTCCCCCACTCACCTATTGTACACTATGCTACTTTCTCCCCACCCCCACCCTCCTCTAGCTTATCTCTCCACCCTTCCGGCTCACTGCCTTTATTCCTGATGAAGGGCTTTTGCCCGAAATGTCGATTTCGCTGCACTTTGGATGCTGCCTGAATGCCGTGCTCTTCCAGCACCACTGATCCAGAATCTGGTAGGTATGCCCTAACAGATATTACTCGGGTAATACAGGTAATAGGAAAATGGATGTGAGGAGTATAGGATCAGCCATGGTCTTATTGAATGATGGAGTAGGCTTGAGGGGCCGAATGGCCTGATGGTACTATCTGAACAGGTTGATTTAGTATAAAACCCTTACACCCCAGAAGGTCTGGGCGACAGCTTCGCCTGTCCTGTTGCTGTCAGCGTGAGTGAATGGTTCATGCTGTCCCAGGATTTCAGGCTGCAGCTTTAAGCGAAGGCTATTCTGTGCAGCCTGGATCATTAGAGCAGAGAGGAGAGTGACAGACGCTGAGTGTTGATGGTTAGGATTGGCAGTGATATGTCCATGGGCAATGGCAGCAGAGCAGAGCACCCTTCCCAACCCTCAGAAGTTCATCTGCCTCCTGTCTCTTTCTTTTATTCACAACCCTTTTATTTTGCTGACAGAGTAATTAAATATAGAAGCAGAGTGTTTATGATTGCAGTGTACTGGGTAGCAGCCAGGAGTACAACAACTCCTGCTCTCTCTCATCTCCCCAACCTCCACCCCCCCAGAAAAGCACTTGTCATGTCTGGTTGCTAAGCAACTGAATGCAACTACCGTTGGTGAGGCTAAATAACTGCAGATAGATTCTGACATATTTACAGAATGCACCTCTATCAAGCAAGATCCTTACATAAAAGACGGTGTGTATTTTGGGAGAACTGATTTCAGGTAATTAGAGAGTTGTGGAGGCAGGAGACAGACAGGGTGTAAACGTCCTTCCTTCATTCTCCTGGCACTGCCAACATCAGATTGTAATGACAGTGGGGCACCGCGTACAGTGCCCCGGCATTGTGCTGGGAATGGCGGATTGTGTTGACTCTGTCAGTGCTCACATCCGACTGGGAGAAGATGGAAATAGAATGTGAATGAAGCAAAAATGACTTCATCGCAGCCAGGGCCAGAGCCTGACAAAACCCAATCCATCTTCCAAATCGGCAATGGGGTCCCTGAGCTGCTCAAAACACTCACCAGCCCTAACCCTGGCCAGCCGCCAAACACCCGAGTCAACGTTCCCAGAGAGAGCCAGCCCGGATCCCCTGGCCTTTCCCGTGACCCCCATCCGGATCTCTCCATAGGACGCAAAACTATCCTAGCTCTCCGTTTGGAAGATGGAGTGGGGGTGGGGTTGTACACTCTGGTACCTTGGCCAATATTTATACCTCAACCAAGCTCCTGAAGACCAGTGGTCAGCTTGCTGTTTGTGGGATCTTGCTGTGTGACAATTGCCTGTTGTGTTCCCTCTGTTACATTAGTGACTATACTTCTGGCAAGTGTTATTATTTCATTGGCTGTCAAACACTTTGGGGAGTCCTGAGGTTATAAGGGGCGCTATGAAAATTCAGGCCTTTCTTTCCCAGTGGAGAAGGTGCACCAATAGGGAACTTCCAAAGGGGCATGGGGTTTTGAGATTCCCATTCTCCAAATTACAATGGCAGTAATTTTCCTGGGAACTCATGGTGCACAGATGATTCCCAATTCCATTGAGAACACCATCAATTGGGAATTGGGAACCACCCTTGGGTTATCTCGGGAGTACATCCTTCAGGATTATAGAATAGATTGAGGCCGCTCACCCCATCAGACCCACACTGACTTTTTAAAAGAGGTTGCTAATTAGTCTCACTTCCCTGCTGTCTTCCTCAGACCCGTAAATTGTTTCCAATTGATCTAAATCCTTTTTGCAAGGGCGACAGCAGGTCGATGGTCACAGAGGTGATGGGTGACTGGGTTAACACGTAGCTTCAGATCTGAGGAGCAGGGAGCCCTGTGCTGGTCTGTGGTAAGGCCAGAGTCACAGGGAGTTCAGCAGCTGGGGTTTCAATCCCAGTTCTGAGATTAGGAGGTCAGACCAGATTACTCACAACAGAGCCTTAGTAACAGAATAAAACTGTACATTATAAGGCATTGTTTTCTTTGGTCTTTCTGCCTTGCTAGCTTCCAAATTTTCTCCAGCTCTGCGACCCTCGAAGGTTTCTGCAGTCCTGGGAGCTGTGCTTTAAGATACCCAAATCCCAAACTCTGGAATTCTCTCTCCAACCCTTTCCATCTCTCGACCCTCTCTTTCTGTCTGTTAATATATTTCTTTCTTTCAGCTTTTTGCCAGAGTTAACGGGAGTTGGGCATATCAGAAGTTTGATAGGTTTTCTGTTGCAGTTTTCTGACACTCTCTACCTTGCCCCCTTTCTCTTCTTTCCCTCTCTCATTGCTTTTCTCCCTTATCCATCTCTCTCTCGAGTGAACTTTGACTGGGTGCTGGTTTCACTAACTATGGGGAATAGCACTCACAGAGGTCCCTGATGCTGCTTCACTGACTCGAGGCAGTAGCTGTGCAGCTCAATTTCCTTTCTTCTCATCCACAGACCACTGAGCAAAGATTGACGCCTCCTACAACTGTCTCCCTCAGGGAACACGCTGTCTAAATGTCAGCGGAGATTGGGATTGGACCTTGTCTGGAGACTAACAATAATATCTGTACAGTTAGCAGATCCTCATACACAGGATATTTATAGAACTGATATACAGTGAAATCTCAGCCATAAACATCCATCTGCCTTCATCAGCTAATTATGAAACAAAAGATCATACATAAATATGACACAGCAGTTGCAGAGAATGAAGGAGATCAAATGATGAACAATCTACACAATTGATTTAAGTCACGTCATATTTTGTTTCCTAGCTTAATGTTTATTCCCCTTTAGGGAGAGTCCAGATATCAGTTGAAGAATCCTTCAATTTGACCTGGGCTATTGGAACAGAATGAGTATTTTACCAGAAGATGCATTTAACTCTGAAAGTCCTGGGAATAGCATCGCCAACTCTGCAGGATTGCTCCTGGAGTCTGCAGGAAGATGTGATCCAAAACACAGGAGAGGGCAGGCTTAGGGGAAAATTGTTCGAAAAAATTATTTGAACACTTTTGCATATTATTTGTAAAAATATTTGAAATTGTTGTGGACTGGGGGCAGGGCAGAGAACTGTCTAACTGACAGCTCAAGTATTACCAGGAAACGTTCTGGAGTTTGGGATGCAGAGAGCACTATGGGGATAGGTATCTCACAGTAACATTCACACCAGCCCAATGCCAGACAGTCACTGGATGAGTCAAAACCCCTTCCCAACACATCAGCGTGACAATTGCTAAATTCCCCCACTATCAGCATCCTGGGGCTTACCATTGATTTAGCTGAACTGGACTCATCTCATAAACACAGTGGCTACCAGAGCAGGTCAGAGGCTAGGGATACTGCAACAAGTAACTCACTTCCTATCTCCAGGAAGCCCATCACCATCTACAAGGTATAAGTCAGGAGTGTGATGGAATACTCCCCACTTAACTGGATGGGAGCAGCTCTAACAACACCCTTGTTAGCGGGTTTTGAGATCCCATCTACCCGCCCCCTGAGAAAAAGAACAGGAAATGAGATCACCACAGGAGATGACATCACCCACCTAAAGAAACCCAAACATATAAATAGAAAGCAGGAATCAGGTACACTGCTTCACCTGAGGCCCACTGAAGATGTTACCTAGTTCGGTGATGAAACGTCTGGAAATGAGCACACCTACATCCAGAACACTCTTGTTTGACACTATTTAGGACAAGGCAAGCAGATTGACGCTCCATCTGGGACCTCATTCACTCCACCATCGTAGCTCAGCAGGAGCAATGGGTACCACCTTAAAGACGCACTGCAGCAACTCACCAAGGATCCAGCATCCCCACCCTCCAAATCTGCAACCTCGGCCCTTTAGAAGGACAAGGGCAGTACAGGGAGTCCACCAAATGCAGGTTCACCTCTCAGCCACTCACCATAATGACTCTGAACAAAGAGACTTCGGAGTGCAGGCTCCTAGCTCCTTGAAAGAGGAGTCTCAGGTAGGTAGGATAGAGAAGAAGGTGTTTAGTATGCTTTCCTTTATTGGTCAGAGTACTGAGTATACGAGTTGGGAGGTCAACATATAGTTGCACACAACATTGGTTAGGCCACTGTTGGAGTATTGTGTGCAGTTCTTATCTGCTTCCTATCAGAAGGATGTTATGAAACTTGAAAGGGTTCAGAAAAGATTTCCAAGGATGTTGCCAGGGTTGGAGGATCTGAGCTAGAGGGAGAGGCTGAACAGGCTGGGGCTGTTTTCCCTCAGGCATCGGAGGCTGAGGGGTGACCTTATCGAGTTTATAAAATCATGCGAGGTATGGATAGGGTAAAGAGATAAGATCTTTTCCCTGGGGTCGGGGAGTCCAGAACGAGAGGGGCATAGGTTTAGGATGAGAGGGGAAAGATATAAAAGGGACCTAACAGGCAACTTTTTTCACGGAGAGGGTGGTACGTGTATGGAATGAGCTGCCAGAGGAAGTGGTGGAGGCTGGTACAATTACAACATTTAAAAGCTATCTGGATGGGTATATGAATAGGAAGGGTTTGGAGGGATATGGGCCAAGTGCTGGCAGATGGGACTAACTTAATTTAGGATATTTGGTTAACATGGACGAGTTATAGAACATTGAATGTTACAGCACAGCACAGGCCCTTCAGCCCTTGAAGCCTATCTATCCTACACTATTCCGTTATCATCCATATGTTTATCCAATGACCATTTAAATGCCCTTAAAGTTGGCAATGTGTTGCTGGAAAAGCGCAGCAGGTCAGGCAGCATCCAAGGAACAGGAGATCCGATGTTCCGGGCATGAGCCCTTCTTCAGGAAGAAGGGCTCATGCCCGAAATATCGATTCTCCTGCTCCTTGGATGCTGCCTGACCTGCTGTGCTTTTCCAGCAACACATTTTCAGCTCTGATCTCCAGCATCTGCAGACCTCACTTTCTCCTTAAAGTTGGCAAGTGTACTCCTGTTGCAGGCAGTGCATTCTATGTCCATATTACTTTCTGAGTAAAGAAACTACCTCTGACATCTGTCCTATATCTATCACCCTTCAATTTAAAGCTATGCCCCCTCATGCTAGCCATCACCATCCAAGGAAAAAGGCTCTCACTGCCCACCCGATCTAACCCTCCAATTTTCTTATATGTCTCAATTAAATCATCTCTCAACCTTCTTCTCTCTAGCGAAAACAGTCTCACGTCCCTCAGTCTTTCCTCAAATAACCTCACTCCATACCAGGCACCTCCTGGTAAATCTCCTCTGAACCATTTCCAAAGCTTCCACATCCTTCCTATGATGTGGTGACCAGAACTGTACACAATACTCCAAGTGCGGCCGCACCAGGGTTTTGTGCAGCTGTAACATGACCTCGTGGCACTGAAACCCAGTCCCTCTGCCAATAAAAGCTAACACAACTTTCAGGGATCTATGTACATGGATACTGAGATCTCTCTACTCATTCACACGATCAAGGATCTGACCATTAGCCCAGTACTCTGCATTCCTGTTACTCCTTCCAAAGTGAATCACCTCACACTTTTCCACATGAAACTGCATTTGCCACCTCTCAGTCCAGCTCTGCAGCTTATCTTTGCCTCTCTGTAACCTACAACATCATTTAGCATTATCCACAACACCGACCTTCGTGTCATCTGCAAATGGAGTTGGAACGAAGGGTCTGTTTCTGTGTTGTCCATCTCTATGACTCTATATCGTTATTCCTTCAGTGTGGCTGAGCGTAATCCTGGAATTCTCAGCACAACAGCATCCTGTCCTGCTTTGAAAATAATGTCATGGCAGTGGGGGGCAGTGAGGGAGCGAGGGGAATGGGGAGGGTGGGGGAAGCGTGGGATTGTGGGGAATGAGTGGAGTGTGGGGACTGGGGATAGTGGAGGGAGTGGGAGGAGTGGGAGAAGTGTAGGGGTGGGGGCAGAGGGGGATCTGGGGGAGTGTGAGGACCGGGCTGTAGTGGAGGGAGTGGGGAGAGTGGGGGGTGTGGGTGTGTGGAGTGTGTGAGTGGGGGGACAGTGGGCAAGGGGGGAGTGGGTTATGTGTGAAAATGGGGCCAATGGGGGGAGTGAAGAGGTGGGGGGAGGATGGGAGAGGGGGGAGTGGTGAGACTAGGGGGTGTGGGAAGGGGGATGTGGGTAGAGGTTGGAAAAGGTTGGGAGGGGGACGCGAGGGGGTTTGGGGTGGTGGGGGGAGAGTGGGAATGGGGTCTGTCTGGGAGTGGGGACAGTCTGGGAGTGGGGTCAGTCTGGGAGTCAGGTCTGTCTGGGAGTGGGATCAGTGTGGGGGTGTTGGGTCAATCTGGGAGTGGTTTCTGTCTGGGAGTGGGGGTCTGGGGGTGTGGGGTTAGTCTGAGAGTAGGGTCTGTATCGGAATAGGGTCAGTGTGCGAGTGGTGTCAGTGTGGGTGTGGGGTCTGTCTGGGAGTGGGGTCTTTCTAGGAGTGGGATCTGTCTGGGAGTTGGGTTGTATGGGTGTGGGGTCAGTCTGGGAGTGGGGTCAGTCTGGGAGTGGTGTGAGTCTGGGAGTGGTGTCAGTCTGACAGTGGGGTCAGTCTGGGAGTGGTGTCAGTCTGGGAGTGGTGTCAGTCTGAGAGTGAGGTCAGTCTGGGAGTGGGGTCAGTCTGGGAGTGGGGTCAGTCTGGGAGTGGGGTCTGTCTGGAAATGGGGTCAGTCTGGGAGTGGGGTCAGTCTGGGAGTGGGGTCTGTCTGGGAATGGGGTCTGTCTGGGAGTTGGTGTGGGGGTGTGTGGGGTCAGTCTGGGAGTGGGTGGTGGTGGGGATGTGGGGTATATCTGGGGGTGGGGTCAGTCTGGGAGTGGGGTCAGTCTGGGAGTGGGGTCTGTCTGAGAGTGGGGTCAGTCTGGGAGTGGGGTCTCCCTGGGAGTCAGGTCTGTCTGGGAGTGGGGTCTGTCTGGGAGTTGGTGTGGGGGGATGTGGGGTCAGTCTGGGCGTGGGATCTGTCTGGGAGTGGGGGGGTGGGGATGTGGGTTATATCTGGGGGTAGGGTCAGTCTGGGATTGGGGTCAGTGTGGGAGTGGGGTCAGTGTGAGTGTGGGAGTGGGAGTGTGGGGTCAGTCTGGGAGTGGGGTCTGTCTGGGAGTGGAGTCTCCCTGGGAGTGGGGTCTCCCTGGGAGTGGGGTCAGTCTGGGAGTCAGGACTGTCTGGGAGTGGGATCAGTGTGGGGGTGTTGGGTCAATCTGGGAGTGGTTTCTGTCTGGGAGTGGGGGTCTGGGGGTGTAGGGTTAGTCTGAGAATGGGGTCTGTATCGGAATGGGGTCAGTGTGCGAGTGGTGTCAGTGTGGGTGTGGGGTCTGTCTGGGAGTGGGGTCTTTCTAGGAGTGGGATCTGTCTGGGAGTTGGGTTGTATGGGTGTGGGGTCAGTCTGGGAGTGGGGTCAGTCTGGGAGTGGTGTGAGTCTGGGCGTGGTGTCAGTCTGAGAGTGGGGTCAGTGTGGGAGTGGGGTCAGTGTGGGAGTGGGGTCTGTCTGGGATTGGGGTCTGTCTGGGATTGGGGTCAGTCTGGGAGTGGGGTCTGTCTGAGAGTGGGGTCAGTCTGGGAGTGGGGTCTGTCTGAGAGTGGGGTCAGTCTGGGAGTGGGGTCTGTCTGGGATTGGGTTGTAGGGGTGTGGGGTCAGTCTGGGAGTGGGGTCTGTCTGGGATTGGGGTCAGTCTGGGAGTGGGGTCTGTCTGAGAGTGGGGTCAGTCTGGGAGTGGGGTCTGTCTGGGATTGGGTTGTAGGGGTGTGGGGTCAGTCTGGGAGTGGGGTCAGTCTGGGATTGGGGTCAGTCTGGGAGTGGGGTCAGTCTAGGTGTGCGGTCAGTGTGGGAGTGTGGGGTCAGTGTTGGGGGTGTGGGGTCAGTGTGGGGGTGGGGTCAGTTTGGGATTGGGGTCTGTCTGGAAGAGGGCTCTGTGTGAGGGTGTGGGGTCAGTTTGGGATTGGGGTCTGTCTGGGATTGGTGTCTGTCTGGGAGTGGGGTCAGTGTGGGGGTGGGGTCTTTCTGTGAGTGGGGTCAGTGTGGGGGTGGGGTCTTTCTGTGAGTGGGGTCAGTGCACGAGAGGGGTCAATGTGGGAGTGTGGTCAGCCTGGGAGTGGGGTCAGTGTGGGAGTGGGAGTGTGGGGTCAGTCTGGGAGTGGGGTCAGTCTGGGAGTGGGGTCTGTCTGGGAGTGGGGTCTCCCTGGGAGTGGGGTCAGTCTGGGAGTGGGGTCAGTCTGGAAGTGGGGTCAGTCTGGGAGTGGGATCAGTCTGGGAGTGGGGTCAGTCTGGGAGTGGGGTCAGTCTGGGATTGGGGTCAGTGTGGGAGTGGGGTCAGTGTGGGAGTTGGAGTGTGGGGTCAGTCTGGGAGTGGGGTCTCCCTGGGAGTGGGGTCAGTCTGGGAGTGGGGTCTCCCTGGGAGTGGGGTCAGTCTGGGAGTCAGGTCTGTCTGGGAGTGGGATCAGTGTGGGGGTGTTGGGTTAATCTGGGAGTGGTTTCTGTCTGGGAGTGGGGGTCTGTATCGGAATGGGGTCAGTGTGCGAGTGGTGTCAGTGTGGGTGTGGGGTCTGTCTGGGAGTGGGGTCTTTCTAGGAGTGGGATCTGTCTGGGAGTTGGGTTGTAGGGGTGTGGGGTCAGTCTGGAAATGGGGTCTGTCTGGGAGTGGTGTCAGTCTGAGAGTGGGGTCAGTCTGGGTGTGGGGTCAGTGTGGGAATGGGGTCAGTCTGGGATTGGGGTCTGTCTGGAAGTGGGGTCAGTGTGGGAGTGGGGTCAGTCTAGGAGTTGGGTCAGTCTGGGAGTGGGGTCAAATGGGAGTGCGGTCTGTCTGGGAGTGTGGGGGTGGGGCTGTGGTGTGAGTGGGTGTTGTTGGGTTCGTGGGTCTTGATTCAGAACCAGCTGACTAGAGGGCAAGTTGCTGCACATTGAGTCACAGTTGGCAGTGCCAGGGGAGGGGCATTATCGGATGAATGCCCTTTCACTCAGTCCATCTTCAGAGGACATTGAATCACAAGGATCTGAGGCTGGGATTTGGGATTGCCACAGACTGGGTGAGGACAGCAATTATGACCCTGCTGGATTTTACCACAATCTAACCCCAGCAGGTCACTTCTGAGTTTAGTGTTGAAACGGATTGAGAGTTCTCAAACTGCCATGTTGGATTTGAGCTTCCAGCTGCCTCATTGTCCGGGTATCCCAGCTGGAAAGGGGCACTCCCGTAAATCCAGGGCAAAAGAATGAAATCAAGAGAAAAAGAATCACCTCACACTTTTCCACATGGTCATGAAGGTGCCCAGGGATATTGGAAAGAGCAGAAGATTGGCACTAGATAATAGAACTGGTACAGCAATGATGGGTTGAATGGCTTCCCTGGCCTTTAATAACACTATGATGTTTTTTAGGGTTTTTGACCTGGTACCTCCCCCATTAAGGTCAAAGTTCTCTCTCATTTGCTGAAACCCCACCTTTAGATCACCCTGGGATTTGCCCATGTTTCTGTGGAATGCCTTCAAGGAGGGATCCATGGTTCTAATCCCTCTGAAATCGGAAATTGTCTTGCAGCACTCTCGGTCCTGAGCCACGATATTCCCTCCTCTGCCCCCCTTTTTAAAAAATTGGTATTTTTATATGAAAAAAGAAAATTTTTCAGATTTTTTATACAAAGTTACAAAAATAATACAAACAAGTATATTCTCCCTCTGCCCCTTTAAGCTGATTGTTAAACCCTATCTCTTTGACCAAGCTTTTGATCACTTCTCACATTTTCTGTGATTCGGTGTCAAATTCACTTTCACAACACTCCTGTGAAAAGCCTAGCAATTTTTCATCATATTAAAGATGCTAAAAAAAAGTTATCGTTGTACAGTAAATCCCAAATTCAGTGTTGAAGCTGAACGTGCAAGTTATTCTCAGGAATTCAATGAAAGAAACATATTCTCATGTTGCTGATTATTGGGGATATGATCTGACTATTAAATCATTGCCTAATCACAATGAAAATCAGATGGACCTGTTCGTTAAGATTCAAATGAAGGTTGGGAGGCTATGCATCCTCAATTAGACCTAATCACTGAGAAGGTGAATCATGCATTTTAAATGATTAAAATATTGCAAAGGACAAAAGCTTCCCAATCACTGTGTTATACTGCAATGCTGTATGAGGTATAACATCATTATGAGACAAGACAGCTTTCTGCTTTGTTTAACACAGCAACCCTTTATATATTTATATTTATATATATTATCAATAAAAGGTACATGGGAGTGATAGCAGGCCAGAATTGAAGGGAGAAGTTTGAATCCTTTTAAAATGGCATCTCTGATTCCTGTGTGATCACAGGGCTAGGTGAAGAGAAATTTCAACCATCGCCTTCAGCCCTGTGGAGAGATTCCGACATTTTCTGTTCTGGGTTCAGATGGCTGGTACAGGGCGGAGATGATATATTAAAGGATATATCGTGAGTGCTCAGAATCTCAAACCTCACCAGAGCGGTCAATTATTAATGCAGCAACAAAGATTTGAGATCTGATTACAGGCTGCAATCTTAATGAGATATTCAAATTGTTGATCTATAGAACAATGTAAGCCTTGTTGTGATCACTGCCTCATGTAATTGAAATACTCAGATGATTCTTTGTCAGTGCAGTTTCAATGTAACTAACCTGTCCAATTGCTTTGTAAAGAAATGGTTACCCAAGTGTGCTCGCATTCCAGATTCCAGTTGTAGCATTCAGTTGGCTGCTGTACAGCATGATGGATATTTTGTCATTATACAGTCTGCGATCTAATTAAGGTGCTCGGATAGTGCATATATAGAATGATAGTTATTCGGGAATGATCGCAGCAGCATATAATGAAGGCGTTCATGTAGCTTCGAGATACTGAGGTAAAATAATTGATGTTGTCGAGTGTCTGAGAGGCAAGATTCAGCATGTGGGGGTGAAGCAGGGTTACCAGGTGGGAGATAATTGGATTGGGAGCTACAGATGTAACTTCAACCTCATTATACATTGTACATGTGGTCCTGATATATACAAAACATTTCAATTTGATAATATTTACAGTTAGTAGCAGAGTGTACGATAAATCGAGAAACTGAGCTGATTGGTACAGAAGTGTTTATGGTGGGGGTGGGGGGGGGTGCGGTGAGTGCTGCTACCATTCACCTGCTGGCAGGAAGGTGTCATTACAGTGACATGTTCCCATATATTGATGGCATTGGAAATGTTGACATACTCATTGACAATGAGAACATCAAACACAAAGTGTGGCAATAAAAATAGACTGTACAGCTTTGTCACAGGAAATGTTTTAAGATCTCAGGTTTTATTTTAATGCAGATACCAGCGTGATTACAATGTGTAACATTTCTCAGGGACTCTGCTGACCAGGAGTGACCTGACAATCAATGCTCCTGGAATGAGCTTTGTAAAGTAATGATTGTGCTGAGGAAATACAGGGTTTTAAATACCAGCAGGTCTGTGGTACAGTATTTCACAATCCCCCTAATAAAGATAGGGGTGGCAAACCCACAGCACGTAATTGGTGGAATCTTAGTGAATCTGAATGATGTCAGCTATTCTGAGATTTATGGCAGGACTGTGGGAAACATCCAGTGAAGCCCATCTCAGAGTCTGCAGCATCTCACTCCATCCTGTCTACTTCTGACAAGTGGCAAGGTGAATTGTCATTTCAGGGTGATTATTGTTCATTAAACACCTTTGTTAACAGCCCAACTCAACACATTAATATTCAGCTACCAGTCTCATCAAACTCAGAGGAAGCAAGGCATTGAGGGTTCTCGACAGAGATATCAGCGTAGGTGCCTGGTGAATTCAGCTCAGCTTGCTCAGATTGGAGACTGGGCATCGACACCTCAGCACACACTCCATGGGCACTGGCCACACATCCCCACATCGGTCAGGGACTCCTAGCTCAGAAAGGCCCAGGGCAGCCTCCCATCCCGGGCCTGGGACCTGGGGCCTGGGCACGGTCAGACAGATGCTCAGGCCGGGTGGGGGCTAGGTCAGAGTCAGGACGCTCTCCTCATTAAGGGGGTGAATATCAGGCATCAGGAGCTCTTCCTGCCCTAGAGAGGGCTGGTTTGTCCCTGGAATAAAAGAGAAGCGGGTATTAATGGAGATGGAAATGGGGTGGCACAGCTGTTCCTGTTGGTGTGTGTGCACGTGTGTGTGTGTGTGTGTGTGTGTGTGTATGTGTGCATGGGGGAGGGAGGGGACTGGGGGTGCGATGGGAGGTCCATGAGTGACTGAGTGGGCAGCACAGAGGGTACGCAGGGTTAGTGGTGTCGGAGGTTGGGGTGGGTGAGGGTGAGGGAGGATGTGTTTTCCTATGCTGTTGGCCATTCTTGATGAATGCAGTGGGTTTGGTAAGTTATGGAGAAAGAACTCACTGGGCATTACTCAAAAAAATCTGATCCATCTCAAACTTTGTCAAAAAAGTTGAGATTCAGTCTGTGTGATCCTATGGGACCAGAATAGCTCTGTGTTTAAGTCGTCAGCATTTTATAGCCACCGTGTTCTAATTGGTGCTTGGTGATGGAAATTTGCAAATTGTGAATAATTCAAAGTTACCATTTACAGATCAGAATCGAATATGCAATGTGTGGTTGAGACAGTGACACTGGAGAATGACATCTTGTGCGAGGTGAAGTTTGCAAGGGAACTCGAATTCTGCTAATTACATAAATCTAGAATAAAAAAGATCCGATTTTAGTAAATGCCACCACTACATTTTCAAGGTCAGTTAGCAATGGACAATAAATAGTGTCTTTGCAGTTCCCACATCCTGTAAATGAATATAAAGGAAACAGCCTTCATGGTCAGTGAAGAGTTATAATGGTAATTATATCCACAATTTTTTATATGTGGTTGCACAGTCGCTCAATCCCAGTAGCAGGAGCTGTATCAACAACTCACTGAGAAGCTGAGACAGTGTGAACACTTACTATCTGTGGGAAGCTCTCTTCCTTCCCCACAGCTCAGCTCTCAGCTCTGCTCCTGCTGCACTGCCACAATCTCACCCCTTTGAGTGAGGAGGAGATGCAAATAAAGAAAACAATCTGTCCCTTGGTCTCAGGGAAAACGTGGCTCCTGCTGTGATATGGAGAAGCTTGGAGCAGAGTAATGTCAGCAGCTGTTACAAAATAAATGCTCCCTAAACCGAGAGAGAGAATATGAAAATGAAACACCTTGGTTATGTCCTGAAGATAGGGTTTGTACCATTGTCTGAGCCAAGGAATTGCGAGTTCCTGCTTCAGACATCTGGAATGTTTTGTTAAAATACTGGATGCAGAACAATAACTTGAAACCCCATTGGGTAAATCGTGACTTTGGTCGACAGAGTTAAATGAATAATGGTGAATGGACAATGCAGTTAAAATCTCTCCCTGATGTTATTTACATTGAAGTCAATGTCTGTTGGCCCACTCCCGCAAAGTGACCTCGATGCAGAAATAGAGTCATTCAGCACAGAAACAAACCCTTCAGTTCAATCCTCTATAATCTCAATCTAACTAGTCCCACCTGCCTGCTCCTGGCCTCATATCCTTCCTAACATTTCTTATTCATGCACTTACCCAAATGTCTTTTAAATGTTGTAACTGTAATAACTATCAGATGTCTACAGGTAAATCTAGAAGTAAGGTAAAAACAATGACTGCAGATGCTGGAAACCAGATTCTGGATCAGTGGTACTGGAAGAGCACAGCAGTTCAGGCAGCATCCAATAAGCAGCGAAATTGACGTTTCGGGCAAAAGCCCTTCATCAGGAATAAAGGATGAAGGGCTTTTGCCCGAAACGTTGATTTCGCTGCTCGTTGGATGCTGCCTGAACTGCTGTGCTCTTCCAACACCACTGATCCAAAATCTAGAAGTAAGCCTATAATCTCAGGTGCAGCTGTAAGATCAACACTACTCTCAGTCCAGCATTTCAAGCTGTTATTTTCACAGGAATGTGCAAATTAAAGCATGCATAGGCCATTCAGCCCTCGAGCCTGGTCTGCTAGTCAATAAGATCATTGTTGACCTGACTGGAAATTATTATGTCCACATCCCCTCCCAATAACTTTTCTCCACCAGTGTTTAACAAGAACCTATCCCCCTCTACTTTAGAGATATTCAGTTTCCACACCTTTTCAGGAAGTGAGTTCCAAAGACTTATAACACTTTAGTGGGAAATAAAAGCTTAACCTCTGTTTTAAATGGACAACCCCTGATGTTTGAAAGGGGAGACCTCCTCGCTGCAGTACCTTGTCGCCCTCAAACTCTTCTATGCTTCAAGACAATTAAATCTTACTTTTCTAAACTTCAGTTGGTATATGCTGAGATTGTCCAACCATTCCTTCTGGAATAACCCGTCCATTTCCGGGATTAATCTGGAAGCTCTTCTCTGAGCTGTGGTCAACACATTCATACCTTCCTTAAATAAGGTCCTGGGTGGAGTTTGCACATTCTCCCTGTGTCTGCATGGGTTTCCTCCGGGTGCTCCGGTTCCCTCCCACAGTGCAGGTTAGGTGAATTGGCCATGCTAAATTGTTCGTAGTGTTAGGTGCATTAGTCAGAGGGGAATAGGTCTGGGTGGGTTACTCTTCGGAGGGTTGGTATGGACTGGTTGGGCCGAGGGGCCTGTTTCCACAGAATCTAATCGAGAGTTGAATTTGAATACTGTGCACATTACTCAAGATGTAGTCTCGTCAGTGTCTTATATAACTGAAGCTTAACCTCCTACTTTTGTATTTAATTGTCTTTCAATGACACTGTGTAAGTTTTCCTAATTACTGACTGTACCTGCATCTTAGTCTTTTGTGATTCAGCCACAAGGACACCCAGATCGCTCTGCATCTCAGAGCTCTGCAATCTCACTAGGATGCTTCTTTTTTATCCATCTGGCTACTCTGGACATTTATTCCCCATTATTCCCTATTGCCATGACTTAGCTACCCACTCAACCTAGCATGATATTTTCATGACCCCCTTTCAGATTCACTGTTGTCTCATTGTGACATTGATAAATTATCAGCTCAAATCTGCCACGGTGATTTGGTTATGGGAACAAACAACCATTGAGGTGTCTGTAAGAGCTTTATGATATTTTAAAAAAGGGGAGAAAGGTAAGAATAAAACAAGCCCCAGCCCCAGGCTGGGTACCGAGCAAGGTTTGCTGCAGTTGGACATAGATCTGGTCAAACGGATCACACATGGCCATGTTGAGGCCTGTAGCCAGATAACGCTATCACCAATACAATGACCACCAATTGGCCTTTACTCCTTTACATTGACAGTGTGCAATCAGCCGGGAGGGCAGCGGTAAATAGCCTGACCGCAGGAATAAACCAGGAAGCCTTCCCAGCATGCCTCTTGGCATCTTACCCACTGCTGCTAGTCTGCTGGTTGAGTTGAGAGGGATATGGGCCAAGTGCTGGCAAATGGCACGAGCTTGGTACATTAGTCAGGGGTAAATATCTGTACCACTCTTTAAATGTAGAGTAATAGGGGAGAGGAATGGGTCTGGGTGGGTCGCTCTTTGGAGGGTCAGTGTGGACTTGTTGGGCTGAATGGCCTGATTCCACACTGTAAGGAATTCTATGATTAATTTAGGTCAGCACGGATGAGTTGGACCGAAGGGTCTGTTTCTGAGCTGTACATCTCTATGACTCTATAATTACCTTGTTCGAACCACAGTAATAACGGGGGATGTTCACCCTTTTTACAGTTTCTGAATGGATTTACATTTATTGATAAGTATAGAGAGGATCAGAGAGAGGTGGACCCATGGTTCGCTTCTGGTGTGTGGGGACAACAGCAGCCATCTGCAGAATTTTCATGCTGGCATACAATAACAGATTACATTGATATAGCACCCTTAATGTAGGTGAGGTGCTTCACCGGAGCATAAATAAGATGGAAAGTGACATCCAGCAAGACTTCAGCTAAATAATTCTTTCTTTTGTGTGGGCACCATAGGCAAGGCCAGCAGTTGTAGCCCATCCCTAATTGCAGAGCTTACTATGTTATTCCAGGGGGCAATTCAAGGGCAATGAACATCACTGTGGGTCTGGAGTCACTAGTAGGCCAGCAGATTCGAGTGGGGAATGAACGTTCAGGAAGTGATGAAGATGGGTGCAGCTACAACAGGCTGTTCTAGCGAGATGGATAGAGAACTGGCTGGGCAGCAGGAGACAGAGAGAAATGGTGGAAGGGAACTTCTCAAACTGGAGCCCTGTGAGCAGTGGTGGCCCACAGGGATCCGTGCTGGGAGCACTGCTGTTGGTGATATACAGAAATGATTTGGAGGAAGGTGGAGGTTGCCTCATTAGCAAGTTTGCAGATGACACTAAAATTGGTGGAGGAGCAGATAGTGAAGGGGACTGCCAGAGAATACAACAGAATATAGATAGGTTGGAGAGATGGGCAGAGAAATGGCAGATGGAGTTCAATCCGGACAAATGCGAGCTGATGCATTTTGGAAGATCCAATTCCAGAGTGAACTGTACAGGAAGTAGAAATGTTCTGGGGAAAACTGATGTACAGAGAGATCTGGGTGTTCAGGTCCATTGTTTCCTGAAGGTGGTAACACAGGTCAGTAAAGTGGTCAAGAGCCATACAGCATGTTTTCCCTCATCGGATAGGGGATTGAGTACAAGAGTTGGCAGGTCATGTTACAGTTGTATAAGACTTTGGTTCGGCCACATTTAGAATAATGCGCACAGTTCTGTTCGGCATATTACCAAAACAATGTGGATGCTTTGGAGAGGGTGCAGAGGAGGCTCACCAGGATATTACCTGGTATGGCGGGTGCTAGCTATGAAGTGAGGTTGAGTAGATTAGGATTATTTACATTGGAAGGAAGGAGGTTGAGGGGGGACCTGATTGAGGTCTACAAAATCATGAGGGATATAGACAGGGTGGATAGCAAGAAACATTTTCCCAGACTGCGGGACTCAATTACTAGGGGTCATGAGTTCAAAGTGAGAGGGGAAAAGTTTATGGGAGATATACATGGAAAGTTCTTCACACAGAAGGTGGTGGGGGCCTGGAATGTGCTGCCAGTGGAGGTGGTAGGAGCAGGAACAATGCTGTCATTTAAGATGGATCTAGACAGATACATGGATAGGCAGGGAGCAGAGGGATACAGATCCTTGGAAAATAGGTGGCAGGTTTAGATAGAGGATCTGGATTAGCACAGGCTTGGAGGGCCGAAGGGCCTGTTCCTGGGCTGTAATGTTCTTTGTTCTACAGTGTTTATAAGACCTTTAGTTAAGCCCATGAATAAGAAATGTTTTGGGCGATATGGGCCAAGCACACGCAGGTGGGACTGGTTTAATTTGGGATTATGTTTGGCACGGATTGGTTCTGTGCTGTTGACAATCATTAATCAACATTCTTTTTACTGAGATATGCTTGAGGTTACAACTTTATTAATTGTATTATAACTGGTACTGAGGTGGGATTTGAACCTCAAGCTTGGCCTGGGCCTCTGGGTTACCAGGTGAGTGTTATACCACCACACCACTCTCTTCACCCAAGTGCCTGATCACCTTCAATGACAGAATGACTAGGGGGTCAGATTTTCACCATGAGAGTGAGCACCAAAAGTGAGGGAGTTAGTCAGAAATCCTCCACCCTGTCCCTGAACTAAGCCAGTCAAATGCCAAACTCCTCCCTCTCTCTCAGTCTGTCCACCATTAAAACACAAGACATTAAGACGTGAAAGTAGAAGTAGGCCATTCAGCCCATTGAGTCTGCTTGACCATCCAATGAGATGTTGGTCGATCGGATAATCCACAATTCCACCTGCCTGCTTTTCCTCCCTAACTGCAGATTCCCTCACTGATTATAATTCTGTCTATCCCAGTCTTGAATATACTCAATGTCTCCAGCTTCAACTGCCCTCTGACGGGAAGAATTCCACAAATTCATTAGTCTTTGGGAGAGAAAGTTCCTCCTTATCTTGATTTTAAATATGCAACACCTTCTTCTGAGATAACACCCTCTGGTCCTAGAAGGGAAACAGCCTTGAAGCATCTCCCCCTGTGTACTCCTGGAAGAATCTTGTGCGATTCAATAAGGAGTTGAATGCCTCTTACTGTCCTCCTCAAACGGCCTTCCTGGCTGTGGTGGGTGGGAACGTCCTGTAGGTAAGGGGCCCATCAACTGACTTTCAGATCCCGAGACCCATCCACTCACACAAGTTGGCCAAGTGACACATCACACCTGCCCCATGCCCCAAGAGGGGCCAGAGAAGTATGAGAGGACACCTCTTCCCTCTTTCTGTTCTCGGGTACATGGAAGACATAGTCACAGTGTGGAAACAGGCCGTTCGGCCCAACAAGTCCACACCAACCCGCCGAAGCGCAACCCATACCCCTATATTTACCCCTTACCTAACACTATGGGCAATTTAGCATGGCCAATTCACCTGACCCACACATCTTTGTGACTGTGGGAGGAAACCGGAGCACCCGGAGGAAACCCACGCAGACACGGGGAGAATGTACAAACCCCACACAGTCAGTCGCCTGAGTCGGGAATTGAACCCGGGTCTCAGGCACTGTGAGGCAGCAGTGCTAACCACTGTGCCACCGTGCCACCCACCCACCGTGCCGCCCACAGGGGAAGTGAAACAGAAGAAAAGATCAGGGTCAGAAATGAAAACAAAGACAGAAAATTGCTCGTGATGCCCTTGGGCAAACAAACCCCCCACAGGGAATCTTCTGGTCAAATTGTCAACAATAAACTCATTTCGATCTTAATCAGATATAAATCAATAATCACCTTTTACACAACCTGCTTTGGACATGAGGATGTAACTGTAGAAGATCGATGGCGTTGTGCATTATGAAACTAAACAACAGCACTCTCCACGTGCCAGCTATTGACCCTGAACACTCTCAGCCTCTTACACATTAACCATTCTGTTGATGTGCACCTGCCAGCAATGCAGGATTTATACGCTTCATAAAGCACACAGGGTCTCAAGACACACACTTCAAACACAGTCTGCTTGCAAACCCCTGCAAGAACTGAGTTTGATTTAATTCCACAGAGCCAGAAGCCTCTTCCTCCAGCAGACAGCGGAGTGGCTGACATCCCCATTTCGGGGGTTGCTCTGCGGGAGCTTTCACCTGAGTTTGCATATACTTCCGACTTCTATTTTGATGCAGGTTCTGTGACACCTTAAGATTTTGTTATTTATGGGAGCAGAGTCTGTGAGTTTTTGCGTGAATTTCTTTTTGCTAAAATGTAACAAGAAGGCTACTTGACTGAGCTGAGGGATCAAGTCCAACAAAACCTGACAGGTCATCACTGTGACAGAACAAACACATCCCTTCAACAATCACCACTCCAGCTGCTCGGTGGATCTTCTGCTTGATGGATCTAATTGATACTTTTTAGTTTGCATCGATTGTCCTCAGAAAGAGAAATTGTCAAGTTGGAATTGTGTTATACAATCTGCCCTGGCTTTGATCAGTCTCATCTTGTGATTATTTGTGATACAGTGCAGAACGCATGAACCTTTCCAACCCCTTTAACTGACAGAGTATCACTGAGGCACAGTTTGGCTTTGGTCACTAGCTCAGAGGGAGAAACTGGACAAACACAGATATCATAACAGAGGAACGTAGGCCATTCAGCCCCTCTAGCTGTTTCCAGTATTCAATGATGTCATGGCTGATCTGAACATCAGTTCCATTTACCAGCCAATGGGATCAAGGGTAGTGGGAGAAATGGCTCTCACTCAAGGTCATGTTCAGACTGGAGCCTCATTAACCAGTGAACAGCGGATACTAAATGGGCAAGTGCCAGAGCATTAATCCAGAAAATGGTGCCAGTGGATGAGGCTTGCTGTGGGGGAGGGGATGAAGGGCTGGGGTGGGGGTATGGGGATAAATATTAGGTGAGGCCACAGATGGAAAATTGCCTCACCCCAAAACATCTGCAATAATTTGAGGACCTCCCTTGGGCGTTCTGAGGTTGGCGAGTTATGGAGCTCAATGTCTATTGTAATTGACATGGACCTGATGGACCTGTACAATGTCCAGTCCAGCCTGTCGTGCATTAAGACGGTAACTGGTGTGCTCCCTCTGGGCCAGCACTGCAGTCCGCCTGGTCTCGGTCAGATTACTGGCAGCCCCGTGAACTTGCAGCTGGAAAACTGAGTCGCGGGGAACGGAGTGTCCCAGGATCTGACATTGAGAAAAGTATTCCACCTATCCCACCTCCATCGCCCCTCCCCCAAGTCCCTCCTCCCTACCTTTTATCTTAGCCTGCTTGGCTACTCTCTCTCATTCCTGATGAAGGGCTTATGCTTGAAACGTCGAATTCCCTGTTCCTGAGATGCTGCCTGGCCTGCTGTGCTTTGACCAGCAACACATCTTCAAAAGTATTTTGTTCACAGCCTCAGTGACATGTTTGATCCTAAGGTGATCTTCTAACCTCATATTCATGCCATCATTAAGGTCACCTATTTCCCCCTTCAGCTAGGTCTCTCCTCCACTGGCTGTTGAACCCCTCTTTCACACCCTTGTTATCTTTATTCCCAAACTCCTCCTCTCTACTCCCCCACATTCTCCTCTTTGTAAATTTGAAGTCTGAATCCCAACTTGCTGCAAGTTCCCATTCCTTTATTGTCTCTGTGCTCACTGACCCACACAGGGTTCCAGTCAAACAACATTCCCCTGCTTGTCAAATCTTTGCTTGTCCTATCCTCTGCCTATCTCCTCCAGCCCCTTGCCTTCAGGTGGTCACAGTGCTCCTCGTATTCCAGTGTCCCAAACATTCCCAGATCTCATCGCTCTCCCGTTAATGGCCACACTTTCACATGCCTGGGCTATGAGGTCTGGAAGATGTTCCCTGAAGCTCTCCCCCTTTTTGACTGCAGTTTCCTCCTTTAAAACCTACCTCTTTGACCAAACCTTTTCTCGTCAGATGTAAGGTTTCCATATCTAGCTTGCTGACACATTTTCTTTTATAAGCGGCCTGCACAGCACCGTGGGATGTTACATTATGTTATTAGGTTTCCTGTAAATATAAACAGATATAGAGACATTGGAGAGGATACAGGAAGCACCACAAGAAAGATATTGAACAGGCTGTGGTTCTTTGTTTGGGAAAGGAGAGGCTGAGGGGTGGCCTGATTGAAGTCTTTACGTTTATGGAATGGTCGTTAAGGTCAGCGTAAAGATGACATTTTGATTTTTTTTGTGAATCAGACTGGAGCTATAACAACAAATATATTATTAACCACAAGTATTAGGTGGTCACGAATAAATCCAACAGGGAATTCCAGTGAAGCTCCTCTGTGTAGAAAATGGGTGGAAAGGAGAATGTGCCTCCACAGGGACTACAGCAGTTCAGATGAATGTTAGATGTAATGAAGAGGAAAGCTGGAAGGAGAAAGGACAAGAAGAAAGAAGTGGGGATGAGGTAAACTGAAGAGAGTCATAGAGGTGTACAGCACGGAAACAGACCCTTTGGCCCAACTGGTCCATGCTGACCGGATGGGACTAGATTAATCTAGGTCCCATTTGTCAGCACTTGACCCAAATCCCTCCAAACCCTTCCTATTCAGATGCCTTTTAAATGTTGCAATTGTTCCAGCCTCCACCACTTCCTCTGGCAGCTCATTCCATACACGTACCACCCTCTGTGTGAAAACATTACCCCTTAGGTCCCTTTTAAATCTTTCCCCTCTCACCACAAACCTATGCCCTCTAGTTGTGGACTCCCGATTGGAGCAGCACCATCAGTATGAGCAAGCTAGGCCAAATGGCCTGTTTCGATGTTGCAGACTCAACACAGATTAGGTCAATGTCAATTCTCCCTCCCTCTCTTTCTCATGCTGTCCATGGCCGTGCCTGGTAATCATGCCTTTACAATCTGTGCTGGAACAGTGGCTGCCTCTAAGGGGACACTTGGGGTTTTGTTCAGGCCTGAGAGAAAGTGACCAACAGAGAGTGCCCGTGTTGGGGAGGGTCGGTCATCGGAGAAGTCAATCCTTCAGTCACAAGGTCATGTCGCCAAGGAGCTGTCAGGCTGAGAGCAAGCAGTTCCCGCTGAATATTGGTGACCTCGGTTGGGTGGACTGTCGAATCACCTGTTTATATTTGTAACAGCATGAAAATAAATGTAAATGTTTCACATGGTGGGATCACTTACCAGAGTTATTTTTACCTACCTAAAAATTATTTTTTAATTTCAATCACTCAGCACAAATGTACAGTTTCAGGATTTCTGTGTGACCAATTGCTGTTTTAGGATTTCCAATTAGTATATCAATACTTGGGCACTTAGTTCGTCTTCATATCCTCCTTGTTTACAGGATCCAACTACAGCCAATGACCTTCCTGCCATTCAGCCCATCTAGATTACATTCCCTACAGTGTGGAAACAGGCCCTTCGGCCCAACAAATCCACACCGACCCGCCAAAGCATAACACACCCAGACCCATTCTCCTACATTTACCCCTTCACCTAACACTATGGGCAATTTCACATGGCCAATTCACCTAACCTGCACATTTTTTTTGGATTGTGGGAGGAAACCCAAACAGACACGGGGAGAATGTGCAAACTCCACACAGAGAGTCGCCTGAGGCGGGAATTGAACCCAGGTCTCTGGCGCTGTGAGGCAGCAGTGCTAACCACTGTGCCACCGTGCCGCCCATATCAGCCATATGAAACTACCTTTCTGGTAATGATGAGTTTACTTGGCTTTTTCTGGCAGTGACTAGCATCGCAGAGTCACAGTGTTTGAAATGCAAATTAAAGCCCACTGTCCATCCAGTGACACGAAGCAAAGCACAGGGAAGGATCAGTGAGAGTGGAGTAAGGGACCCTGCTCATCAATGTGGAGGAATGCTCAATTAGTAAAACATTCTCAGGGACCCGCACTGGAGACTGTCGCAATCTGGGAGTCTCTATAAATAAGGACACTATCCTGGGGAATTCACAATCTCAATTTCCACCAGAGCTTGCTGTCTGTAACACGTTACAAAAAGAGTCACACAGCACGGAAACAGACCTGCTCCTTTTCTGGTAAATCCAATGGTTCCATAAAATACAGCCTCTGCTGATGGTGTGAGATCTATAATCTCAGGGACTGTTCCCCATCCTCTCACCTTCTGACCTCCCATGGACCATCGTTTAAAAGTGAATTAGCCAAAGAGCCAATGACTGAAATGTTAGTTATTACTCACCTTGGGGGTTGTCGACATTAATGGTGAGCCCACGAAAGCAGCTGAACAGAGCACAGTATTGACGTGGCTGTTATCGATGAGCCCAGCACTTGGTGCCCATCCCTAATTACCCTTGAACTCGAGTGGCTTGTTAGGGCCATTTCCAAGGCCAGACAAGAACCAACCACATTGCTGTGAGTCTGGAGTCACATGGGGGCCAGACCAGGTCAGGATGGCAGGCTGCCTTCTTTAAAACAAGGACTTTAGAGAACCCGATATATTTTTACAGCAATTGACAGTAGTTTCACAGTCGCCATCACTGAAACTAGCAGTTATATTGCAGATTTATTAACTGATTTCAAATTCTGCCTGTGTTCCCACCTCTCACCAATGGCTGGATTTGAGCTCTTACCAAAGGAAAGGGTGAGGGTAACATCAATGTCATATTTTTGGATTATTTTCCAACCAGTATTAATATTCATAACTCAATATGACAAAGATCTCTGCTCCCCTGTGATTCTGGTCTCTTGAACATCCCCCAATTTTAATCACTTCAGCAATGTCTTCAGCTGCCTAAGTTCTGAAATTCACTCCCTAAATTTCTTTACCACTCCCCCTTTCAGATCTTTCTTAATACTTACTTTTTCATTAAGATTTTGGAGTCCTGTCCCAGTTTGGATATTCAGTGAGACCAGCAGCAAAATTTCACTGAAGCCCAGAGAGTAGATAGAACTGGATTCTGATGTAGTCCTGGGCTGCATTACAAGTAGGCCTGATCTAATCAGTTGTTTTTAAATCCCTCTATAATTTTGCTCCTCCCCATCTCTGTCATCTCCTCTAGCTCCAAATCCTCTGTGATGTGCATATTCCTCAAATTCTACTCCCTTGAACATCTCTGATTTCCATCAGTCCGTCAATTGCTCAGGTCCGAAGGTCTGAATTAATCTCCCGAAACCTTTCTGCCTCTTTGATGTACTTCCCTCATTTGAGAAACCCTTGCAATCTACCTCCTTGATCAAATTATTGTTCATCTGACCTGGTATCTCCTCCTGTGGCAACACGTTATTGTTGATGTTTTAATAATCCTGCCAACTGTCTTGGCATTCTATATGACATTGAAAGGGCAATGGAAATTGTTGTTGTATTAGTTGGCAAGGAAACAGTGTTGTCTCCCAAAAAGCCAAGCTGAGAAACAGAAAACTGGGACCTATCTTTAAATAATTAGAAGGTTTGATTTGCAGGGGTAGACATTACAAACATTATCCTTCAAATCCAACAACCACACTCTCTGTTCTGACTATTGGAACACAAGTGAATCCCTAGTTAATGCTCACTGCCTGAACGAAAGCTCAATTAAGAAACAACTAAAAGTGGAATTTGTACACCTGCTCATGCTGATAACATCTGTGCTCCCCGAGTGGGGATTAGATTAGTAATCTAATCTAGTCTGTGCTCCCCGAGTGGGGAAGGTGGGGCTGCTGCAGAACGTTGCTGGGAAAGGGGAGTACGGAAATTCCGAGCTTGAAGTCAAAGTGGAAACACAGCAGGAAGAGAGATCCTTCAGGAAAGGCATTGAGCTGAGGGCACGACTATATCATAATAACTTTGATCGCTATGGTGCAGAAACAAGCCATTTGACCCAATGGTTCAGTCTAGTGTTTAAGCTCCTCCTCCTTTCAATCTCTCTCTCTCTTTCTCCCCACCTTCTTCCCAAGATTACTTATCAAGTTTCCCTTTAAATCCTTCCATACTATTTACCTGAACCACTCCATTTGGTAACGAGTTTTACCTTCTCAACCCTTTCTCTGAGTTAAGAAGTTCTTTCTGAGCCCCTATTGGCTTTATAAGTAATTGCCGTTTTTTTTAAATGATTCTTGACCCTAATTCTGATTACCCTGAAACACCTTCTCCACCTTCACCCCATCCAAACTTTACACAATCTCAAGAAACAGCTACACTTCCCAGCAATCTCTGCGGGTTTGAATGATCCTATGGTAGGTTTTCAAAGGCATCACCCAATGTCCCAGTCAGTGCCCCTCCCTGAAACACCACCAGGTGCACAGGTGTTCATCTTTCTCAAGGTTATTAATGGGATCATGCTGTGCTTAAATAGCTACTGCACTGGTGTACCTGATGAAAGTCACTGTATTGAGAATGAATAATTGTTGTGAATCACACCGAGTTTTGTCCAAGGGCTGCAGTAAGGCATTGTTTTATTTGCTGAGAAATGCATGTTTTACAACACTGTGCAGTGAGGTTGATAGATGCCTCTTATTGGTGCTGTCTATCGGAGAGACTGTACCATGTTCGACTGAAGCTGCTCTCATGGCTCAACTACGGGAAACATTCATTTCTCTTGTGTAACTTGGGGTTGCTGGAGATAAATTAATTTCTAAACCATTAGACTCAAATTTGCTTTCAACCTAAGGCACCAAGATTCACATTGAAATGTGAAACATTCATTTATAATAAAAATCATTTGAATGGTTAGGTCCTCGCCTGATTGGAACAATAGCAAGTTGGGTTTTGCTTTGTGGCCTAATTGTATTTTTTTGGAACTGGCTGTTTTTTTTGAAAAGCAGATTTGAGTTCCCTCTCAGAATGTGTCCATTTGTTGTAAAAAAAAATAAAGCCAGCTCTGCCAGTTTCTTCCTTCTAACGGTGCAGGGAGCAATGTTGTGCTCCTGCTGTCTTCACTGTTTGCTCCTATTAATACACAAGATGCTTCCAAAGCCCAAAGCTCTCTGAGCACATCTGGAAACAGTCTGGTGACTTGTGCCTCTGTTACTCGATTGAGCCGGGTTCGGTCACAGATCACACAGTGGAATTGTACCAGCTAAGGTCAGACCATCCCTCAGAGCATTCTCTGACTGCTGCCTCCCATTCAGGCAACTGCTGTCTCTTATATCAAAGTCTTGTTTCAGCTCAGCTACTGGCAGGGTGGAGTTCACCTCAATTATTTTGCTGATTTTTGATGTAGAATCATGATTCTCACACTGTCAGATCTTCGCTGGTGACTGTGCAAACTCTGTACTGACCCTACACACCAAAACAAAAACTCTCATATCACCCTGCACACTCCTATCCAAGCTCCTACGCAATCTCAAATATTACTGTATATCACCTTACATCCACTTCCGAAACAGATTTAACACAGGTGGCTTGAGAGGAGCAACCATCCACCATCCCTCAGCATGGGTTGGTTGGGCTGAATGGCCAGTTTTTCTGCTCATGTCTGATGTAATCTTACACCCAGTCTCTCACCTACGCCACTATGTAGTTAGAGACACTGACATGCTGTCATATTCAGATGGAACAGACTTGGTGTACTGCACAGTTTCATTATTGCAATCCACTCATGTTCTTAGTCACAGATTTCAACTGCCCTTTAGATGAACTCAAATCTCCTCCACTGACAATGAATCAGAGCACATGACTTCATCATCTCAGTCAGAGCTTTAAAAATAAAAAGCAGTGAAAGATAAACCTGGGGAGCCCAGGCCCTGGATCCTTACCTTCATGGTATCAGCTCAGGTTGAGTCTGAACCAATGGCCAGACCATCTCTGGGTGCTTTGACTGTTGTTAGTGTCCAAGCTGAAGAACAGCAAGGTGGCACAGTGGTTAGCACTGCTGCCTCACAGCACCAGAGACCTGGGTTCAAATCCTGGCTCGGGCAACTGTCTGTGTGGAGTTTGCACATTCTCCCCGTGTCTGTGTGGGTTTGCTCTGGTTTCCTCCACAGTCTAAAGATAGGCAGGTTAGGTGGATTGGCTGTGCTAAATTGCCCATAGTGTTAGGGGAAGGGGTCTGGGTGTGTTGCTTTTCAGAGGGTCAGTGTGGACTTGTTGGGCCGAAGGGCCTGTTTCCACACTGTAAGTAATCTAAGAAAACTGACAGCAAAGTGTGACACTATGATCCCATATTTCCAGGACTGGGAAAGGTGGTTCATCTCCAGAACACTGCAGCGGGTAAAACCCAGGAGAGGTGGCAGTAAGTCAACTCTTTCCTCATGTTCTTTGAATATTACAGAATCATGACAGTGCAGACGGAGGCCAATCAGCCCATCAAGTCCACACCAATCCGCCAAACAGCATCCCACTCAGACCTATCATTTCCCATGGTCAATCCCTTGACTATGGGGGAGCCGGCACACCCTGAGGGAGAATGTGCAAACTCTACACAATCTGTCACCCAAGGTGTGAATTGTACCTGGTGCTATGAGGCAGTCATGCTAACCATGAGCCTTTGTTCATACATGTGCTAATTGGTTATCAATATATGAGGATAATGGTTGACAATGAAGAAACATCCAATCAAGTGATGGCAAATCTGTTCATTTTCCAATTGGCTCTGGGAAGACAGAGGAGGGATCTACAATGATGTCGATGAGCAATGGCAAGAGGGTAGGGTGGGGTGATTGAAGGTGGTATGTCCTGAGGCAAAATTAGCATGAAGCAGCCAATTGCAGTGAGCTGTCCGGTGTAACCCTGTCCTGATTGTGAGATGGAGAAATGGACATGACTCTTTAGGTGCGATAACTGGGGAGTGAAGACTCAATGGGTTTGTGTCACCATAGAATTTCTGTTTAAATGGAATGGACCTGACCCAGGAACGGTTCAGTCCCAAAATAGAAAGTGTTCCATGCTCTCACAAACATCACACACACACATCTGAAGTGCTTAATTCAAATCTACCCAATGCCTTACTGTATTGTGCTTGTCTCTGTGAGAAAATGAATAATCACTTGTCATTAATTGAATAACAAAATCTATTTATTATCTGTTATAATAATGGAAAGAACAGTTACCATGGAGACCCAGAAAACTGTACAACCTTCATTGTTCCAACTGGAATTGAATTTGACATGTTTTGGTCATTTAGATCCACTTGATACTGATCAAAGCAACTCAGTCATGTGACACCACATTGCAACACCAATGGGGGAGGGGATTGGGTGGGATTTAACTTGGCTCACAAACATCTTCCGTGTCAATAGATTGGCAGCGCCCCCTGGGTGAAATGTGGCACTATGCCAACAGAGAATAGTGAGTTACCACTTGTTCTTGGCATGTCTCTCAAAGGTCTTAAAACAATCAAACAGAAGCACAGTGGGATGAGCGAACCCTTCTGTCAATGGGGTATAATCACCACCTTCATTGTCATTGGGTCAAAGTCCTGGAGCTTAAGGACAAGCCAGGGAACTATAGACCAGTGAGCCTGACAGCGGTGGTGGGCAAGTTGTTGGAGGGAATCCTGAGGGACAGGATTTGCATGTATTTGGAAAGGCAAGGACTGATTTGGGATAGTCAACATGGCTTTGTGCGTGGGAAATCATGTCTCACAAACTTGATTGAGTTTTTTGAAAAAGTAATATAAAGGATTGATGAGGGCAGAGCGGTAGACGTGATCTATATGGACTTCAGTATGGTGTTTGACAAGGTTCCTCATAGGAGACTGGTTAGCAAGGTTAGATCTCATGAAATTCAGGCAGAACTAGTCATTTGGGTTCAGAACTGGCTGGAAGGTAGAAGACAGAGGGTGGTGGTGGAGGGTTGTTTTTCAGACTGGAGGCCTGTGACCAGTGGAGTGCTACAGGATTGGTGCTGGGTCCTCTACTTTTCATCATTTATGAAAATGATTTGGAGTGAACATTGGAGGTATAGTTAATAAGTTTGCAGAAAACACCGAAATTGGAGGTGTATTGGACAGTGAAGAGGGTTACCTCAGATTACAACAGGATCTGGACCAGATGAGCCAATGGGCTGAGAAATGGCAAATGGAGTTTAATTCAGTTAAATGCGAGGTGCTGCATTTTGGGAAAGCAAATCTTAGTAGGACTTATACACCTTAATGGTAAGGTCCTAGGGAGTGTTGCTGAACAAAGAGACCTTGGAGTGCAGGTTCATAGCTCCTTGAAAGTGGAGTCACAGGTAGATAGGATAGTGAAGAAGGCGTTTGGTATGCTTTCCTTTATTGGTCAGAGTATTGAGTACAGGAGTTGGGAGGTCATGTTGCAGCTGTACAGAACATTGGTTAGGCCACTGTTGGAGTTGAGTGTTACTGGTCAGCCCGGGGCTGGGTATTGAGTGTTACTGGTCAGCCCGGGGCTAGGTATTGAGTGTTACTGGTCAGTCCTGGGCTGGGTATTGAGTGTTACTGGTCAGCCCGGCGCTGGGTATTGAGTGTTACTGGTCAGCCCGGGGCTGGGTATTGAGTTTTACTGGTCAGCCCGGGGCTGGGTATTGAGTGTTACTAGTCAGCCCGGGGCTAGGTATTGAATGTTACTGGTCAACCCTGGACTGGGTATTGAGTGTTACTGGTCAGCCGGGGCTGGGTATTGAGTGTTACTGGTCAGCACTGGGCTGGGTATTGAGTGTTACTAGTCAGCCCGGGGCTGGGTATTGAGTGTTACTGGTCAGCCCAGAGCTGGGTATTGAGTTTTACTGGTCAGCGCTGGGCTGGGTATTGAGTTTTACTGGTCAGCGCTGGGCCGGGTATTGAGTGTTACTGGTCAGCCCGGGGCTGGGTAATGTCCGGATCTTGTTGTGTTTGTACCCTGGGCTGCCTGAGTGGTGCTGAACATTGTGGAGTCATCGGTGAACATCCCCAGGGTTCCCCAGGTGGATGATTGACCTTTTGAAGAGGGTGGAAGGGGGTGTCATAAGAGATTGTAATTCTGCAATAAAAATCATCATCAATTACTAATTAGTCTGACAAGATCGTGAGGAACCTCTCTATTTATCGATGTCTGATTTTTGGAGTAACTACGTCATCCCACAGAAACCAGAAACAATGGTCTGTGCGGATTGGGGAAGAGAGATCAATCCTGCTTTAACAAACTAGCTATTGATGTGTAACTTGCACCTTGTTTTCTGTTTAATATTTTAGTAATCACTTAAACTGAAATTCACCGTGACAAGAAATCCATGGGAAAGTAGCTTTCATACAAAGATTTGACATATGAAACTCTTTCCTGCTTCATTCAGACTGGGAGTAAAAGATTAATATGAAATATAATGAGAAATATAAAAATAGACAGAAATAAAAAGGTAGAGGTATTGGAGTTGATCAGAGTAGGAGGGTTCCAGGTTTGGTGTATGGTCTCCTTGGAGGTGGAAGACAATAACCAAATGAGGAGAGAATTCTTCACTTCCTCCTCCAATTTATGTTGTATCTTATAGGCCAGAGGGAGGCCATTAGACTATGTTACCTTTCATAGCTCGTCGAAGCAGCTGGTTAATTTGTTCCACACCCCCTGTTCTTTCCCCTGCAACATTATCCTCAGCCCCATCCCTGTTCTTTTACCAATCACCATTAGTCTGTTCCTGGGACGACTAACCCTCCTGCCAGTAGACTACCTTCTTTATTCACTCTAATCAAAACCCTTCATGGTTTTGGACATCTCCATTAAATCCTCAGCAGAACCGTCTCTGCTTGAAGTAGAAGCACCATGGCCGACCTGGGACCCCTTCAGCAAAGGCTGTCTGTGGGCACCAGGTGATGCTCGCTCTCGATATTCAGCTGTGATGCTGTACACAGTCAAATAGCCATCTCACACCTCTTCACACTTAAAGAATGGCCACTTTGCTGAGGACAGCCAGCACTTTCCCATCACTGCTGCTTCCCTTCCAGGGCTTTACTATCATCCCTTTCCAACGCCCACCTGCTTCTTTTGAGTTTTCCATCACGTGGTAAATATGGAGTGAAAGCTGAGAGCAGTGTTCAGGTGAACTGAGGTTAAAGGTGAGGGTGGATTGATTCAGGTTGGGCAGATGTGATTCAGTCACACATTCTGTCCTCGGTATAGTGTTTCTGATTGAAATTCCTCTGTCAATATTTGGAATGGAGATGCCTGCACTGGGCCATGCTCTACCACTCCTCCCCCAGCGGTGAGGCTGCAGCACCCCCACTGTCAGGAAGCTGGAATTACAGTGTGACACATTTCATTATATCACAGGGTGCCCAAACTGATTCCAAAGGTTGAACTTACAAATTTTGTGTGAAAATGTTTTGTACTTCTACCACGTTTGACGTCTGGATGTAGAATCACCGTATGATGTTCTTGCTGAGACACCCAGCGATTCTTCTGATTTGTCGAATGCAAATCTCCTGAGTTAAGTTTGAGGTAATTATTCTGCCTCTCAGTCTGTCCACGGGGTCGTGCATCTGCCTCGTGGTATTAACGTGGGACTCTTCATCCAGAAACTCAGCTAACGTTCTGGGAAACCAATAAAAAATCTGGAATTAAGAATCCACTGATGACTGTAAAAGCATTTTTGGGGGTGGGGAACTTTATCTGGTTCATTAATGAGCTTCAGGGAAGGGAAAAGCTGCTGTTCCTCACCTGGTCTGGCCTACATGTGACTCCAGACCCACAGCAATGTAGTTGACTCTCAACTACTCTCTGAGATGGTCGAACAAGTCACTCAGTTCAATGGCAGGTAAAGATGGTCAGTAAATGCTGGTCAGCAGGCAATACCCATGTCCTGGATCAGTGGTGCTGGAAGAGCACAGCAGTTCAGGCAGCATCCAACGAGCAGCGAAATCGACGTTTCAGGCAAAAAGCCCTTCTACCTATGTCCTGTGAGTGAAGGTGTGAGTTTTTAAAAAGTTTGTTTATGGGATATGGGTACTGCTGGCTGGACCAACATTTATTGCCTATCCCTAATTGTCCATAGGGCAGTAGAGAGTCATCTACAATGCTGTGGGTCTGGAGTCACATGTAGGCCAGACCGGGTGAAAAGGGCAGATTTCCTTCCCTAAAAACATGAGTGAATCAGATGAGCTACAATGTGATTTGACAGTAGCTATCATTGTGCCAGATTTACACTAAATTCACATTTCACCACCTACCGTGGTGGGATTTAAAACTTTGACCTCAGGCCGTTAGCCTGAGCGGATGGATTATAATCCAGTGACATGACCGCTGTGCCACCACCTCCTGCCTCAGTTTACCCTGAACCTGGTTAGTACAGACCACTGTCTCAGCACTGATTCCAAACCTTTGTTTTGACTCCTGGGGCTCTCACAAGCATCTCGTGAGTGGCTTCCCATGTTCGCTGTTCCTGAAGGGGGGGGGAGAGCTTGCTGACATGGGCCTGAGCTGGGAGCTGGGCTGTGGGGTTCAGCTCAGCCCATCGCCCAAGGATATCCCAAAACTATCACCATGCAGCTGTTTCCAGCTCTGGCTGATGGGACAGGTGAAGGGCTTGTGCCCGAAACATCAAATTTCCTGTTCCTTGGATGCTGCCTAACCTGCTGTGCTTTTCCAGCAACACATTTTCAGCTCTGATGGGACAGATGGTCTCGTGTGAGGAGATGTCACCCCCACTATCTGAACTGGATCAATGCCAGAGCCCAGATCCCAGCAAAACCAATGGCCCACCTCAATCAGCTCACCTTCACTAGTGAGCTCTAATCAAACAACAAGAGTGTGTTTTCAGCGGTGATTCTTTTTTCTGGCATGTATAGAATCCCTGGCCAATGGATGAAGAATCAAAAGCGGGTCTCACTTCTATTCTGTAGCTTGTGATGTCTCATTGAACTCCTGTGTCGTGTTCCTTAGAATTCACCGGCAGATCCAATCATTCAGACCATGTACAAACACTCAGGGTTTAGGAGAAATAGCGGAATAAAAGCCGACCACAGACAGTTTCCATTGACCCAGTGTGTGTGTGTGTGTGTGTGTGTGTGTGGGGGGGGGGGGGGGGGGGGGGGGGGTGTGTGGGGGTGTGGGGGGGGGGGGGCGGGGGGGGGGGGGGGGGTGTGTGTGTGTGTGGGTGTGTGTGTGGGGGGGGGGTATATGTGTGTGTGTGTGAGCGGTGTGTGTGGGGGTGTGGGGGGGGCAGAGTGTGTGTGTGTGTGGGGGGGCAGAGTGTGTATGTGTGTGTGGGGAGGGGTCGGTGTGTGTGTGGGTGTGTGTGTGGGGGGCGTGTGTGTGGGGGGCAGTGTGTGTGTGGGTGTATGTGTGTGTGGTGGGTACGGTGTGTGTGTGTGTGTGTGTGTGGGTGTGTGTGTGTGGTGGGGTGTGTGTGTGTGTGTAAGGGTTTGTGTGTGGGGGGGGTGGTGTAAGTGTGTGTGGGGGGGGGGTGTGTGTGGGGGCGGTGTGTGTGTGTGGTGGGGGGCGGTGTGTGTGTAAGGGTTTGTGTGTGGGGGGTGGTGTATGTGTGTGTGGGGGCAGTGTGTGTGTGTGTGTAAGGGACGTGTAGGGGGCAAGGTGTGTGTGTAAGGGTGTGTGTGGGGGGGTGGTGTTTGTGTGTGTGTGGGGCAGTGTGTGTGGGTATGTGTGTGTGGGGTGGTGTGTGTGGGTGTGTGTGGAGGGGTGGTGTGGGTGTGTGTGTGGGGGGGGTCGGTGTGTGTGGGTGTGTGTGGGGAGGCAGTGTGTGTGTAAGGGTGTGTATGTGCGGGGGTGGTGTGTGTGTGGGGCGGTGGTGTGTGTGTGTCTGGGGGGGGTGGTGTGTGTGGGTGTGTGTGGAGGGGTGGTGTGGGTGTGTGTGTGGGGGGGGTTGGTGTGTGTGGGGGGTTGGTGTGTGTGGGGGGGCGGTGTGTGTGTAAGGGTGTGTATGTGGGGGGGGTGTGTGTGTGTGGGTGCGTGTGTGTGGGGGGGCGGTGTGTGTGAGTGTGTGTGGGGGGGCGGTGTGTGTGTAAGGGTGTGTATGTGGGGGGGTGGTGTGTGTGTGTCTGTGGGGGACGGTGTGTATGGGTGTGTATGTGGGGGGGTTGGTGTGTATGTGTGGGGGCGGTGTGTGCGTGTGGGGGGGGTGGTGTGTGTGTGTGTCTGTGGGGGGGCGGTGTGTGTGGGTGTGTGTGGGGGGAGTTGGTGTGTGTGGGGGGCGGTGTGTGTGTAAGGGTGTGTATGTGGGGGGGTGGTGTGTGTGTGGGGGAGATGGTGTGTGTGTGGGTGTGTGTGGGTATGTATGTGGGGTGGTGTGTGTGTGGGTTTGTATGTGGGAGGGTGGTGTGTGTGGGTGTGTGTGTGGGTGTGTATGTGGGAGGGTGATGTGTGTGTGGGTTTGTATGTGGGAGGGTGGTGTGTGTGGGTGTGTATGTGGAAGGATGGTGTGTGTGTGTGTATAGAAAATGACAGATTATATCGGGATGATTTGTTTATGAATTAAGCCAACATCCATTTTACAGCAAGGTGGTTTAATGGACAGGGCATTGGGTGTCCTGGGTGGTACTGGGCTCTCCATGTGCCAGTCTTGTTCAGTGTCACAACGATTGTTAAGTATTCTTACTTTCTTTTAAAAATGACATTGTTTCATTCAATTTTGAAACCCTGATTGTTACAGCAAAGGACCAGGCCATTTGACCAATCTGCTCACCCTCACAATAGCTTGTCCCATCTCACTTTGTGAAGATATCCGTCTGATCTGCTAATATGTTATTGTTATTCATACCGTTTTATGGAAAAGTCATTGGAGAGCAAGTAGGCCATTCGGCCCCTTGATCATACTGCACCTTTCGTGGCTGAACTTCTGGCTTTATCACCATCCTGCATAATTCTTGGAAAACTTAAATACCTATCGGACCCTGTGTTGGACATTGCTCAGCAGCACAGTCTCCTTGTGGTAGAGCCTTCCAATTCCAAATTTTGAGTGAAGAAATTTCTCTTTCTGACCGAAATGGTTGACTCCTTGTTCAGAGACTGACATCCCATGTTCCAGATTCTGGAACTGGAAACAATAATAAAATGTTCCCCCAGTATCTACCCTGCCAAATGTCTTAAGGACATTGTGTGGTTTACCCATCTTCATCTGCTTCAGCAGTGACCTTCCTACCATCATAAACTCAGGAGAGGGGATGGTCACTGATTGAACAATCCTAATCCTCAGTTGCACAGACTGGACAGCAGCCAGGCCTGGGTTACTAATAGCCTGTTTGTACCACAGACACACGGACAATGACCAGCTCAAACAAGGGAGAATCTAACAATTGCCCTTTGACATCCAATGGCATTACCCCCATTGAATCTGCTTACTCTCAGCATCCTTGGATGGGAGAGCCATAAATTCTGCAACTCCAAGAGCATGTCAGAGGCTGGGAGTTCTGAAATTTGGAAGATCCCGGCTGAAACACGGAACAAATTTGGGGCCATGTTCTCTGGGGAATGATAGACTGACACTGGGGCAGGCCAGAGAAGGTTCACTCCGCTGACTCCAGGGATGGACTCCAGGGAATTCTGTCAGCCCACCTCCTGACCCCCCCCACAGCCTGTTCCCCCATCTCCAAGGCACAAGGCAGGAGTGTGATGGAATGCTCCCCACTTGCCCTGGATAAGTGCAGTTCCAACAACACTCAAGCAGGACAAAGCAGCCCACTTGATTGGCACCACATCCACAAACATCCACTCCCTGCATCACTGACTCCCAGGAGCAACAGTGTGTACCATCTACAAGATGCACTGCAGAAATTCACCTCAGATATCACCTTCCAAACCCACGACCACTTCCATTGAGAAGAACAAGGGCAGCAGATCCATGGGAACACCACTCCCTGCAAGTTCCTCTCCAAGTCTCTCACCATCCTGACTTGGAAATACATCGCTGTTCCTTCATTGTCACTGGGTCAAAATCCTGGAACTCCTTCCCTATGGGCATTGTGGGTCTACCCACAGAACCAAAGTTAAAGAAGGCAGCTCACCCCCACCTTCTCAAGGGCAACTAGGACCCAGGCAAGAAATGCAGGTCCAGCCAGGAACACCCACACAGAGGGCGGTACCGCGTGTGGAGTGAAGTTGTGGATGTGTGTACCATTACAACTTTTAAATGACATTTGGATAATGAATTGGTAAGTTTTAGAGGGACATAAAGCAGGCAGGACTAGCTTAGTTTGGGATGATGTTTGGCGTGGACTGGTTAAACTGAAGGGTGTGGCTGTTTGACTCTATGAATGAATAAAGATAACAAACATTTTCAAGCTTGGGTTTTAGTTTCTTTGAATCTTATGCAAATTGTAAAGTCACGTGGCTTTTCCAACACCCACCTTTTCAGCTGCCCCTTCCCCAGCCTTTGACCTGACATGCCACATATTCCTGCATGACCTGATGCAATATCTGTGTCACTGGTAGATAACTTGTGTCTGAACAAGTTTTGTCACCTAGACTGTTCCCCCCTCCCTTCTTGGTTACACCCACTCAAGTTCTTATCTTCAAAACCCACCTTCTCATCTGATACAGCAGGAGGCTCTCTGCTGGTTGTATGTTTGTGATAAATCAGTTTCATTTCATTCCAGTCTCCTGCTGCTCAAAAGGATGGAGTGTTCCTGCTGTGGAACTTGTTATCCACTAATTACCAGACTGCCTTCTAATTGGATTTATTGTCTAAACTGATTAGTGCATTAGGGTCCACCACAGCCTGACTCTTCAATGGCCATTACATGTAAATTGACTTTAATTCCTCACTCAACAGGCTCCAGCTAAAAGCTAGACAAAAGTGAGGACTGCAGATGCTGGAAACCAGAGTTTAGATCAGAGTGGTGCTGGAAAAGCACAGCAGGTCAGGCAGCATCCGAAATATAGGAAAATCAACATTTCGGGCAAAAGCCTTTCATCCTGAAATGTCAATTTTCCTGCTCCTCGGATGCTGCCTGACCTGCTGTGCTTTTCCAGCACCACTCTCTGATCTAAACTACAGCTTAAAAGCTAACATGCCCCAAACCCTGCCTGTCCCTGAGGTCCATCACAACATATACAGAGCTGGGTGGCTCTCTATGCCTGGGGAGGGGAGGGGAGGGGAGGGGTTGTTTCCCCACTCCATTTTGATTTAGTCCCTTCTCTCCACCCCCACTCCCTTCACATTCCACGGATCCCGTTGCCCATGACGGGCTCTGCTGTAAATATTTAATTGGCTACATGGATGATTTTATTGGAAAAGGTCGCTTCATTGTGTGTAAGAGCACTTTGGAATTATATAAAAGCTACAGAGCTTGGTACTTACCCATTGGAGTTGGCTTCTCACCAGGGAAAGGTGTAAACTGATGTCTGTGCTAATTTTTTAAAAACTACAGGAAGGGAAAGCAGGATGTTTTGTGGTGTAGTGCCTTCCTCCAAACCTGGAGACTTGGGTTCAGGACCCACCTGCTCCATCAATGTTTAACAACAGGTTCACAAGAAAACAGAAGAGAGCTGAGTTCCTCGAGGTAGGCACCACAGGAGCTGATGGTGATTCATAATGAAATAATACCCCCAGTGGTGATGGGGAAAACATTGTGTAAGTACACACCTGGGGGAGGAAAACATAGAGAGAAGCAAGAAAGGCTAATTAACCCTTTCCTGACAGTGCAGTCAATAACCGGCTGATTGTATATGAAATCCTATTGCCTGTGCCAACTGTCCCATTCATAGGAAAGTCCTTCCTGGTAATAATCATGAATGTACCTACCCTTTGGGTGCCTCTCGCTGTATAAAGGTACACTGTATACTGACTCTGTCATGTCAGGACTTACAGATATTAAAGACTTTGATTAATTATGATGGATCTCAGGCCATTGAGAGGGATCCGAAAGAGAGGATCAGGTGGAAATCCCATTAGAAAAGGTACAAGGTGTAATCTATTGCCTGATAATAGTAAGAACAATTCCCATGACCTCATTCAGTGTACTTTCAACTATCGAGCCAGAAATGCTCTCCAAAAAGACCCAACGTTCCACTGTCTTCTTGTTCATCGAAAGACTTTGTGCTATTATCCGATTGGCTGGAGGATAATGCAGCGTCAGCATTAACTCTTTCAAGTCTGCCACTTCATAGCTGCTTCATAAAAAAATGTCAGGGATCAGAGGAAGTCAGTCAGCCTCTCCAGCTTACTCACTTCTATCATGTTTGATCTGCATCTTGACTCCAGTTTACTCACCTTCACCTCTGATCCCTTAAAAAAAACCTCCCCCTGAGCTCTGAAAGCAAATCTCCCCCACTGCCCTAACACTAAACATTCCCAAGTCTCCAATCTACCACAGGATAGACCCAACATTCCCTCACTCCAGTTACTGAAAATCAGGTTTTGAAAAGACTGAGGAGACTACAGCCCGCTGTGGCAGTGTTGTTTGATTGGCAGAATCCAATATGTTTCATCTCCCTGGTCTCTGAATCTCTCAGGGAAACAGAACGCATCTAAACACCACGATTAGGAAAGGAAAACGCCTTGGGATCACTCTTTGAACCCCAAAGGTAATCAACAAAACCTCCATGACATCAATCTAAAATTAGCCAGTCTTAACCAGCTGTGTCTCACAGATAGTATCCTTTCCAACAACGCTGGAGACACAGGTCACCTTGAGGTATCTCCTAAATCTTGAGGTTTCTTTCATGAGCAATTGGTAGCTTCAAGTCTGATGTATCAGCCTGAAGTCAAACTGGGGTTGGGCAAGGCTGTGCCATTACACCAATGTTCTTCTCCATCTTCCTTCCTATCCCATCTCCTTGGAGATTTCCACGGGAGACCAGCTTCTCCACTCAACAAGCAGGGATCTGTTCAACCTGCCTTGCCTCCAGCCCAGACCCAAGGCGACCATACCGTCTCTCAGTGAGTGGCAGGGAGCTGGCAATGGTTATATGTGCTCACAGACTGAGGCTGAGTTCCGAACACTCAGCAATGTGTGTACAGAGCGACCGGAGAGATTGGGTCATGGGAAGGTCAGCCTGTTCCCACCAGGATGTGCTGTCTCCCAACCATCAAGATCCACAGTCAGTCACTGGATAATGTCAATCAATTCTCAGAACCTTAGGGACTGATATTGTTGATGAAATACATGATGTGGAGATGCTGGTGTTGGACTGGGTTAAAAAGCACACAACACCAGGTTATGGTCCAACAGGTTTATTTGGAAGCACTAGCCTTTGGTGTGCTGCTCCTTCGCTGTACTGCACAACCACCTGATGAAGGAGCAGTGCTCGGAAAGCTAGTGCTTCTGAATAATCCTGTTGGACCATAACCTGGTGTTGTGTGATTTTTAAATTTGATGAAATTCAGCATCATCTCCGATGTTCCAACACAGCCTTTGGCCATCAGAAGTACTAAGTCTGATAACAAAGACTTTAAGGCCAGCCCTAAACTCCTGGTCCAGAAGGCTGTATTGTTACCTGCCTTTATGGCTCATTGGACAATGCGAAGAAGACATTTTAAATCCCGAGAGAGATATCCCCAGTTTGCCCTTCTGCAAACTCTTGCAAATCCAATGGCAGATTAAGCCTCCTAACTCAGTGTCCTGTCTTATGCCAACACTGATTGCTGTCAATCATCAGCACTGGACAGGGCCACATTGTCTACATTCCTGATAGAACATAGCACAGTACAGCACAGAACAGGCCCTTCAGCCCACGATGTTGTGCCGACCACTGAGCCTCATGTATGCACCTTCAAATTTCTGTGACCATATACATGTCCAGGAGTCTCTTAAATGTCCCCAATGACCCTGCCTCCACAACTGCTGCTGGCAACACATTCCATACTCTCACAACTCTCTGTGTAAAGAACCCCCCTCTGACATCCCCTCTATACTTTCCTCCAACCAGCTTAAAACTATGACCCCTCGTGTTAGTCATTTCTGCCCTGGGAAATAGTCTCTGGCTATCGACTCTATCTATGCCTCTCATTATCTTGTATACCTCAGTTAGGTCCCCTCTTCTTCTCCTTTTCTCCAATGAAAAAAAGTCCGAGCTCAGTCAACCTCTCTTCATAAGATAAGCCCTCCAGTCCAGACAGCATCCTGGTAAACCTCCTCTGAACCCTCTCCAAAGTATCCACATCTTTCCTATAATAGGGCGACCAGAACTGGACGCAATATTCCAAGTGCGGTCTAACCAAAGTTGTATAGAGCTGCAACAAGATCTCATGACTCTTAAACTCAATCCCCCTGTTAATGAAAGCCAAAACACCATATGCTTTCTTAACAACCCTGTTCTCTTGGGTGGCCATTTTAAGGGATCCATGTACCTCCACACCAAAATCCCTCTGTTCCTCCACACTGCCAAGAATCCTATCCTTAATCCCATACTCAAGCTTTCAAATTCGACCTTCCAAAATGCATCACCTCGCATTTATCCAGGTTGAACTCCATCTGTCACCTCTCAGCCCATCTCTGTATCTTGTCAATGTCCCGCTGCAGCCTACAACAGCCCTCTATACTGTCAACGACACCTCCAACCTTTGTGTCGTCTGCAAACTTGCTGACCCATCCCTCAATCCCCTCATCCAAGTCATTAATAAAACTTCCATTGTGCCAGAAGGACAAGGAAACACTTCAAGGACATTTCAGAGATTTACCAGGGTGTTGGCTCGGTTGGAGAGTTGTAATTATGAAGAGAGATTGGTCATACTGTGGTTGTTATCCTTGGAGCAGGAGACTGGGGGGATTGGATATGAACAGCATGGACAGAAAGGGGGAAAAATACTGAAAGGACAGCAGACGATGGAAATCAGAAACAAAACCAGAAACTCAGCAGGTCTGGCAGCATCTGTAGAGAGAAACAGAGTTAACATTTTGGGTCCAGTGACCTTACTTTAGAACCAATGGTAGCTCAGAAAAGGTTGATATTTACGCAGAAGATGGGGAGGGGTGGAGATGGAGCTCAGGGAGAGAGAAACATGATTGGACAAAGGATCAGGTAAAGGGTGAGGGGAAGGAATGGCTGCTAATGGCTGACAGTTGGTTGAGAGGTAGCAGCCCCTGGCGTGTGGAGGTGAGGGGAAGGTCATGGGAGAAGTTACCTCAAACTGGAAAACTGTTGAACTTGATATTGAATCCCAAAGGCTGCAGGGTCCCCAAGTGAAAATGAGATGCTGTTCTTCCAGCTTGGGACATTGCCCATGGAAACGGCTGGCACCAGGGAACTCATCGTCTGTTTGTGTTCAGAAGGTAGGTGTTGTGTGAAACAGTCACGCAGATGGCACTTGATCTCCCCAGAGTAGAGCAGACATATTGTGAGCTGTGGCTTAGTCATCACATAGACTGCTCTCACTCATAACCCATTGTCAGCCACCAAACATCACCTACTCCCCCTGCGGCTGGATTTCAGGATCCTGTATGAGATTGTTCAATCACCTCAGGACCCACCCTTCCAGACAGGGAGAAAATCCTCCTCAGTCCTGAGGGAATCCCAGCAAGGAAGGAGGAAAGATGATATCAACCTGTTGATGATTTCCCCAGCACCACCCCCACCAGGTGACAGACTGGGCTGACAATGGCAGGTGTCTGCCCTCAGGGAAACGGTATCACTTGGATTGTGTTGCACAGAAGCCGACCTCAGATGGAAAGTGGTCAGAGTGGTGTTTCTGCTGCTCAGACACATGTCCTGCTCTATTTCATTCCCCCCCTCACCCACAATTCCTTTCTCCCAATGTTGGTTTATCCAGCTTCCTCTAAACACAGCTCTGCTATTCACTTCAACCATTTCATACAGGATCAAGGACTCTCTGGATGAAGACTTGTCTCCTGAATTCCCTCTAGGAATTATTAGTGACTGTCTTCCATTTACTTAGTTATCCAATTATGGTTTTAATCTGCTTCCGTGGCCATGTCAGGCAGTGCGTTCCAGATAACATCAATCATCGTCTAAACATATTCTCGGTATTTCCTGCCAGTTTCTGTCTGCCCCTAGCCACACATCAATGTCCCTCTGTGGAAACATCTTCAACGTGACTGAAAACTGGTTGTCCCTTTTTTCTTCTCAATCAAAACTCTTCCTAATTCTGTAATAAATCTCTCATTAACCTTCTGTGTTCCCGGAGAATAATTCCAGGTTCCCCAAACTCTAATCTCATCCCTGGTCCCATTCCACTAAATCACCCTTTGATTTTTTTTTCTCTCTGTCTGCAGTACTGCTTGTCTAAAGGAAAGAGACACTTTGTAAAGGAGGTTTGATTGTGTCTATTCTGGAAAAATAGATCATTTTTAAACAAAAAAAAATCCTTCTAGTGCTGTCAGAGTGTCCTCCATACAGCGTACCACCAATTACCACTCAGCTCAATAGGTGCTAATTAACTTCGATGGCATAAAGTTGGTATTCTCAGCTTTGAGCTCGTAGTTGGAGCCAGTGTCATTCATTAAAATGCTGCCACTGTCTAATACACCAAGTTCTATTTTTAATGCCCAAACTTTTTTAACTCAGCTAAATCTGATGCAGGAGAACAGCAGTGTGAGGGTTGGCAGAAATAAGCCAGCTGAGTGTCTCTGAAAGCTAATTATAAGGTTGGGATCCAGTGCGGTTCTCCTTGTGTGTGTTTCTTCAAAAGCCTCTCAGCCACCCCCCCCGTGCACAGGTATTTCGAGAATATCAGAGAATTGTTCCTCTGTTGGTCTCATTTAATTCCCTGAATCTGATCCATCCTGACACAAAGAAGCCTAGAAACCTGGTAGAGAAGGGGGAGGGAGACTGGGTTTGGCTTAGTACAACAAAACCTGAAACATTAGTGTGAAGGTTCCCTCCGACTCTTCCAGGGAGTCACCCCCTCACTATCCCCATCATCACCTCTTGCCCGAAACTCCTCTGAGATATCGGGGATCTTTAACTCCTGGCAGTCTGAGTGACTCCCTCATGGTGGACAGACTCAAACTCAGCAAGTCCCTCCCAAACCAATGCAGTTCTCTCCATTCCACCCCTCTGTACAGAGATTCTGAAAAAGCCGAGCTGTTTAAGCAGCATGTGCTCTGCTGTCCTCTCCCAGCAGATCTGTATCTGAAGCACTCTGCGATGCTTCACCGGCACTGTGGGTCAGTCACAGGAGGTGGGCTGCAGCAACTCACCCCCCTGCCCCCCCCCCCCCCCCCCCCACCCCCCACCTTCTCAAGGAGCAAGGGCAGCTCCCACACAGCACCAGACTCTCCTCCAACAGCTTTATTTCAAATGACAAGCCTTTGAAGCTCTGCTCCTTTGGGGCTCAGTGGTTAGCCCTGCAGCCACACAGCGCCAGGGACCTGGGTTCGATTCCACCCCCTGGCAGCCGTCTGTGTGGAGTTTACACATTCTCCCTGTTTCCTCCCACAGCCCAAAGAGATACAGGTTATGGTGGATTGGCCAGGGGAAATTGCCAATAGTGTTAGGTGCATCAGGGGTAAACAAAAAAGGGTGGATTACTGTTAGGAGGGTCGGTGTGGACTGGTTGGGCCAAATGGCCTGTTTCCACACCGTAGGGTATTGAATGTTTGTCAGGTGGGCAGTTCTGTAGAGACTTCCTGTACACACCATGTCACTCACACCATGACTCCCGCACCGTGACCCCCTCACCGTGACCCCCTCACCGTGAACCCCGCACCATGACCACCGCACCGTGTCTCCCGCACCATGACTCCCGCACCGTGACCCCCTCACCGTGAACCCCGCACCGTGACCACCGCACCGCGTCTCCCGCACCCTGACCCCCGCACCGTGACCCCCTCACCGTGAACCCCGCACCATGACCCCCGCACCTTGTCCCCGCACCGTGACCCCCACACCGTGTCTCCCGCACCGTGCCCCCTCACCGTGACCCCCGCACCGTGACCCCCGCACCGTGACCCTGCAACGTGTCCACCGCACCATGACCACCGCACCGTGTCTCCCGCACCGTGACCCCCGCACCGTGACCCCCGCACCATGACCCCCGCACCTTGTCCCCGCACCATGACCCCCACACCGTGTCTCCCACACCATGTCTCCCGCACCGTGCCCCCGCACCGTGACCCCCGCACCATGACCCCCGCACCGTGACCCTGCAACGTGTCCCCCGCACCATGACCCCCGCACCGTGACCCTCACACCGTGTCTTCCGCACCGTGACCTCTGCACCGTGACCCCTGCACCATGTCCTCCACATTGTGACCCCCCACACCGTGACCCCCTCACCTTGTTCCCGCACCGTGACCCCCTCACCGTGAACCCCGCACTATGACCCCCGCACCTTGTCCCCGCACTGTGACCCCACACCGTGTCTCCCGCACCATGCCCCCGCACCGTGACCCCCGCACCATGACCCCCGCACCGTGACCCCTGCACCATGACCCCCGCACCGTGTCTCCCGCACCATGACCTCTGCACCGTGACCCCTGCACCGTGTCCTCCACATTGTGACCCCCCACACCGTGACCCCCTCACCGTGAACCCCGCACCATGACCCCCGCACCTTGTCCCCACTCCGTGACCCCCACACCGTGTCTCCTGCACCGTGACCCCCTCACCATGACCCCTGCACCGTGACCCTGGCACCGTGACCCCCGTACCGTGAACCCCGCACAGTGTCCCTTGCACCGTGTACCCCGCACCCTGACCCCCGCAACGTGTCGCCCACATCGTGACTCCCACACTATGAACCCGCACCGTGTCCCCGCACCGTGACCCCTGCATCATGACCCCCGCACTGTGTCCTTCACACTGTGTCCCCTGCACTGTGGCCCCTGCACCGTGTCTCCTGCAACGTGACCCACGCACCATGACCCCGGTACCATGACCCCTGCACCATGACCCCAGCACCGTGACCCCCGCACCGTGTCCTCCGCACAGTGACCCCTCACCGTGTCCCCGCAGCATGACTCTCGCACCGAGACCCCCACACCATGACCCCTGTACCTTGTCCCCGCACCGTGAACCACGCACCATGACCTCTGCACCATGACCCTGCATCTTGACCCCCGCACCTTGGCCCCCGCACCGTGTCACCCGCACCATGACTCCCGCACCGTGACCCCCTCACTGTGAACCCTGCACCGTGAACCCTGCACCGTGACACCCGCACCTTGTCCCCTGCACCGTGTCCCCGGCATTGTGACCCCTGCACCTTGTCCCCTGCATCGTGACCCCCACACTGTGTCCTTCACACTGTGACCCCTGCACTGTGACTCCCACACCGTGCCCCCTGCACCGTGTCTCCTGCAACGTGACCCCCGCACCATGACCTCGGCACCATGACCTCCGCACCATGACCCCGGCACCATGACCCCTGCACCATGACCCCAGCACCATGACCCCGGCACCATGACCCCTGCACCATGACCCGAGCACCGTGACCCTGCAACGTGTTCCCCACACCATGTCCCCCACATTGTGACCCAACACCGTATACTCCGCACCGTGACCCCCGCACTGTGTCCCCAGCACCGTGACCCCACACCGTGTCCCCGGCAGCATGACTCCCGCACCGTGACCCCCACACCGTGACTCCTGCACCTTGTCCCCGCACCGTGACCCCTGCACCATGACCCCAGCACCGTGACCCTGCATCGTGACCCCAGCACCTTGTCCCCCGCATCGTGAACCCCGCACCATGTCCCCCGAATCATGACTCCCGCACCATGTGCCCAGCACTTGACACCCCGCACCATGAACCCCGCACTGTGACCCCTGCACCTTGCCCCCTGCACCTTGTCCCCCGCATCGTGACCCCTGCACCGTGACCCCCGCGCAGTGTCCTTCACACCATGACCCCCGCACCTTGTCCCCTGCACTGTGTCTCCTGCAACGTGTCCCCCGCACCATGACCCCGGCACCATGACCTCCGCACCATGACCCCCGCACCATGACCCCTGCACCGTGTTCCCCACACCATGTCCCCCGCACTGTGTCCCCAGCACCGTGGCCCTCAAACCGTGTTACCCGCACCGTGTCCCCCGCACCGTGTCCCCTGCATCATGACCCCCGCACCTTGTCCCCCGCACTGTGACCCCGCACCGTGTCCCCGCAGCGTGACCCCACACCGTGACACCCGCATCATGACTCCCGCACCGTGTCCACCGCACCGTGTCCCCTCGCACTGTGACCCCTGCACCGTGACCCCTGCACCGTGACCCCTGCACCATGACCCCAGCACCGTGACCCTGCATCGTGACCTCCGCACCTTGTCCCCCGCACCTTGTCCCCCGCACCGTGTCCCCCGCACCGTGAACCCCGCACCGTGAACCCCGCACCGTGACCCCCGCACCGTGACCCCCAAATCATGAGTCCCGCACCATGTACCCAGCACTTGACACCCGCACCTTGAACTCTGCACAGTGACCCCCGCACCTTGTCCCCAGCACCATGAACCCCGCACCATGAACCCCGCACCGTGACCCCGCATCGTGTCCCCCGCACTGTGACCCCGTACTGTGACCCCCGTACTGTGATCCCTGCACTGTGACTCTCACACCATGACCCCTGCACCGTGTTCCCCACATTGTGACCCAACACCGTGTCCCCAGCACCACGTCCCCCGTACTGTGTCCCCAGCATCGTGACCCTCAAACCATGTTACCCACACCGTGACCCCCGCAGCGTGAACCCTGCACCGTGTCCCCCGTACCGTGACCCCCACCAAGACCCCCCATCCGTGACCCCCGCACCATGACCCCCGCACCGTGACCTCCGCACCATGACCCCCACACCATGACCCCAGCACCGTGACCCCCGCACCGTGACTCCCACACTGTGACCCCTGCAGCATGACACCCGCACGGTGTCCCTCAAACCGTGACCCCCGCACCGTGTGCCCCGCACCATGATCCCCCTCGGTGTCCCCCGCACAGTGTCCCTCACACCGCGTGCCCTGCACCGTGACCCCCACACTGTGACCCCCGCACCGTGACCCTCACACCCTGTCCCCCGCACTATGTCCCCTCCACCACGACCCCCTCACCATGACCCCCACTCTGTGTCCCCACACAGTGACTCCCGCACCGTGTCCCCCGCACCGTGTCCCCCGCACCGTGACCCCCGCACCGTGACCCCCGCACCGTGTCCCTCACATCGTGTCCCCCGCTCTATGACCCCGGCACTGTGTCCCTCACACCATGTCCCCCACACCGTGATCCCTGCACCATGTGCCCCGCACCGTGTCCCTTACACCGTGTCCCCGCACTGTGACCCTCATATCGTATCTGCCGCACTGTTTCCAACCTGCACCGTGTCCCCCGCACCGTGACACCCGCACCGTGATCCCCACACCGTGACACCCGCACCGTGTCCCCCGCACCGTGACCCCCGCACCATGACCCCCACACCGTGACCCCCGCACCATGCCCCCTGCACTGTGTCCCCGCATCGTGACCCCCGCACCATGGCCCCCACACCGTGACCCCAGCACTGCAACCAATGCACCTTGACCCCCACACCGTGAACCCCGCACCGTGACCCCCACACCGTGACCCCCGCACCATGACCCCCGCACCATGACACCCGCACATTGTCCCCCACACCGTGACCCCAGCACTGCGACCCCCGCACCGTGACCCCAACACCGTGACCCCCGCACTATGTCTCCCGCACCATGACCCCTGCACCATGACCCCCACACCGTGACCCCCGCACCATGACACCCGCACCCTGTCCCCCACACCGTGACCCCAGCACTGCGACCCCCGCACCGTGACCCCAACACCGTGACCCCCGCACTATGTCTCCCGCACCATGACCCCTGCACCATGACCTCCGCACCATGACCCCTGCACCGTGTCCCCCACACCGTGACCCCCACACCATGACCCCCACACTGTGACCCCCACATTTCTGTATTTGTGAAATGTGACAACAGTGTTTACAATCAGTAACTAGAAATCAAAATCTTATGAAAATCCATCAAAATATTTCCACAAATTTTATTGGTCAGCTGTGTTACTGAGATTCCAAATTTAACAATTGTCTAAGGGGCAGCTGGTGTGTGGAAAGGGGTAATTCACTGGGAGGGGGGTAACTCATAGAGGAGTCATAGAGTCATAGAGATGTACAGCACAGAACAGACCCTTCGGTCCAACCCATCCATGCCGACCAGATATCCCAACCCAATCTAGTCCCACCTGCCAGCACCTGGCCCATATCTCTCCAAACCCTTCCTATTCATATACCCATCCAAATGCCTCGTAAATGCTGCAATTGTACCAGCCTCTACCACATCCTCTGGCAGCTCATTCCATACACATAACACCCTCTGTGTGAAAAAGTTGCTCCGTAGGTCTCTTTTATATCTTTCTCCTCTCACCCTAAACCTATGCCCTCTAGTTCTGGACTCTCTGATCCCAGGGAAAACACCTTGTCTATTTACCCTATCCATGTCCTTTATGATTTTATAAACCCCAATAAGGTCACCCCTAAACCTCCAACGCTCCAAAGAAAACAGCCCCAGCCTGTTCAGCCTCACCCTGTAACTCAGATTCACCAACCCCGGCAACATCCTTGTAAATCTTTTCTGAACCCTTTCAAGTTACACAACATCTTTCCGATAGGAAGGAGACCAGAATTGCACGCAATATTCCAACAGTGGCCTAACCAATGTCCTGTACAGCCGCAACATGACCTCCCAACTCCTGTACTCAATACTCTGACCAACAAAGGAAAGCATACCAAACGCCTTCTTCACTATCCTATCTACCTGCAACTCCACTTTCAAGGAGCTATGAACCTGCACTCCAAGGTCTCTTTGTTCAGCAACACTCCCTAGGACCTTACCATTAAGTGTATAAGTTCTGCGAAGATTTGCTTTCCCAAAATGCAGCACCTTGCATTTATCTGAATTAAACTCCATCTGCCACTTCTCATCACATTGGCCCATCTGGTCCAGATCTTCGCTGTCCACTACACCTCCAATTTTGGTGTCCTCTGCAAACTTACTAACTGTACCCCTTATGCTCGCATCCAAATCATTTATGTAAATGACAAAAAGTAGAGGGCCCAGCACCAATCCTTGTGGCACTCCACTGGTCACAGGCCTCCAGTCTGAAAAACAACCCTTCACCACCACCCTCTGTCTTCTACCTTTGAGCCAGTTCTGTATCCAAATGGCTAGTTCTCCCTGTATTCCATGAGATCTAAACTTGCTAATCAGTCTCCCATGGGGAACCTTGTCGAACGCCTTACTGAAGTCTATATAGATCACATCTACCGCTGCCCTCATCAATCCTCTTTATTACTTCTTCAAAAAACTCAATCAAGTTTGTGAGACATGATTTCCCATGCGCAAAGCCATGTTGACTATCCCTAATCAGTCCTTGCCTTTCCAAATACATGTATATCCTGTCACTCAGGATTCCCTCCAACAATTTGCCCACCACTGAGGTCAGTCTCATTGGTCTATAGTTCCCTGGCTTGTCTTTACCGCGCTTCTTAAACAGTACACCACGTTTGCCAACCTCCAGTCTTCCGGCACCTCACCTGTGACTATCGATGATACAAATATCTCAGCAAGAGGCCCAGCAATCACTTCCCTAGCTTCCCACAGAGTTCTCAGGTACACCTGATCAGGTCCTGGGGATTTATCCACTTTTACCTGTTTCAAGACATCCAGCACTTCCTCCTCTGTAATATGGACATTTTGCAAGATGTCACCATCTATTTCCCTACATTCTATATCTTCCATGTCCTTTTCCACAGTAAATACTGATGCAAAATACTCGGTTAGTATCTCCCCCATCTCCTGCAGCTCCACATATACGCTACATTGCTGATATTTGAGAGGCCCCATTCTTTCCCTAGTGATTAAGGATGATCAGCCATGATCATATTGAATGGTGGCACAGGCTCGAAGGGCAGAATGGCCTACTCCTGCACCTATTGTCTATTGTCTATTATTGTCTATTACCCTTTTGTCCTTAATGTATTGTAAAAACCTTTTGGATTCCCCTTAACCCTATTTGCCAAAGCTATCTCATGTCCCCTTTTTGCCCTCCTGATTTCCCCCTTAAGTATACTCCTACTGTCTTTATACTCTTCTGAGGATTCACTCGATCTATCCTGTCTGTACCTGACATATGCTTCCTTCTTTTTCTTAACCAAACCCTCAATTTCTTTAGTCATCCAGCATTCCCTATACCTACCAGCCTTTCCTTTCACCCTGACAGGAATATACTTTCTCTGGATTCTTGTTTTCTCATTTCTGAAGGCTTCCCATTTTCCAGCCATCCCTTTACCTGCGAACATCTGCCCCCAATCAGCTTTTGAAAGTTCTTGCCTATTACCATCAAAATTGGCCTTTCTCCAATTTAGAACTTCAACTTTTAGATCTGGTCTATCCTTTTCCATCACTATTTTAAATCTAATGGAATTATGGTCGCTGGCCCCAAAGTGCTCCCCCACTGACACCTCAGTCACCTGCCCTGCCTTATTTCCCAAGAGTAGGTCAAGTTTTGCACCTTCTCTAGTAGGTACATCCACATACTGAATCAGAAAATTGTCTTGTACACACTTAACAAATTCCTCTCCATCTAAACCTTTAACACTATGGCAACCCCAGTCAATGTTTGGAAAGTTAAAATCCCTTACCATAACCACCTTATTATTCTTACAGATAGCTGAGATCTCCTTACAAATTTGTTTCTCAATTTCCCTCTGACTATTAGGGGGTCTATAATACAATCCCAATAAGGTGATCATCCCTTTCTTATTTCCCAGTTCCACCCAAATAACTTCCCTGGATGTATTTTCAGGAATATCCTCCCTCAGCACAGCTGTAATGCTATCCCTTATCAAAAATGCCTCCTCTCTTGCCTCCCTTTCTATCCTTCCTGCAGCATTTGTATTCTGGAACATTAAGCTGCCAGTCCTGCCTATCCCTGAGTAAAAAGTGAGGTCTGCAGATGCTGGAGATCAGAGCTGAAAATGTGTTGCTGGTTAAAGCACAGCAGGTCAGGCAGCATCCAAGGAACAGGAAATTCGACGTTTCGGGCATAAGCCCTTCATCAGGAATGAGGAGAGGGTGCCAGGCAGGCTAAGATAAAAGGTAGGGAGGAGGGACTTGGGGGAGGGGCGATGGAGATGTGATAGGTGGAAGGAGGTCAAGGTGAGGGTGATAGGCCGGAGTGGGGTGGGGGCGGAGAGGTCAGGAAGAGGATTGCAGGTTAGGAGGGCGGTGCTGAGTTGAGGGAACCGACTGAGACAAGGTGGGGGGAGGGGAAATGAGGAAACTGGAGAAATCTGAGTTCATCCCTTGTGGTTGGAGGGTTCCCAGGCGGAAGATGAGGCGCTCTTCCTCCAACCGTCGTGTTGTTATGTTTTGCCGGTGGAGGAGTCCAAGGACCTGCATGTCCTCGGTGGAGTGGGAGGGAGAGTTAAAGTGTTGAGCCACGGGGTGGTTGGGTTGGTTGGTTCGGGCGGCCCAGAGGTGTTCTCTGAAGCGTTCCGCAAGTAAGTGGCCCGTCTCCCCAATATAGAGGAGGCCACATCGGGTGCAGCGGATGCAATAGATGATGTGTGTGGAGGTGCAGGTGAACTTGTGGCGGATATGGAAGGATCCCTTGGGGCCTTGGAGGGAAGTGAGGGAGGAGGTGTGGGCGCAAGTTTTACATTTCCTGCGGTTGCAGGGGAAGGTGCCGGGAGTGGAGGTTGGGTTGGTGGGGGGTATGGACCTGACGAGGGAGTCACGGAGGGAGTGGTCTTTGCGGAACGCTGATAGGGGAGGGGAGGGAAATATATCCCTGGTGGTGGGGTCCGTTTGGAGGTGGCGGAAATGACGGCGGATGATACGCTGTATACGGAGGTTGGTGGGGTGGTAGGTGAGAACCAGTGGGGTTCTGTCTTGGTGGCGATTGGAGGGGCGGGGCTCAAGGGCAGAGGAGCGGGAAGTGGAGGAGATGCGGTGGAGGGCATCGTCGATCACATTTGGGGGGAATCTGCGGTCCTTGAAGAAGGAGGCCATCTGGGCTGTACGGTGTTGGAACTGGTCCTCCTGGGAGCAGATGCGGCGGAGACGAAGGAAATGGAAATATGGGATGGAGTTTTTACAGGGGGCAGGGTGGGAGGAGGTGTAGTCCAGGTAGCTGTGGGAGTCAGTCGGTTTATAGTAGATGTCTGTGTTGAGTCGGTCGCCTGAGATAGAAATGGAAAGGTCTAGGAAGGGGAGGGAGGAGTCTGAGACAGTCCAGGTGAATTTCAGGTCGGGATGGAAGGTGTTAGTAAAGTTGATGAACTGTTCAACCTCCTCGTGGGAGCACGAGGCAGCGCCGATACAGTCATCGATGTAGCGGAGGAAAAGGTGGGGGGTGGTGCCAGTGTAGTTGCGGAAGATGGACTGTTCCACATATCCTACGAAGAGACAGGCATAGCTGGGGCCCATGCGGGTGCCCATGGCAACTCCTTTAGTTTGGAGGAAGTGGGAGGATTGAAAAGAGAAGTTATTCAGGGTGAGGACCAGTTCAGTCAGTCGGAGGAGGGTGTCAGTGGAAGGGTACTGGTTGGTGCGGCGGGAAAGGAAGAAGTGGAGGGCTTTGAGTCCTTCGTGATGGGGGATGGAGGTGTACAGGGACTGGATGTCCATCGTGAAAATAAGGCGTTGGGGACCGGGGAAGCGAAAATCCTGGAGGAGGTGGAGGGCGTGGGTGGTGTCCCGAACGTAGGTGGGGAGTTCTTGGACTAAAGGGGACAGAACCGTGTCGAGGTATTGGGAGATGAGTTCGGTGGGGCAGGAGCAGGCTGAGACAATGGGTCGGCCGGGGCATTCAGGTTTGTGGGTTTTGGGCAGGAGGTAGAAACGGGCGGTGCGGGGTTGTGGGACTATGAGGTTGGAGGCGGTGGATGGGAGATCCCCTGAGGTGATGAGGTTATGGATGGTCTGGGAGATGATGGTTTGGTGGTGGGAGGTGAGGTCGTGGTCGAGGGGGCGATAAGAGGAGGCGTCCGCGAGTTGGCGTTTGGCCTCAGCGGTATAGGGGTCGGTGCGCCAAACTACTACCGCGCCTCCCTTGTCTGCAGGTTTGATGGTGAGGTTGGGATTGCCCATCCCTGAGCCATGTTTCTGTAATTGCTATGATATCCCAGTCCCATGTTCCTAACCATGCCCTGAGTTCATCTGCCTTCCCTGTTAGGCCCCTTGCATTGAAATAAATGCAGTTTAATTTATTAGTCCTACCTTGTCCCTGCCTGCCCTGACTGTTTGACTCACTTCTGTTCTCAGCTGTACCCATCTCAAATTGATCTCTTTCCTCACTATCTCCCTGGGCCCCACCCCCCCTACCTTCCTAGTTTAAATCCTCCCAAGCCGTTCTAGTAAATTTCCCTGCCAATATATTAGTCCCCTTCCAATTTAGGTGCAATCTGTCCTTGTACAGGTCACTTCTACCCCAAAAGAGATTCCAGTGATCCAAAAATGTGAATCCTTCTCCCATACACCAGCTCCTCAGCCATGCATTCATCTGCTCTATCCTCCTCTTCCTGCCCTCACTAGCTCGTAGCACTGGGAGTAATCCAGATATTACTACTCTCGAGGACCTCCTTTTCAAATTCCTGCCTAACTCTCTATAATCTCCCTTCAGAGTCTCAACCTTTTCCCTTCCTATATCATTGGTTCCCATGTGGACAATGACCTCTTGCTGGCCCCTCTCCCCCATGAGAACATTCTGCACTCTCTCGGAGACATCCTTAATCCTGGCACCAGGGAAACAACACACCATTCTGCTTTTTCTCTGCTGGCCCCAGAAACATCTGTCTGTACCTCTGACTACAGAATCCTCTAACACAATTGATCTCTTAGAACCCGCGTACCCCTCGTTGCATTAGAGCCAGTCTCAGAACTAGAAACTTGGCTGTTTGGGCTACATTCCCCTGAGAATCCATCACCCCCTACATTTTCCAAAACAGCATACCTGTTTGAAATGGGGATAGCCACAGAAGACTCCCGCCCTCGGTACCGACCTCTCTAACTTTCCTGGAGTTAACCTATCTATGTGACTGTATCTGCGACGTTCCCCCTTCCTAAAAGTGCCATCCATCACATCCCCTTGCTCTTGTAAATTCGTCATTACCTCTAACTGTCTTTCCAACCGATCCATTTGCTCTGATAGAATTCACAACCAATGACATTTATTGCAGATTATAAACCTCAGTGACACGTAAACTCTCTCTGAACTCCCACATCCAACAAGAACAGCCTATCACTCTACTAAAGGCCAGTTTTACTCCTTCACAATCTACAGACCCAGAAAATAGCAATGTCTTATTCCTCTACAAAACACTATTCCAGGTTAAATTAATACTTCTGGCTTATATTATAATTTTAATCAAGAGACATATCTCAATAAAACATATAATCAAGAAAGAACCCACTCTACTCACTACTGCAGACTTACTATAAGATCATGCTTAAATATCCACTTATCTGTTGTGTACTGTGACCTCTCCCAAACAGATTCCTCCAAGATTAATTGTGATGTCCAGCAATACATGAATTCAAATAGCAAAGGTGGGAACTGCGCAGGTTCACTGGTGTGTCAGTATCTCCCGCTCTCTCGTTCTCTCACTCTCTCATTCCTTCTCTCTCTCTTTCACTCTCTCGCTCTTTCTCTCTCGCTCTCACTCTTTCTCTCTTTCGTTCTCTCTCCTGCTCTGACCTCACCATGTGCTCCCTTTGTCTGTTCCCCTTCCTTTTAAAAATGCTGTTGTTTTGATTTTTTTCTTCTCCAAAGTTCCAAAACAATGCAACAGCGTAGAAAACCGGAATTGCTGCTCCCGGAATTCGAGGAAATCACCTCCAACACCTAAAATACCTCAAACAAGGAGCAGCTCTTACAGCCAGAAATATTTCCTGTCCTCCATTTTGGATTACCCAGAAACAACTCACAGCGGGGCAGGGGTGGTGGGGGGGGGGGGTGTACCTCACAGGGAGGGGGTAACTCACAGGGAGGGGGGTAACTCACAGGGAGGGAGATAACTCACAGGGAGGGGGTGTACCTCACAGGGAGGGGGGTAACTCACAGGGAGGGAGATAACTCACAGGGAGGGGTGTAACTCACAGAGAGGGGGTAACTCACAGGGTGGGGGTAACACACAGGGAGGGGAGTAACTCACAGGGAGGGGGTAACACACAGGGAGGGGGATAACACACAGGGAGGGGGATAACACACAGGGAGGGGGGTAACTCACAGGGAGGGGGATAACACACAGGGAGGGGGGTAACTCACAGGGAGGGGGGTAATTCACAGGGTGGGGGGTAACTCAGAGGGAGGGGGTAACTCACAAGGAGGGGTGTAACTCACAGAGAGGGGGTAACTCACAGGGTGGGGGTAACACACAGGGAGGGGAGTAACTCACAGGGTGGGGGGTAACTCACAGGGAGGGGAGTAACTCACAGGGTGGGGGGTAACTCACAGGGAGGGGGTAACTCACAGGGAGGGGTAACTCACAGGGAGGGGGAAACTCACATGGAGGGGTAACTCACAGGGAGGGGGTAACTCACAGTGAGGGGGGGTAACTCAGAGGGAGGGGGTAACTCATAAGGAAGGGGGTAACTCACAGGGAGTGGGGTAACTCACAGCGAGGGGGTAACTCTCACAGGGAGGGGGTAATTCATAGGGAGGGGGTAACTCACAGGGAGGGGGTAATTCACAGGGAGGAGGTAACTCACAGGGAGGAGGGTAACTCACAGGGTGGGGGTAACTCAGAGGGAGGGGGTAACTCACAAGGAGGGGGGTAGCTCACAGGGAGGGGGTAACTCACAGGAAGTGGGGGTAACTCACAGGGAGGGGGTAACTCACAGGGAGTGGGATAATTCACAGGGAGGGGGGTGACTCTCCAGGGAGGGGGTAACTCACAGGGAGGGGAGTAACTGATAGGGAGGGGGGTAACTCACAGAGACTGGGGGTAGCTCACAGGGAGGGGGATAACTCTCTGGGGAGGGGGTAACTCACAGTGAGGGGGTAACTCACAGGGAGTGGGGGTAACTCACAGTGAGGGGGTAACTCACAGGGAGGGGGGTAACTCATAGTGAGGGGGTAACTCACAGGGAGGGGGTAACTCACAGGGAGGGGGGTAACTCACAGGGAGGGGTAACTCACAGGGAGGGGGGTAACTCACAGGGAGGGGGTAACTCACAGGGAGGGGTAACTCACAGGGAGGGGGTAACTCACAGGGAGGGGGGTAACTCACAGTGAGGGGGTAACTCACAGGGAGGGGGGTAACTCATAGTGAGGGGGTAACTCACAGGGAGGGGATAACTCACAGGGGGAGGTGTAAATGTCAGGAACAGGAGGTAATCCAGAGGGAAATTCCCTCCGGTGACCGTGAAAGTGTTTCGATGAGAAGTAGTTTCATGAACAGCCTGTTACCCTCCCCGCCCCCCCCCCCCCCCCCCCCCCCCCCCACACACACACACACACACACACACACACACACACACACCTCCTAGTGAGGTTCTACCCTCCTGAGGGAGGTTTGCTCCTTGAAATGAGACAGTTCCAAATCAACCCCAACGGCGATCTGGCGCTGAGGGGCATTTTCGAGCTGGAGTTGTGAGAATGTGGAACTCAGAGTAATTGAGGCAATTAGCAAGGACTGATATGGGAACGGCAAGCTGGATAAATGCTGGGGAGTGAAGGGAATGTAGGAATTGGTGGTGGATGGAGACAGTCAGAGTAGTTTTGTGAGGGGCCTGGATAGCAGGCTGGAACAGCTGGGCTGAATGGTCTGAATGTGTGTTTGTAAATGTCACATTGATCGCACATTGCAGTGATCTGCACTGAAACAGAAAAGCCAGGGTTTTCTGAGTTACTAGTTTGTGAGTGGCATAAACAGATAGATTGGTTTAACCTGCTGTCACCTGCGTGGCTTAGATTTATAACCATCTGAGCATTCTGCCATCTCTGAAGGTCAGAGAAATAATTGTGTCGCAGGAATTCTCAATCTGGCTTCTAATGGGTGTCAGCTAAAGGCACAAACTACCCACAATCCCATTCTGATCAGTGTCAGAATTTGATGCCACAGTGTCATTTATTTAAGTGATACTTTCCTGGTGAGGCTGGCCTTGCTTTGTGAACGCTTCCTGCATTGAGAATGAGCTGATGGCATTCACTCTCTCTGCAACATTTCCTCCATGTCACGTGAGCAACGAGTCATGGAGCCAGAGCTAATACCAGACTCTCCGACAACACACCTCCCAGAAAGCAAACTCTTGGATGCACGTGTTGTTTGAAAGGAATTTATGAGTTAAAATGGTGATGAAAACCACCAGGATTCCATCTCTGTGACCAATCCACTGTATGTCTGAGAACAGCTTGGAGAGGCTGAATTCTGGGAACATTGTGAAGTTACAGAAGGAAGACTCTGAGGGTTGAGGGATTGGATGGAGATAGATCTGCAAGGACAAAGTGTTCGGACAACCTGATGTGAGATGGGATGGAATTCTCAGAATGCGACATGACTTGGTTGTATGTAACCTCAAGTCCTATAGCAAGGAGCCGAAAATGTGTTGCTGGAAAAGCGCAGCAGATCAGGCAACATCCAAGGAACAGGAAATTCGACATTTCGGGCATAAGCCCTTAATTCCTGATGAAGGGCTTATGCCCGAAATGTCGACTCTCCTTCTCCTTGGATGCTGCCTGACCTGCTGCGCTTTTCCAGCAACACATTTTCAGCTCTGATCTCCAGCATCTGCAGACCTCACTTTCTCCTCCTATAGTGAGGACTCAGGGTATCAGGAAACAATAACTGAGGTCCTTGTCATTGAAAGCCAGACTGTCTGGGAAGATTAGATTAGATTACTTACAGTGTGGAAACAGGCCCTTCAGCCCAACAAGTCCACACCGACCCGTCGAAGCGCAACCCACCCATACCCCTACATTTGCCCCTTACCTAACACTACAGGCAATTTAGCATGGCCAATTCACCTGACCCGCACATCTTTGGACTGTGGGAGGATACCGGAGCACCCGGAGGAAACCCACGCAGACACGGGGAGAATGTGCAAACTCCACACAGTCAGTCGCCTGAGTCAGGAATTGAACCCGGGTCTCTGACGCTGTGAGGCAGCAGTGCTAACCACTGTGCCACCGTGCCGCCCACAAAACCTTACTGTTTGGGGGGTAGCTTGCTCTGCTCAAATGGGCTTCCAAATTTCCGACATTACAACAGTGATTTCACATCAAAAGCACCTTTTTTTGACCTTGGGAAGAGCCTGAGGTAGCAAAAGGTGCTTAATGAATGCAAGTTCCCTCTTTCTTCTTTCCTTAATCATACAACCTGACCCAAAGTGTCTCCCAGGCCCCAGCTACAGCCCTAGGCCTGGCAACATGGGCCTCAGATGGCCAGGCCTACAGACTGAGGTGAAGGCAGCTACCTGCCAGTCCCCATCCCAGGTGACCGTTGGAGTGAGCGCCATGGGGTCCCTGAGGGTAGAGGGGATTGCTTCCCTCTCTCAGCTAAAATAGTCTCTGGTGTTTGCTGATAAGCTCCACCATCAGCAGGTGCAGTGAAGGGGCAGAGGGAGCGTGATACCTTGTTGGGTCACGCTGATCAAACCAGTCCAAGTTAAAATACATACGATCTGTGATTGAATGGGAAATGAGAGACGGTTGAAGGCTGAATGGCTGCCTCTCATTCTGATCTTGTTGTTACATTTCTGTCTGACTGTTACTGATATCAGGAATTGCCATTTTATTTGCGGATATGAAATGAATTCTCTGACGGGTTGTAATGTTGTCGTGCACAGTAACAGCAGTGTGACACCCCCCTGACCTGTATAATCTCCCTTCTCCTCACGTCCTTACTGCAATGAATACTGACTGCAAGATGTTCAAACAATAATGTTCCCTATTTCCTGCTCTCAGGACAAGAGCTCCAGATTCACCAAATAGCTCCATGTAATTCCAATCCCTCCTTGGAAATATTTCTGGAAAGTTCTCTCTGCTCTGCCCAAACCTGTCCCTAGCCAGCATTACTCTGAGTTAACCTGTCGATGGGGAGGTGTGTTCTGGATCACCTCCTGCTATCCAGTTCTGGGATACTATGGGCTGTTCATAGCAGTTTCTAATAACCTGGATCAGATCAGTTTAACATGAAGGGACTCATGATCAAATCTGCGGATGTTTTATTTGGAATGCCTTTACAAAAGGAGTGGTTTCATGACTAATCTTCATCAGTGTGTTTCATAGATTCCACTCACCATCAGTCTCCAAATTTGCCGTGGTTACATCACAATTAAAATATGAATTTGCGAGCAGTGTCCAGGTGATAGACTGTACTGTAATATCACCAACAGCAAACAGGTCCCTCTTTAACATCTCACCTGTGGGAAGCTTCTGAAAAACTTCAAGTTACTTCTAGGAGCTGGGAAACACAGTAATGATTAGAGCTGAATAAAAGTGGAAAAGGTCACAATATTGAATCCATCCCTGACTCTATATCGCCTCAACCTCTTCATTCTGCATCCACACTGTACATCAGAAACATTTCTCCAGATGACTCTCTTGCTAACCTTCCACAAGCTGCTCAAAGCTTGGCTAAAAGTATCAGGGCAGCAGGACCATTCTGGTTAAAGAACTATTGATTAAATCTTCGCACATCCATTTTTTTATCTCTGCTTCTGATATTCAAGATCTGACTGCTCCCAACCTGACCCCAGTTCTGGACCCCAGTGTTCTAGATCTGACTGTTCTGCAGCTGACTACTCCAGGCCAGCTCCCATTCTGCCCCGAGTCAGTTTACTCAGCAGCCTGCTTGCCCTGTGACTGACCAGGGTTCCCAGTCCAGCACCATCCCCATCCTTACATCCCTTTATAACATCATCCTTCTCAGTCTGGGTGATCTCCTCCAGCCCCGTAGCCATGTGAGAGCTTTCAAGCCTTCGAATTCTGGCAAGTAACATATGTCAACGATTTGATCAGGTCACCACTGCCAGCTGTGCTGTAATGGTCAGGTCCCAATCTCCGGAACCTTACCACCTCCTTCTGTGTTAAGCTGTGCTTTAAAATCTCCAGGTTTAACTAAGTTCTGGAGACCCTCTTTACTAGCACCCTCTCTAGCTCAGGGTCCTATCGATGTCTGAGAAATTTTCTGTGAAGCTCCTTGAGGAATTCCCCATGTTGAAAGTACGACCTCATCGAGTCCTACAGCGTGGTGAGAGGCCTCATGTCTGTCCACGCTAACCCCATTTCCCTGCACTTGGCCCATATCCTTCTACTCTGTCCCTACCCAAATGCCTTTTAAATGTTGCTCAAGGACCTGCCTCAACCACTTCCGCTGGCAGCTCATTCCATATGCGTACCACCCTCTGGGTAAAAAAAGTTGCCCCTCAGGTTCCCTGAATGAAAGCTGCTCTTGTTCAGGAGTTAGGTAAAAACAAGGGCTGCAGATGCTGGAAACCAGAGTCTAGATTAGAGTGGTGCTGGAAAAGCACAGCAGGTCAGGCAGCATCCGAGGAGCAGGAGAATCGACGTTTCAGGCAAAAGCCCTTCACCAGGAATACAGGCAGAGAGCCTGAAGCGTGGAGAGATAAGCTAGAGGAGGGTGGGGGTGGGGAGAGAGTAGCATAGAGTACAATGGGTGAGTGGGGGAGGGGATGAAGGTGATAGGTCAGGGAGGAGAGGGTGGAGTGGATAAGTGGAAAGGAAGACAGGCAGGTCGGACAAGTCCGGACAAGTCACGGGGACAGTGCTGAGCTGCAAATCTGGAACTGGGGTGAGGTGGGGGAAGGGGAAATGAGGAAACTGTTGAAGTCCACATTGATGCCCTGGGGTTGAAGTGTTCCGAGGTGGAAGATGAGGCGTTCTTCCTCCAGGCATCTGGTGGTGAGGGAGCGGCGGTGAAGGAGGCCCAGGACCTCCATGTCCTTGGCAGAGTGGGAGGGGGAGTTGAAATGTTGGGCCATGGGGTGGTGTGGTTGATTGGTGCGGGTGTCCCAGAGATGTTCCCTAAAGCGCTCTGCTAGGAGGCGCCCAGTCTCCCCAATGTAGAGGAGACTGCATCGGGAGCAACGGATACAATAAATGATATTGGTGGATGTGCAGGTAAAACTTTGATGGATGTGGAAGGCTCCTTTAGGGACTTGGATAGAGGTGAGGGAGGAGGTGTGGGACAGGTTTTACAGTTCCTGCGGTGGCAGGGGAAGGTGCCAGGATGGGAGGGTGGGTTGTAGGGGGGCGTGGACCTGACCAGGTAGTCACGGAGGGAACGGTCTTTGCAGAAGGTGGAAAGAGGTGGGGAGGGAAATATATCCCTGGTGGTGGGGTCTTTTTGGAGGTGGCGGAAATGTCGGCAGATGATTTGGTTTATGGGAAGGTTTGTAGGGTGGAAGGTGAGCACCAGGGGCGTTCTGACCTTGTTACGGTTGGAGAGGTGGGGTCTGAGGGCGGAGGTGCGGGATGTGGACGAGATGCATTAGAGGGCATCTTTAACCACGTGGGAAGGGAAATTGCGGTCTCTAAAGAAAGAGGCCATCTGGTGTGTTCTGTGGTGGAACTGGTCCTCCTGGGAGCAGATACAGCGGAGGCGGAGGAATTGGGAATACGGGATGGCATTTTTGAAGGAGGTAGGGTGGGAAGAGGTGTAATCCAGGTAGCTGTGGGAGTCGGTGGGTTTGTAAAAAAATGTCAGTGTCAAGTCGGTCGTCATTAATGGAGATGGAGAGGTCCAGGAAGGGGAGGGAGGTGTCAGAGATGGTCCAGGTAAATTTAAGGTCAGGGTGGAATGTGTTTGTGAAGTTGATGAATTGCTCAACCTCCTCAGGGGTGCATGAGGTGGCGCCAATGCAGTCATCAATGTAGCGGAGGAAAAGGTGGGGAGTGGTGCCGGTGTAATTACGGAAGATCAACTGTTCTACGTAGCCAACAAAGAGACAGGCATAGCTGGGCCCATACGTGTGCCCATGGCTACCCCTTTGGTCTGGAGGAAGTGGGAGCTTTGGAAGGGAAAATTGTTAAGGGTGAGGACCAGTTCGGCCAAACGACTGAGAGTGTCGGTGGAAGGGTACTGTTGGGGACGTCTGGAGAGGGAAAAACAGAGGGCTTGGAGGCCCTGGTCATGGCGGATGGAGGTGTAGAGGGATTGGATATCCATGGTGAAGTTGAGGCGTTGGGGGCCGGGAAACGGAAGTCTTGGAGGAGGTGGAGGGCGTGAGTGGTGTCTCGAACGTATGTGGGGAGTTCCTGGACATGGGGGGAATAGGACAGTGTTGAGGTAGGTTGAGATGAGTTCTGTGAGGCAGGAGCATGCTGAGACAATGGGTCAGCCAGGGTGGTCAGGCTTGTGGATCTTGGGAAGGAGGTAGAACCGGGCAGTGCGGGGTTCCCGGACTATGAGGTTGGAAGCTGTGGGTGGGAGATCTCCTGAGGTGATGAGGTTCTGTATGGTCTGGGAGATGATGGTTTGGAGATGGGGGGTGGGGTCATGGTCGAGGGGGCGGTAGGAAGAGGTGTCCTCGAGTTGGTGTTTGGCTTCAGCGGTGTAGAGGTCAGTGCGCCAGACTACCACTGTGCCCCCTTTATCCGCTGGCTTGATGGTGAGGTTGGGATTGGAGCAGAGGGATTGGAGGACTGTGCATTGTGAGGGTGAGAGGTCGGAGTGGGGGAGGGGGGTAGACAGGTTGAGGCGGTTAATGTCCCAGCGGCAGTTGGAAATGAAGAGGTCGAGGGCAGGTAATAGGCCTGCGCGGGGTGTCCAGGTGGATGCAGTGTGTTGGAGGTGGGCGAAGGGGTCCTCGGAAGGTGGGCGGGAGTCCCGATTGTGAAAGTAAGAGGCGACGGAAGAATTGTTCGACGTCACGGCGTGTATTAAATTCATTGATGCGTGGACGGAGGGGGGTGAAGGTGAGTCCTTTGCTGAGGACTGATCATTTGTCCTCAGAGAGGGGGAGGTCTGGAGGGATGGTGAAAACTCGGCAGGGCTGGGAGCTGGGATCTGGTGTGGGTGTGGAGCTGGGAGTGGGGGCGGAGCCAGTAACTGGAGTGGGTGTGGTGGTGGGGGGAATGGGGGTGGAGTCATGAGCAGGGGTGGTGTCACTTGTGGTGCATGAGGAATTGTGAGGGGTGGAAGTGATGTCATCCATCACCGTGGGGATGGTGGCTGCACAGGCCGCATGGCTAATGGCTTCTGAGCATTTCCAGAGGCATCTTCTGGAGTGCTTGAGGAGCGCGGGTTATGGAGGTGGGTAGATAAAAGTTTGTTGTACTTACAGATTTTGATGTTTGAGATGGTGTTGAAATACTGTTTGTTGAGAGTATGAATTCTCCTGAGAATATAGTACAGAAGGGATGCTTTGCAATTCTGAGAGATTGGGGGAGACTGGACGCCTCCTAGCAGAGCGCTTTAGGGAACATCTCCGGGACACCTGCATCAATCAACCACACCGGCCCGTGGCCCAACATTTCAACTCCCCTCCCACTCTGCCAAGGACATGGAGGTCCTGGGCCTCCTTCACCGCCACTCCCTCACCACCCGACGTCTGGAGGAAGAACGCCTCATCTTCCGCCTCGGAACATTTCAACCCCAGGGCATCAATGTGGACTTCACCAGTTTCCTCATTCCCCCACCACCTCACCCCAGTTCCAACCTTCCAGCTCAGCACTGTCCCCATGACTTGTCCAACCTGCCTATCTCCTTTTCCACCTATCCACCCCACCCTCTCCTCCCTGACCTATCACCTTCATCCCCTCCCCCACTCACCCATTGTACTCTATGCTACTTTCTCCCCACCCCCACCCTCCTCTAGCTTATCTCTCCACACTTCAGGCTCTCTGCCTTTATTCCTGATGAAGGGCTTTTGCCCAAAACGTCAATTTTCCTCCTCCTCGGACGCTGCCTGAACTGCTGTGCTTTTCCAGCACCACTCTAATCTAGAGTCTTGTTCAGGAGTTAGATGGACTGAATACACGATCTGGCTGGTGACGTTTACAATTATTCTAGATACCTCTAGATCGTGTGATATGAATCCAGGATGATGTGAGCAGGATTGTGAATTGAGCTTCCAACTGAACTGGAAATCCCGTTTCTTATTTGAAATCCTCGCTGTGGATCTTGTTGGGTAAGATTCGCGTCGATTCCATCCTGCATGGGTCCTGTGAATAAATTGGAATGGTTGTGTGTCTGAGTTGCTGCTCTTTCCTCAGTAACGATGATGTAAAATTCATGCTGCATTCCTCACACAATTCATTCGGTTGCTTCAAGTTCTGAGGTCTGCATCGCAGGAGGGTTACCATTGTGTTGCGATAGGATTGAATGAAGTGAGATGTTTCCAAAGTGATTCCACTCAATATTAATAATAGAAACAAATTTTTGATTTTGGGTTTTGTGATGGTTAAGTTGGAGACCCTTGATGATTCCCTATTCATTCATCGAGCTTATGTTTGGTGAGGACAAGTAACAGAACGGTAGGGTAACACTCAGTGTGGCTGGGGAATCCACAGAGCAATGGGGGAAGCAGACTGAATGTGTGTTAGAATACCAGCACCAGAGAGTCAGATCATCTCGAATGTACAGAGGGGAGAAGGTGGGAAGAGTGTGTTGACATATTCGAGTTTAGAGGTAACTGGGATGGGAGAGAGTCTTACAGTCACAATACTTTCATCCGAATACTGAAGATGTGCTTCTATCCTCTTCTGTTTCTCATTGGACACGATCCAGTCAGAAAACAATAGATATGCATCAAGAATCTACCCAGAACCAAATACCCGACATTGGTCAGACCACAAACTCTGGGAGAGTTGGGTGCTAGATTTGAGATTACAAACTCCTCTCTTCCTAACTTACTGCCTATGAGGGTGACCGAAGGAAAGATGATCAATTATTTCAAACACGTTTGAGGGAAATAAATTTGTGTGGTGACAGGGTTGGAGCAGGGGAACAGAATGGGCTGACAAACACGTCTAAGGCAGGTATGCACTCAATGTGCAAACAGCCACGCTCTGGCTCATTATTGCTCTTTCACATAAAGAGCAGGAACTGTGTTCAGTAACGGGCAGGAACTGTGTTCAGTAACGGGCAGGAACTGTGTTCAGTAATGCGAATAACTGTGTTCATAACGGGCAGGAACTGTGTTCAGTAACGGGCAGGAACTGTGTTCAGTAACGTGCAGGAATTGTGTTCAGTAACGGGCAGGAACTGTGTTCAGTAATGTACAGGAATTGTGTTCAGTAACGGGCAGAAACTGTGATCAGTAACGTGCAGGAACTGTGTTCAGTAACGGGCAGGAACTGTGTTCAGTAATGCGCAGGAACTGTGTTCATAACGGGCAGGAACTGTGTTCAGTAACGGGCAGGAACTGTGTTCAGTAACGTGCAGGAATTGTGTTCAGTAACGGGCAGGAACTGTGTTCAGTAATGTACAGGAATTGTGTTCAGTAACGGGCAGAAACTGTGATCAGTAACGTGCAGGAACTGTGTTCAGTAACGTGCAGGAATTGTGTTCAGTAACGGGCAGGAACTGAGTTCAGTAATGGGCAGTAACTGTGTTCAATAACATGCAGGAACTGTGTTTAGTAACGGGCAGTAACTGTGTTCAGTAACGTGCAGTAACTGTGTTCAGTAACGGGCAGGAACTGTGTTCATTAAAGTGCAGAAACTGTTCAGTAACGGACAGGAACAGTGTTCAGAAATGGGACGGAACTGTGTTCAGAAATGGGCAGGAACTGTGTTCAGTAACGGGCAGGAATTATGTTCAGTAACGGGCAGGAACTGTGTTCAGTAACGGGCAGGAACTGTGTTCAGTAACAGGCAGGAACTGTGTTCAGTAACGGGCAGGAATTGTGTTCAGTAACGGGCAGGAACTGTGTTCAGTAACGTGCAGTAAGTGTGTTCAGTAACGGGCAGGAATTGTGTTCAGTAACGGGCAGGAACTGTGTTCAGTAATGGGCAGGAATTGTGTTCAGTAACGGGCAGGAACTGTGTTCAGTAACGGGCAGTAAGTGTGTTCAGTAACGGGCAGGAATTGTGTTCAGTAACGGGCAGGAACTGTGTTCAGTAACGGGCAGTAAGTGTGTTCAGTAACGGGCAGGAACTGTGTTCAGTAACGGGCAGTAAGTGTGTTCAGTAACGGGCAGGAACTGTGTTCAGTAACGTGCAGTAAGTGTGTTCAGTAACGGGCAGGAATTGTGTTCAGTAACGGGCAGGAACTGTGTTCAGTAACGGGCAGGAATTGTGTTCAGTAACGGGCAGGAACTGTGTTCAGTAACGGGCAGTAAGTGTGTTCAGTAACGGGCAGGAACTGTGTTCAGTAACGGGCAGGAACTGTGTTCAGTAACGGGCAGTAAGTGTGTTCAGTAACGGGCAGGAACTGTGTTCAGTAACGTGCAGGAACTGTGTTCAGTAACGTGCAGGAGCTGTGTTCTGTAATGGGCAGGAACTGTGTTCAGTAACGGAGAGCAACTGTGTTCAGTAACGTTCAGGAATTGTGTTCAGTAACGGGCAGGAACTGTGTTCAGTAACGGGCAGGAACTGTGTTCAGTAACGTACAGGAATTGTATTCAGTAACGGGCAGAAACTGTGATCAGTAACGTGCAGGAACTGTGTTCAGTAACGTGCAGGAATTGTGTTCAGTAACGGGCAGGAACTGTGTTCAGTAACGGGCAGTAACTGTGTTCAGTAACGGGCAGGAACTGTGTTCAGTAACGTGCAGTAACTGTGTTCAATAACGGGCAGGAACTGTGTTCAGTAATGCGCAGGAACAGTGTTCATAAGGGGCAGGAACTGTGTTCAGTAACGTACAGGAATTGTGTTCAGTAACGGGCAGGAACTGCGTTCAGTAACGGGCAGGAACTGTGTTCAGTAACGTACAGAAATTGTGTTCAGTAACGGGCAGGAACTGTGTTCAGTAACGGGTAGGAACTGTGTTCAGTAACGTACAAGAACTGTGTTCAGTATTTGGCAGTCACTGCGTTCAGTAACGTGCAGTAAGTGTGTTCAGTAACGGGCAGGAACTGTGTTCAGTAACGGGCAGTAACTGTGTTCAGTAACGGGCAGGAACTGTGTTCAGTAACGGGCAGAAACTGCGTTCAGTAACGTACAGGAATTGTGTTCAGTAACGGGCAGGAACTGTGTTCAGTAACGGGCAGGAATTGTGTTCAATAACGGGCAGGAACTGTGTTCAGTAACATGCAGGAATTGTGTTCAGTAACGTGCAGGAATTGTGTTCAGTAATGGGCAGGAACTGTGTTCAGTAACAGGCAGGAACTGTGTTCAGTAATGGGCAGGAACTGTGTTCAGTAACGGGCAGGAACTGTGTTCAGTAATGGGCAGGAACTGTGTTCAGTAACGGGCAGGAACTGTGTTCAATAACATGCAGGATCTGTGTTCAGTAACGGGCAGGAACTGTGTTCAGTAACGTGCAGTAACTGTGTTCAGTAACGGGCAGGAACTGTGTTCATTAACGTGCAGAAACTGTTCAGTAACGGACAGGAACTGTGTTCAGAAATGGGAAGGAACTGTGTTCAGAAATGGGCAGGAATTGTGTTCAGTTACGGGCAGGAACTGTGCTCAGTAACGGGCAGGAATTATGTTCAGTTACGGGCAGGCATTGTGTTCAGTTACGGGCAGGAACTGTGCTCAGTAACGGGCAGGAATTGTGTTCAGTAACGGGCAGGAATTGTGTTCAGTAACGGGCAGGAACTGTGTTCAGTAACGTGCAGGAGCTGTGTTCAGTAACGGGCAGGAATTATGTTCAGTAACGGGCAGGAATTGTGTTCAGTAACGGGCAGGAACTGTGTTCAGTAACGGGCAGGAATTATGTTCAGTAACGGGCAGGAACTGTGTTCAGTAACGGGCAGGAACTGTGTTCAGTAACGGGCAGGAACTGTGTTCAGTAACGTGCAGGAGCTGTGTTCTGTAATGGGCAGGAACTGTGTTCAGTAACGGGCAGGAACTGTGTTCAGTAACGGGCAGGAATTATGTTCAGTAACGGGCAGGAATTGAGTTCAGTAACGGGCAGGAACTGTGTTCAGTAACGGGCAGTAAGTGTGTTCAGTAACGGGCAGGAACTGTGTTCAGTAACGTGCAGGAACTGTGTTCAGTAACGTGCAGGAGCTGTGTTCTGAAATGGGCAGGAACTGTGTTCAGTAACGGGCAGGAACTGTGTTCAGTAACGTGCAGGAATTGTGTTCAGTAACGGGCAGGAACTGTGTTCAGTAACGTACAGGAATTGTGTTCAGTAACGGGCAGGAACTGTGTTCAGTAACGTACAGGAATTGTGTTCAGTAACGGGCAGGAACTGTGTTCAGTAACGTACAGGAATTGTATTCAGTAACGGGCAGAAACTGTGATCAGTAACGTGCAGGAACTGTGTTCAGTAACGTGCAGGAATTGTGTTCAGTAACGGGCAGGAACTGTGTTCAGTAACGGGCAGTAACTGTGTTCAGTAACGTGCAGTAACTGTGTTCAGTAACGTGCAGTAACTGTGTTCAATAACGGGCAGGAACTGTGTTCAGTAATGCGCAGGAACTGTGTTCATTAAAGTGCAGGAACTGTGTTCAGTAACGGGCAGTAAGTGTGTTCAGTAACGGGCAGGAACTGTGTTCAGTAACGTGCAGTAAGTGAGTTCAGTAACGGGCAGGAACTGTGTTCAGTAACGGGCAGTAAGTGTGTTCAGTAACGGGCAGGAACTGTGTTCAGTAACGTGCAGGAACTGTGTTCAGTAACGGGCAGGAATTGTGTTCAGTAACGGGCAGGAACTGTGTTCAGTAACGGGCAGGAATTGTGTTCAGTAACGGGCAGGAACTGTGTTCAGTAACGGGCAGTAAGTGTGTTCAGTAACGGGCAGGAACTGTGTTCAGTAACGGGCAGGAACTGTGTTCAGTAACGGGCAGTAAGTGTGTTCAGTAACGGGCAGGAACTGTGTTCAGTAACGTGCAGGAACTGTGTTCAGTAACGTGCAGGAGCTGTGTTCTGTAATGGGCAGGAACTGTGTTCAGTAACGGAGAGCAACTGTGTTCAGTAACGTGCAGGAATTGTGTTCAGTAACGTGCAGGAGCTGTGTTCTGTAATGGGCAGGAACTGTGTTCAGTAACGGAGAGCAACTGTGTTCAGTAACGGGCAGGAACTGTGTTCAGTAACGGGCAGGAACTGTGTTCAGTAACGTACAGGAATTGTGTTCAGTAACGGGCAGGAACTGTGTTCAGTAACGTACAGGAATTGTATTCAGTAACGGGCAGAAACTGTGATCAGTAACGTGCAGGAACTGTGTTCAGTAACGTGCAGGAATTGTTTTCAGTAACGGGCAGGAACTGTGTTCAGTAACGGGCAGTAACTGTGTTCAGTAACGGGCAGGAACTGTGTTCAGTAACGTGCAGTAACTGTGTTCAATAACGGGCAGGAACTGTGTTCAGTAATGCGCAGGAACAGTGTTCATAAGGGGCAGGAACTGTGTTCAGTAACGTACAGGAATTGTGTTCAGTAACGGGCAGGAACTGCGTTCAGTAACGGGCAGGAACTGTGTTCAGTAACGTACAGAAATTGTGTTCAGTAACGGGCAGGAACTGTGTTCAGTAACGGGTAGGAACTGTGTTCAGTAACGTACAAAAACTGTGTTCAGTATTTGGCAGTCACTGCGTTCAGTAACGTGCAGTAAGTGTGTTCAGTAACGGGCAGGAACTGTGTTCAGTAACGGGCAGTAACTGTGTTCAGTAACGGGCAGGAACTGTGTTCAGTAACGGGCAGAAACTGCGTTCAGTAACGTACAGGAATTGTGTTCAGTATCGGGCAGGAACTGTGTTCAGTAACGGGCAGGAATTGTGTTCAATAACGGGCAGGAACTGTGTTCAGTAACATGCAGGAATTGTGTTCAGTAACGTGCAGGAATTGTGTTCAGTAATGGGCAGGAACTGTGTTCAGTAACAGGCAGGAACTGTGTTCAGTAATGGGCAGGAACTGTGTTCAGTAACGGGCAGGAACTGTGTTCAGTAATGGGCAGGAACTGTGTTCAGTAACGGGCAGGAACTGTGTTCAATAACATGCAGGATCTGTGTTCAGTAACGGGCAGGAACTGTGTTCAGTAACGTGCAGTAACTGTGTTCAGTAACGGGCAGGAACTGTGTTCATTAACGTGCAGAAACTGTTCAGTAACGGACAGGAACTGTGTTCAGAAATGGGCAGGAATTGTGTTCAGTTACGGGCAGGAACTGTGCTCAGTAACGGGCAGGAATTATGTTCAGTTACGGGCAGGCATTGTGTTCAGTTACGGGCAGGAACTGTGCTCAGTAACGGGCAGGAATTGTGTTCAGTAACGGGCAGGAATTGTGTTCAGTAACGGGCAGGAACTGTGTTCAGTAACGTGCAGGAGCTGTGTTCAGTAACGGGCAGGAATTATGTTCAGTAACGGGCAGGAATTGTGTTCAGTAACGGGCAGGAACTGTGTTCAGTAACGGGCAGGAATTATGTTCAGTAACGGGCAGGAACTGTGTTCAGTAACGGGCAGGAACTGTGTTCAGTAACGGGCAGTAAGTGTGTTCAGTAACGGGCAGGAACTGTGTTCAGTAACGTGCAGGAACTGTGTTCAGTAACGTGCAGGAGCTGTGTTCTGTAATGGGCAGGAACTGTGTTCAGTAACGGGCAGGAACTGTGTTCAGTAACGGGCAGGAATTATGTTCAGTAACGGGCAGGAATTGAGTTCAGTAACGGGCAGGAACTGTGTTCAGTAACGGGCAGTAAGTGTGTTCAGTAACGGGCAGGAACTGTGTTCAGTAACGTGCAGGAACTGTGTTCAGTAACGTGCAGGAGCTGTGTTCTGTAATGGGCAGGAACTGTGTTCAGTAACGGGCAGGAACTGTGTTCAGTAACGTGCAGGAATTGTGTTCAGTAACGGGCAGGAACTGTGTTCAGTAACGGGCAGGAACTGTGTTCAGTAACGTACAGGAATTGTGTTCAGTAACGGGCAGGAACTGTGTTCAGTAACGTACAGGAATTGTATTCAGTAACGGGCAGAAACTGTGATCAGTAACGTGCAGGAACTGTGTTCAGTAACGTGCAGGAATTGTGTTCAGTAACGGGCAGGAACTGTGTTCAGTAACGGGCAGTAACTGTGTTCAGTAACGTGCAGTAACTGTGTTCAGTAACGTGCAGTAACTGTGTTCAATAACGGGCAGGAACTGTGTTCAGTAATGCGCAGGAACTGTGTTCATAAGGGGCAGGAACTGTGTTCAGTAACGTACAGAAATTGTGTTCAGTAACGGGCAGGAACTGTGTTCAGTAACGTACTAAAACTGTGTTCAGTATTTGGCAGTCACTGCGTTCAGTAACGTGCAGTAAGTGTGTTCAGTAACGGGCAGTAACTGTGTTCAGTAACGGGCAGGAACTGTGTTCAGTAACGGGCAGAAACTGCGTTCAGTAACGGGCAGGAACTGCGTTCAGTAACGTACAGGAATTGTGTTCAGTAACGGGCAGGAACTGTGTTCAGTAACATGCAGGAATTGTGTTCAATAACGGGCAGGAACTGTGTTCAGTAACGGGCAGGAACTGTGTTCAGTAATGGGCAGGAACTGTGTTCAGTAACGGGCAGGAACTGTGTTCAATAACATGCAGGATCTGTGTTCAGTAACGGGCAGTAACTGTGTTCAGTAACGGGCAGTAACTGTGTTCAGTAACGGGCAGGAACTGTGTTCATTAACGTGCAGAAACTGTTCAGTAACGGACAGGAACTGTGTTCAGAAATGGGAAGGAACTGTGTTCAGAAATGGGCAGGAACTGTGTTCAGTAACGGGCAGGAATTATGTTCAGTAACGGGCAGGAATTGTGTTCAGTAAAGGTCAGGAACTGTGTTCAGTAACGGGCAGGAATTATGTTCAGTAACGGGCAGGAAGTGTGTTCAGTAACGGGCAGGAATTGTGTTCAGTAACGGGCAGGAACTGTGTTCAGTAACGGGCAGTAAGTGTGTTCAGTAACGTGCAGGAACTGTGTTCAGAAACGGGCAGGAAGTGTGTTCAGTAACGGGCAGGAACTGTGTTCAGTAACGGGCAGGAATTATGTTCAGTAACGGGCAGGAACTGTGTTCAGTAACGGACAGGAACTGTGTTCAGTAACGGGCAGGAACTGTGTTCAGTAACAGGCAGGAATTGTGTTCAATAACGGGCAGGAACTGTGTTCAGTAACATGCAGGAATTGTGTTCAGTAACGTGCAGGAATTGTGTTCAGTAATGGGCAGGAACTGTGTTCAGTAACGGGCAGGAACTGTGTTCAGTAATGGGCAGGAACTGTGTTCAGTAACGGGCAGGAACTGTGTTCAGTAACGGGCAGGAACTGTGTTCAGTAACGGGCAGGAACTGTGTTCAGTAATGGGCAGGAACTGTGTTCAGTAACGGGCAGGAACTGTGTTCAGTAACGTGCAGTAACTGTGTTCAGTAACGGGCAGGAACTGTGTTCATTAACGTGCAGAAACTGTTCAGTAACGGACAGGAACTGTGTTCAGAAATGGGAAGGAACTGTGTTCAGAAATGGGCAGGAATTGTGTTCAGTTACGGGCAGGAACTGTGCTCAGTAACGGGCAGGAATTATGTTCAGTAACGGGCAGGCATTGTGTTCAGTTACGGGCAGGAACTGTGCTCAGTAACGGGCAGGAATTGTGTTCAGTAACGGGCAGGAATTGTGTTCAGTAACGGGCAGGAACTGTGTTCAGTAACGTGCAGAAGCTGTGTTCAGTAACGGTCAGGAATTATGTTCAGTAACGGGCAGGAATTGTGTTCAGTAACGGGCAGGAATTATGTTCAGTAACGGGCAGGAACTGTGTTCAGTAACGGGCAGGAACTGTGTTCAGTAACGGGCAGTAAGTGTGTTCAGTAACGGGCAGGAACTGTGTTCAGTAACGTGCAGGAACTGTGTTCAGTAACGTGCAGGAGCTGTGTTCTGTAATGGGCAGGAATTGTGTTCAGTAACGGGCAGGAACTGTGTTCAGTAACGGGCAGGAATTATGTTCAGTAACGGGCAGGAATTGAGTTCAGTAACGGGCAGTAAGTGTGTTCAGTAACGGGCAGTAAGTGTGTTCAGTAACGGGCAGGAACTGTGTTCAGTAACGTGCAGGAAATGTGTTCAGTAACGTGCAGGAGCTGTGTTCTGTAATGGGCAGGAACTGTGTTCAGTAACGGGCAGGAACTGTGTTCAATAACATGCAGGATCTGTGTTCAGTAACGGGCAGGAACTGTGTTCAGTAACGTGCAGTAACTGTGTTCAGTAACGGGCAGGAACTGTGTTCATTAACGTGCAGAAACTGTTCAGTAACGGACAGGAACTGTGTTCAGAAATGGGAAGGAACTGTGTTCAGAAATGGGCAGGAATTGTGTTCAGTTACGGGCAGGAACTGTGCTCAGTAACGGGCAGGAATTATGTTCAGTAACGGGCAGGCATTGTGTTCAGTTACGGGCAGGAACTGTGCTCAGTAACGGGCAGGAATTGTGTTCAGTAACGGGCAGGAACTGTGTTCAGTAACGTGCAGGAGCTGTGTTCAGTAACGGGCAGGAATTATGTTCAGTAACGGGCAGGAATTGTGTTCAGTAACGGGCAGGAATTATGTTCAGTAACGGGCAGGAACTGTGTTCAGTAACGGGCAGGAACTGTGTTCAGTAACGGGCAGTAAGTGTGTTCAGTAACGGGCAGGAACTGTGTTCAGTAACGTGCAGGAACTGTGTTCAGTAACGTGCAGGAGCTGTGTTCTGTAATGGGCAGGAACTGTGTTCAGTAACGGGCAGGAACTGTGTTCAGTAACGGGCAGGAATTATGTTCAGTAACGGGCAGGAATTGAGTTCAGTAACGGGCAGGAACTGTGTTCAGTAACGGGCAGTAAGTGTGTTCAGTAACGGGCAGGAACTGTGTTCAGTAACGTGCAGGAACTGTGTTCAGTAACGTGCAGGAGCTGTGTTCTGTAATGGGCAGGAACTGTGTTCAGTAACGGGCAGGAACTGTGTTCAGTAACGTGCAGGAATTGTGTTCAGTAACGGGCAGGAACTGTGTTCAGTAACGGGCAGGAACTGTGTTCAGTAACGTACAGGAATTGTGTTCAGTAACGGGCAGGAACTGTGTTCAGTAACGTACAGGAATTGTATTCAGTAACGGGCAGAAACTGTGATCAGTAACGTGCAGGAACTGTGTTCAGTAACGTGCAGGAATTGTGTTCAGTAACGGGCAGGAACTGTGTTCAGTAACGGGCAGTAACTGTGTTCAGTAACGTGCAGTAACTGTGTTCAGTAACGTGCAGTAACTGTGTTCAATAACGGGCAGGAACTGTGTTCAGTAATGCGCAGGAACTGTGTTCATAAGGGGCAGGAACTGTGTTCAGTAACGTACAGAAATTGTGTTCAGTAACGGGCAGGAACTGTGTTCAGTAACGTACAAAAACTGTGTTCAGTATTTGGCAGTCACTGCGTTCAGTAACGTGCAGTAAGTGTGTTCAGTAACGGGCAGTAACTGTGTTCAGTAACGGGCAGGAACTGTGTTCAGTAACGGGCAGAAACTGCGTTCAGTAACGGGCAGGAACTGCGTTCAGTAACGGGCAGGAATTGTGTTCAATAACGGGCAGGAACTGTGTTCAGTAACGGGCAGGAACTGTGTTCAGTAATGGGCAGGAACTGTGTTCAGTAACGGGCAGGAACTGTGTTCAATAACATGCAGGATCTGTGTTCAGTAACGGGCAGGAACTGTGTTCAGTAACGGGCAGTAACTGTGTTCAGTAACGGGCAGTAACTGTGTTCAGTAACGGGCAGGAACTGTGTTCATTAACGTGCAGAAACTGTTCAGTAACGGACAGGAACTGTGTTCAGAAATGGGAAGGAACTGTGTTCAGAAATGGGCAGGAACTGTGTTCAGTAACGGGCAGGAATTATGTTCAGTAACGGGCAGGAATTGTGTTCAGTAAAGGTCAGGAACTGTGTTCAGTAACGGGCAGGAATTATGTTCAGTAACGGGCAGGAAGTGTGTTCAGTAACGGGCAGGAATTGTGTTCAGTAACGGGCAGGAACTGTGTTCAGTAACGGGCAGTAAGTGTGTTCAGTAACGTGCAGGAACTGTGTTCAGAAACGGGCAGGAAGTGTGTTCAGTAACGGGCAGGAATTGTGTTCAGTAACGGGCAGGAACTGTGTTCAGTAACGGGCAGTAAGTGTGTTCAGTAACGGGCAGGAACTGTGTTCAGAAACGGGCAGGAAGTGTGTTCAGTAACGGGCAGGAACTGTGTTCAGTAACGGGCAGGAATTATGTTCAGTAACGGGCAGGAACTGTGTTCAGTAACGGACAGGAACTGTGTTCAGTAACGGGCAGGAACTGTGTTCAGTAACGTGCAGGAACTGTGTTCAGTAACGGGCAGGAACTGTGTTCAGTAACAGGCAGGAACTGTGTTCAGTAACGTACAGGAACTGTGTTCTGTAACGGGCAGGAACTGTGTTCAGTAACGTGCAGGAACTGTGTTCAGTAACGTGCAGGAGCTGTGTTCTGTAATGGGCAGGAACTGTGTTCAGTAACGTGCAGGAGCTGTGTTCTGTAATGGGCAGGAACTGTGTTCAGTAACGGGCAGTAAGTGTGTTCAGTAACGGGCAGGAACTGTGTTCAGTAACGTACAGGAATTGTATTCAGTAACGGGCAGAAACTGTGATCAGTAACGTGCAGGAACTGTGTTCAGTAACGTACAGGAATTGTGTTCAGTAACGGGCAGGAACTGTGTTCAGTAACGGGCAGTAACTGTGTTCAGTAACGTGCAGGAATTGTGTTCAGTAACGGGCAGGAACTGTGTTCAGTAACGTACAGGAATTGTATTCAGTAACGGGCAGAAACTGTGATCAGTAACGTGCAGGAACTGTGTTCAGTAACGTGCAGGAATTGTGTTCAGTAATGGGCAGGAACTGTGTTCAGTAACGGGCAGTAACTGTGTTCAGTAACGTGCAGTAACTGTGTTCAGTAACGTGCAGTAACTGTGTTCAATAACGGGCAGGAACTGTGTACATTAACGTGCAGAAACTGTTCAGTAACGGACAGGAACTGTGTTCAGAAATGGGAAGGAACTGTGTTCAGAAATGGGCAGGAATTGTGTTCAGTTACGGGCAGGAACTGTGCTCAGTAACGGGCAGGAATTATGTTCAGTTATGGGCAGGCATTGTGTTCAGTTACGGGCAGGAACTGTGCTCAGTAACGGGCAGGAATTGTGTTCAGTAACGGGCAGGAATTGTGTTCAGTAACGGGCAGGAACTGTGTTCAGTAACGTGCAGGAGCTGTGTTCAGTAACGGGCAGGAATTATGTTCAGTAACGGGCAGGAATTGTGTTCAGTAACGGGCAGGAACTGTGTTCAGTAACGGGCAGGAATTATGTTCAGTAACGGGCAGGAACTGTGTTCAGTAACGGGCAGGAACTGTGTTCAGTAACGGGCAGTAAGTGTGTTCAGTAACGGGCAGGAACTGTGTTCAGTAACGTGCAGGAACTGTGTTCAGTAACGTGCAGGAGCTGTGTTCTGTAATGGGCAGGAACTGTGTTCAGTAACGGGCAGGAACTGTGTTCAGTAACGGGCAGGAATTATGTTCAGTAACGGGCAGGAATTGAGTTCAGTAACGGGCAGGAACTGTGTTCAGTAACGGGCAGTAAGTGTGTTCAGTAACGGGCAGGAACTGTGTTCAGTAACGTGCAGGAACTGTGTTCAGTAACGTGCAGGAGCTGTGTTCTGTAATGGGCAGGAACTGTGTTCAGTAACGGGCAGGAACTGTGTTCAGTAACGTGCAGGAATTGTGTTCAGTAACGGGCAGGAACTGTGTTCAGTAACGGGCAGGAACTGTGTTCAGTAACGTACAGGAATTGTGTTCAGTAACGGGCAGGAACTGTGTTCAGTAACGTACAGGAATTGTATTCAGTAACGGGCAGAAACTGTGATCAGTAACGTGCAGGAACTGTGTTCAGTAACGTGCAGGAATTGTGTTCAGTAACGGGCAGGAACTGTGTTCAGTAACGGGCAGTAACTGTGTTCAGTAACGTGCAGTAACTGTGTTCAGTAACGTGCAGTAACTGTGTTCAATAACGGGCAGGAACTGTGTTCAGTAATGCGCAGGAACTGTGTTCATAAGGGGCAGGAACTGTGTTCAGTAACGTACAGAAATTGTGTTCAGTAACGGGCAGGAACTGTGTTCAGTAACGTACAAAACTGTGTTCAGTATTTGGCAGTCACTGCGTTCAGTAACGTGCAGTAAGTGTGTTCAGTAACGGGCAGTAACTGTGTTCAGTAACGGGCAGGAACTGTGTTCAGTAACGGGCAGAAACTGTGTTCAGTAACGGGCAGGAACTGCGTTCAGTAACGTACAGGAATTGTGTTCAGTAACGGGCAGGAACTGTGTTCAGTAACATGCAGGAATTGTGTTCAATAACGGGCAGGAACTGTGTTCAGTAACGGGCAGGAACTGTGTTCAGTAAAGGGCAGGAACTGTGTTCAGTAACGGGCAGGAACTGTGTTCAATAACATGCAGGATCTGTGTTCAGTAACGGGCAGGAACTGTGTTCAGTAACGGGCAGTAACTGTGTTCAGTAACGGGCAGGAACTGTGTTCATTAACGTGCAGAAACTGTTCAGTAACGGACAGGAACTGTGTTCAGAAATGGGAAGGAACTGTGTTCAGAAATGGGCAGGAACTGTGTTCAGTAACGGGCAGGAATTATGTTCAGTAACGGGCAGGAATTGTGTTCAGTAAAGGTCAGGAACTGTGTTCAGTAACGGGCAGGAATTATGTTCAGTAACGGGCAGGAAGTGTGTTCAGTAACGGGCAGGAATTGTGTTCCGTAACGGGCAGGAACTGTGTTCAGTAACGGGCAGTAAGTGTGTTCAGTAACGTGCAGGAACTGTGTTCAGTAACGGGCAGGAAGTGTGTTCAGTAACGGGCAGGAACTGTGTTCAGTAACGGGCAGGAATTATGTTCAGTAACGGGCAGGAACTGTGTTCAGTAACGGACAGGAACTGTGTTCAGTAACGGGCAGGAACTGTGTTCAGTAACAGGCAGGAATTGTGTTCAGTAACGGGCAGGAACTGTGTTCAGTAACATGCAGGAATTGTGTTCAGTAACGTGCAGGAATTGTGTTCAGTAACGGGCAGGAACTGTGTTCAGTAACGGGCAGGAACTGTGTTCAGTAACGGCAGGAACTGTGTTCAGTAACGGGCAGGAACTGTGTTCAGTAACGGGCAGGAACTGTGTTCAGTAATGGGCAGGAACTGTGTTCAGTAACGGGCAGGAACTGTGTTCAATAACGGGCAGGAACTGTGTTCAGTAACGGGCAGGATCTGTGTTCAGTAACGTGCAGTAACTGTGTTCAGTAACGGGCAGGAACTGTGTTCAGAAATGGGAAGGAACTGTGTTCAGAAATGGGCAGGAATTGTGTTCAGTTACGGGCAGGAACTGTGCTCAGTAACGGGCAGGAATTATGTTCAGTAACGGGCAGGCATTGTGTTCAGTAACGGGCAGGAACTGTGCTCAGTAACGGGCAGGAATTGTGTTCAGTAACGGGCAGGAATTGTGTTCAGTAACGGGCAGGAACTGTGTTCAGTAACGTGCAGGAGCTGTGTTCAGTAACGGGCAGGAATTATGTTCAGTAACGGGCAGGAATTGTGTTCAGTAACGGGCAGGAATTGTGTTCAGTAACGGCAGGAACTGTGTTCAGTAACGGGCAGGAACTGTGTTCAGTAACGGGCAGGAACTGTGTTCAGTAACGGGCAGGAACTGTGTTCAGTAACGTGCAGGAACTGTGTTCAGTAACGTGCAGGAGCTGTGTTCAGTAATGGGCAGGAACTGTGTTCAGTAACGGGCAGGAACTGTGTTCAGTAACGGGCAGGAATTATGTTCAGTAACGGGCAGGAACTGAGTTCAGTAACGGGCAGGAACTGTGTTCAGTAACGTGCAGGAACTGTGTTCAGTAACGGGCAGGAACTGTGTTCAGTAACGTGCAGGAACTGTGTTCAGTAACGTGCAGGAGCTGTGTTCAGTAATGGGCAGGAACTGTGTTCAGTAACGGGCAGGAACTGTGTTCAGTAACGTGCAGGAATTGTGTTCAGTAACGGGCAGGAACTGTGTTCAGTAACGGGCAGGAACTGTGTTCAGTAACGTACAGGAATTGTGTTCAGTAACGGGCAGGAACTGTGTTCAGTAACGTACAGGAATTGTATTCAGTAACGGGCAGAAACTGTGTTCAGTAACGTGCAGGAACTGTGTTCAGTAACGTGCAGGAATTGTGTTCAGTAACGGGCAGGAACTGTGTTCAGTAACGGGCAGTAACTGTGTTCAGTAACGTGCAGTAACTGTGTTCTGTAACGGGCAGGAACTGTGTTCAGTAACGGGCAGGAACTGTGTTCAGTAACGGGCAGGAACTGTGTTCAGTAACGTGCAGGAACTGTGTTCAGTAACGGGCAGGAACTGTGTTGAGTAACAGGCAGGAACTGTGTTCAGTAACGTACAGGAACTGTGTTCAGTAACGGGCAGGAACTGTGTTCAGTAACGTGCAGGAACTGTGTTCAGTAACGTGCAGGAACTGTGTTCAGTAACGGGCAGGAACTGTGTTCAGTAACGGGCAGGAGCTGTGTTCAGTAATGGGCAGGAACTGTGTTCAGTAACGGGCAGGAAGTGTGTTCAGTAACGGGCAGGAACTGTGTTCAGTAACGTACAGGAATTGTATTCAGTAACGGGCAGAAACTGTGTTCAGTAACGTGCAGGAACTGTGTTCAGTAACGTGCAGGAATTGTGTTCAGTAACGGGCAGGAACTGTGTTCAGTAACGGGCAGGAACTGTGTTCAGTAACGTGCAGGAATTGTATTCAGTAACGGGCAGAAACTGTGTTCAGTAACGTGCAGGAACTGTGTTCAGTAACGGGCAGGAATTGTGTTCAGTAACGGGCAGGAACTGTGTTCAGTAACGGGCAGTAACTGTGTTCAGTAACGTGCAGTAACTGTGTTCAGTAACGTGCAGTAACTGTGTTCAGTAACGGGCAGGAACTGTGTTCAGTAACGCGCAGGAACTGTGTTCATCAGGGGCAGGAACTGTGTTCAGTAACGTACAGGAATTGTGTTCAGTAACGGGCAGGAACTGTGTTCAGTAACGGGCAGGAACTGTGTTCAGTAACGTGCAGTAACTGTGTTCAGTAACGTGCACTAACTGTGTTCAATAACGGGCAGGAACTGTGTTCAGTAATGGGCAGGAACTGTGTTCATAACGGGCAGGAACTGTGTTCAGTAACGTGCAGTAAGTGTGTTCAGTAACGGGCAGGAACTGTGTTCAGTAACGGGCAGGAATTGTGTTCAGTAACGGTCAGGAATTGTGTTCAGTAACGGGCAGGAACTGTGTTCAGTAACGGGCAGGAACTGTGTTCAGTAACGGGCAGGAACTGTGTTCAGTAATGGGCAGGAACTGTGTTCAGTAACGTGCAGGAACTGTGTTCAGTAACGTGCAGGAACTGTGTTCAGTAATGGGCAGGAACTGTGTTCAGTAACGGGCAGTAAGTGTGTTCAGTAACGGGCAGGAACTGTGTTCAGTAACGTACAGGAATTGTATTCAGTAACGGGCAGAAACTGTGTTCAGTAACGTGCAGGAACTGTGTTCAGTAACGTACAGGAATTGTGTTCAGTAACGGGCAGGAACTGTGTTCAGTAACGGGCAGTAACTGTGTTCAGTAACGTGCAGGAATTGTGTTCAGTAACGGGCAGGAACTGTGTTCAGTAACGGGCAGGAACTGTGTTCAGTAACGTACAGGAATTGTATTCAGTAATGCGCAGGAACTGTGTTCAGTCACGGGCAGGAACTGTGTTCAGTAACGTACAGGAATTGTGTTCAGTAACGGGCAGGAACTGTGTTCAGTAACGGGCAGGAACTGTGTTCAGTAACGTGCAGTAACTGTGTTCAGTAACGTGCAGTAACTGTGTTCAATAACGGGCAGGAACTGTGTTCAGTAATGCGCAGGAACTGTGTTCATAAGGGGCAGGAACTGTGTTCAGTAACGTGCAGTAAGTGTGTTCAGTAACGGGCAGGAACTGTGTTCAGTAACGGGCAGGAACTGCGTTCAGTAACGGGCAGGAACTGCGTTCAGTAACGGGCAGGAACTGTGTTCAGTAACGGGCAGGAATTGTGTTCAGTAACGGGCAGGAACTGTGTTCAGTAACATGCAGGAATTGTGTTCAGTAACGGGCAGGAACTGTGTTCAGTAACGGGCAGGAGCTGTGTTCAGTAATGGGCAGGAACTGTGTTCAGTAACGGGCAGGAACTGTGTTCAATAACGGGCAGGAACTGTGTTCAGTAACGGGCAGGATCTGTGTTCAGTAACGGGCAGGAACTGTGTTCAGTAACGGGCAGTAACTGTGTTCAGTAACGTGCAGTAACTGTGTTCAGTAACGGGCAGGAACTGTGTTCATTAACGTGCAGGAACTGTGTTCAGTAACGGACAGGAACTGTGTTCAGAAATGGGCAGGAACTGTGTTCAGAAATGGGCAGGAACTGTGTTCAGTAACGGGCAGGAATTGTGTTCAGTAACGGGCAGGAATTGTGTTCAGTAACGGGCAGAAACTGTGTTCAGTAACGGGCAGGAATTGTGTTCAGTAACGGGCAGGAACTATGTTCAGTAACGGGCAGGAACTGTGTTCAGAAACGGGCAGGAATTGTGTTCAGTAACGGGCAGGAACTGTGTTCAGTAACGGGCAGGAAGTGTGTTCAGTAACGGGCAGGAACTGTGTTCAGTAACGGGCAGGAATTATGTTCAGTAACGGGCAGGAACTGTGTTCAGTAACGGGCCGGAACTGTGTTCAGTAACGGGCAGGAAGTGTGTTCAGTAACGTGCAGGAACTGTGTTCAGTAACGGGCAGGAACTGTGTTCAGTAACGGGCAGGAACTGTGTTCAGTAACGTGCAGGAACTGTGTTCAGTAACGGGCAGGAAGTGTGTTCAGTAACGGGCAGGAACTGTGTTCAGTAACGGGCAGGAATTGTGTTCAGTAACGGGCAGGAACTGTGTTCAGTAACGGGCAGTAAGTGTGTTCAGTAACGTGCAGGAACTGTGTTCAGTAACGGGCAGGAAGTGTGTTCAGGAACGGGCAGGAACTGTGTTCAGTAACGGGCAGGAATTGTGTTCAGTAACGGGCAGGAACTGTGTTCAGTAACGGGCAGGAATTGTGTTCAGTAACGGGCAGGAACTGTGTTCAGAACGGGCAGGAACTGTGTTCAGTAACGGGCAGGAACTGTGTTCAGAAACGGGCAGGAACTGTGTTCAGTAACAGGCAGGAACTGTGTTCAGTAACGTACAGGAATTGTGTTCAGTAACGGGCAGGAACTGTGTTCAGTATTGGGCAGGAACTGTGTTCAGTAACAGGCAGGAACTGTGTTCAGTAACGGGCAGGAACTGTGTTCAGTAACGTGCAGGAACTGTGTTCAGTAACGTGCAGGAGCTGTGTTCTGTAATGGGCAGGAACTGTGTTCAGTAACGGGCAGGAACTGTGTTCAGTAACGTGCAGGAACTGTGTTCAGTAATGGGCAGGAACTGTGTTCAGTAACGGGCAGTAAGTGTGTTCAGTAACGGGCAGGAACTGTGTTCAGTAATGTACAGGAATTGTATTCAGTAACGGGCAGAAACTGTGTTCAGTAACGTGCAGGAACTGTGTTTAGTAACGTGCAGGAATTGTGTTCAGTAACGGGCAGGAACTGTGTTCAGTAACGGGCAGTAACTGTGTTCAGTAACGTGCAGTAACTATGTTCAGTAACGTGCAGTAACTGTGTTCAGTAACGGGCAGGAACTGTGTTCAGTAATGCGCAGGAACTGTGTTCATAAGGGGCAGGAACTGTGTTCAGTAACGTACAGGAATTGTGTTCAGTAACGGGCAGGAACTGCATTCAGTAACGGGCTGGAATTGTGTTCAGTAACGTACAGAAATTGTGTTCAGTAACGGGCAGGAACTGTGTTCAGTAACGGGCAGGAACTGTGTTCAGTAACATACAAAAACTGTGTTCAGTATTTGGCAGTCACTGTGTTCAGTAACGTGCAGTAAGTGTGTTCAGTAACGGGCAGGAACTGTGTTCAGTAACGTGCAGGAACTGTGTTCAGTAACGTGCAGGAGCTGTGTTCAGTAATGGGCAGGAACTGTGTTCAGTAACGTGCAGGAACTGTGTTCAGTAACGTGCAGGAACTGTGTTCAGTAATGGGCAGGAACTGTGTTCAGTAACGGGCAGTAAGTGTGTTCAGTAACGGGCAGGAACTGTGTTCAGTAACGTGCAGGAACTGTGTTCAGTAACGTGCAGGAACTGTGTTCAGTAACGGGCAGGAACTGTGTTCAGTAACGGGCAGGAACTGTGTTCATAAGGGGCAGGAACTGTGTTCAGTAACGTGCAGTAACTGTGTTCAGTAACGGGCAGGAACTGTGTTCAGTAACGGGCAGGAACTGTGTTCAGTAACGGGCAGGAACTGCGTTCAGTAACGGGCAGGAACTGAGTTCAGTAACGTACAGGAATGTGTTCAGTAACGGGCAGGAACTGTGTTCAGTAACATGCAGGAACTGTGTTCAGTAACGGGCAGGAACTGTGTTCAGTAACGGGCAGGAACTGTGTTCAGTAACGGGCAGGAACTGTGTTCAGTAACGGGCAGGAACTGTGTTCAGTAACATGCAGGATCTGTGTTCAGTAACGGGCAGGAACTGTGTTCAGTAACGGGCAGTAACTGTGTTCAGTAACGTGCAGTAACTGTGTTCAGTAACGGGCAGGAACTGTGTTCAGTAACGGGCAGTAACTGTGTTCAGTAACGTGCAGGAACTGTGTTCAGTAACGGGCAGGAACTGTGTTCAGTAACGGGCAGGAACTGTGTTCAGTAACGTACAGGAATTGTGTTCAGTAACGCGCAGAAACTGTGTTCAGTAACGGCAGGAACTGTGTTCAGTAACGTGCAGGAACTGTGTTCAGTAACGGGCAGGAACTGTGTTCAGTAACGGGCAGTAACTGTGTTCAGTAACGTGCAGTAACTGTGTTCAGTAACGGGCAGGAACTGTGTTCAGTAACGGGCAGGAATTATGTTCAGTAACGGGCAGGAACTGTGTTCAGTAACGGGCAGGAATTATGTTCAGTAACGGGCAGGAACTGTGTTCAGTAACGGGCAGGAAGTGTGTTCAGTAACGGGCAGGAACTGTGTTCAGTAACGGGCAGGAATTATGTTCAGTAACGGGCAGGAACTGTGTTCAGTAACGGGCAGGAACTGTGTTCAGTAACGGGCAGTAAGTGTGTTCAGTAACGTGCAGGAACTGTGTTCAGAAACGGGCAGGAAGTGTGTTCAGTAACGGGCAGGAACTGTGTTCAGTAACGTGCAGGAACTGTGTTCAGTAACGGGCAGGAAGTGTGTTCAGTAACGGGCAGGAACTGTGTTCAGTAACGGGCAGGAATTGTGTTCAGTAACGGGCAGGAACTGTGTTCAGTAACGGGCAGTAAGTGTGTTCAGTAACGTGCAGGAACTGTGTTCAGAAACGGGCAGGAAGTGTGTTCAGGAACGGGCAGGAACTGTGTTCAGTAACGGGCAGGAATTGTGTTCAGTAACGGGCAGGAACTGTGTTCAGTAACGGGCAGGAATTATGTTCAGTAACGGGGAGGAACTGTGTTCAGAAACGGGCAGGAACTGTGTTCAGTAACGGGCAGGAACTGTGTTCAGAAACGGGCAGGAACTGTGTTCAGTAACAGGCAGGAACTGTGTTCAGTAACGTACAGGAATTGTGTTCAGTAACGGGCAGGAACTGTGTTCAGTATTGGGCAGGAACTGTGTTCAGTAACTGGCAGGAACTGTGTTCAGTAACGGGCAGGAACTGTGTTCAGTAACGTGCAGGAACTGTGTTCAGTAACGTGCAGGAGCTGTGTTCAGTAATGGGCAGGAACTGTGTTCAGTAACGGGCAGGAACTGTGTTCAGTAACGTGCAGGAACTGTGTTCTGTAATGGGCAGGAACTGTGTTCAGTAACGGGCAGTAAGTGTGTTCAGTAACGGGCAGGAACTGTGTTCAGTAATGTACAGGAATTGTATTCAGTAACGGGCAGAAACTGTGTTCAGTAACGTGCAGGAACTGTGTTTAGTAACGTGCAGGAATTGTGTTCAGTAACGGGCAGGAACTGTGTTCAGTAACGGGCAGTAACTGTGTTCAGTAACGTGCAGTAACTATGTTCAGTAACGTGCAGTAACTGTGTTCAATAACGGGCAGGAACTGTGTTCAGTAATGCGCAGGAACTGTGTTCATAAGGGGCAGGAACTGTGTTCAGTAACGTACAGGAATTGTGTTCAGTAACGGGCAGGAACTGTGTTCAGTAACGGGCTGGAATTGTGTTCAGTAACGTACAGAAATTGTGTTCAGTAACGGGCAGGAACTGTGTTCAGTAACGGGCAGGAACTGTGTTCAGTAACATACAAAAACTGTGTTCAGTATTTGGCAGTCACTGTGTTCAGTAACGTGCAGTAAGTGTGTTCAGTAACGGGCAGGAACTGTGTTCAGTAACGTGCAGGAACTGTGTTCAGTAACGTGCAGGAGCTGTGTTCTGTAATGGGCAGGAACTGTGTTCAGTAACGTGCAGGAACTGTGTTCAGTAACGTGCAGGAACTGTGTTCTGTAATGGGCAGGAACTGTGTTCAGTAACGGGCAGTAAGTGTGTTCAGTAACGGGCAGGAACTGTGTTCAGTAACGTGCAGTAACTGTGTTCAGTAACGTGCAGTAACTGTGTTCAGTAACGGGCAGGAACTGTGTTCAGTAATGCGCAGGAACTGTGTTCATAAGGGGCAGGAACTGTGTTCAGTAACGTGCAGTAAGTGTGTTCAGTAACGGGCAGGAACTGTGTTCAGTAACGGGCAGGAACTGTGTTCAGTAATGGGCAGGAACTGCGTTCAGTAATGCGCAGGAACTGCGTTCAGTAACGTACAGGAATTGTGTTCAGTAACGGGCAGGAACTGTGTTCAGTAACATGCAGGAATTGTGTTCAATAACGGGCAGGAACTGTGTTCAGTAACGGGCAGGAACTGTGTTCAGTAATGGGCAGGAACTGTGTTCAGTAACGGGCAGGAACTGTGTTCAATAACATGCAGGATCTGTGTTCAGTAACGGGCAGGAACTGTGTTCAGTAACGGGCAGTAACTGTGTTCAGGAACGTGCAGTAACTGTGTTCAGTAACGGGCAGGAACTGTGTTCAGTAACGGGCAGTAACTGTGTTCAGTAACGTGCAGGAATTGTGTTCAGTAACGGGCAGGAACTGTGTTCAGTAATGGGCAGGAACTGTGTTCAGTAAAGTACAGGAATTGTGTTCAGTAACGCGCAGAAACTGTGTTCAGTAACGTGCAGGAACTGTGTTCAGTAACGTGCAGGAATTGTGTTCAGTAACGGGCAGGAACTGTGTTCAGTAACGGGCAGTAACTGTGTTCAGTAACGTGCAGTAACTGTGTTCAATAACGGGCAGGAACTGTGTTCAGTAATGCGCAGGAACTGTGTTCATCAGGGGCAGGAACTGTGTTCAGTAACGTACAGGAATTGTGTTCAGTAACGGGCAGGAACTGTGTTCAGTAACGGGCAGGAACTGTGTTCAGTAACGTGCAGTAACTGTGTTCAGTAACGTGCAGTAACTGTGTTCAACAACGGGCAGGAACTGTGTTCAGTAATGCGCAGGAACTGTGTTCAGTAAGGGGCAGGAACTGTGTTCAGTAACGTGCAGTAAGTGTGTTCAGTAACGGGCAGGAACTGTGTTCAGTAACGGGCAGGAACTGTGTTCAGTAACGGGCAGGAACTGTGTTCAGTAATGGGCAGGAACTGCGTTCAGTAACGGGCAGGAACTGCGTTCAGTAACGTACAGGAATTGTGTTCAGTAACGGGCAGGAACTGTGTTCAGTAACATGCAGGAATTGTGTTCAGTAACGGGCAGGAACTGTGTTCAGTAACGGGCAGGAACTGTGTTCAGTAATGGGCAGGAACTGTGTTCAGTAACGGGCAGGAACTGTGTTCAGTAACATGCAGGATCTGTGTTCAGTAACGGGCAGGAACTGTGTTCAGTAACGGGCAGTAACTGTGTTCAGGAACGTGCAGTAACTGTGTTCAGTAACGGGCAGGAACTGTGTTCATTAACGTGCAGAACTGTTCAGTAACGGACAGGAACTGTGTTCAGAAATGGGAAGGAACTGTGTTCAGAAATGGGCAGGAACTGTGTTCAGTAACGGGCAGGAATTATGTTCAGTAACGGGCAGGAATTGTGTTCAGTAACGGGCAGGAACTGTGTTCAGTAACGGGCAGGAATTGTGTTCAGTAACGGGCAGGAATTATGTTCAGTAACGGGCAGGAACTGTGTTCAGTAACGGGCAGGAATTATGTTCAGTAACGGGCAGGAACTGTGTTCAGAAACGGGCAGGAAGTGTGTTCAGTAACGGGCAGGAACTGTGTTCAGTAACGGGCAGGAATTATGTTCAGTAACGGGCAGGAACTGTGTTCAGTAACGGCAGGAACTGTGTTCAGTAACGGGCAGTAAGTGTGTTCAGTAACGTGCAGGAACTGTGTTCAGAAACGGGCAGGAAGTGTGTTCAGTAACGGGCAGGAACTGTGTTCAGTAACGTGCAGGAACTGTGTTCAGAACGGGCAGGAAGTGTGTTCAGTAACGGGCAGGAACTGTGTTCAGTAACGGGCAGGAATTGTGTTCAGTAACGGGCAGGAACTGTGTTCAGTAACGGGCAGTAAGTGTGTTCAGTAACGGGCAGGAATTATGTTCAGTAACGGGGAGGAACTGTGTTCAGAAACGGGCAGGAACTGTGTTCAGTAACGGGCAGGAACTGTGTTCAGAAACGGGCAGGAACTGTGTTCAGTAACAGGCAGGAACTGTGTTCAGTAACGTACAGGAATTGTGTTCAGTAACGGGCAGGAACTGTGTTCTGTATTGGGCAGGAACTGTGTTCAGTAACAGGCAGGAACTGTGTTCTGTAACGGGCAGGAACTGTGTTCAGTAACGTGCAGGAACTGTGTTCAGTAACGTGCAGGAGCTGTGTTCAGTAATGGGCAGGAACTGTGTTCAGTAACGGCAGGAACTGTGTTCAGTAACGTGCAGGAACTGTGTTCTGTAATGGGCAGGAACTGTGTTCAGTAACGGGCAGTAAGTGTGTTCAGTAACGGGCAGGAACTGTGTTCAGTAAAGTACAGGAATTGTATTCAGTAACGGGCAGAAACTGTGAACAGTAACGTGCAGGAACTGTGTTTAGTAACGTGCAGGAATTGTGTTCAGTAACGGGCAGGAACTGTGTTCAGTAACGGGCAGTAACTGTGTTCAGTAACGTGCAGTAACTATGTTCAGTAACGTGCAGTAACTGTGTTCAATAACGGGCAGGAACTGTGTTCAGTAATGCGCAGGAACTGTGTTCATAAGGGGCAGGAACTGTGTTCAGTAACGTACAGGAATTGTGTTCAGTAACGGGCAGGAACTGCGTTCAGTAACGGGCAGGAATTGTGTTCAGTAACGTACAGAAATTGTGTTCAGTAACGGCAGGAACTGTGTTCAGTAACGGGCAGGAACTGTGTTCAGTAACATACAAAAACTGTGTTCAGTATTTGGCAGTCACTGCGTTCAGTAACGTGCAGTAAGTGTGTTCAGTAACGGGCAGGAACTGTGTTCAGTAACGTGCAGGAACTGTGTTCAGTAACGTGCAGGAGCTGTGTTCTGTAATGGGCAGGAACTGTGTTCAGTAACGTGCAGGAACTGTGTTCAGTAACGTGCAGGAACTGTGTTCTGTAACGGGCAGGAACTGTGTTCAGTAACGGGCAGTAAGTGTGTTCAGTAACGGCAGGAACTGTGTTCAGTAACGGCAGTAACTGTGTTCAGTAACGTGCAGTAACTGTGTTCAATAACGGGCAGGAACTGTGTTCAGTAATGCGCAGGAACTGTGTTCATAAGGGGCAGGAACTGTGTTCAGTAACGTGCAGTAAGTGTGTTCAGTAACGGGCAGGAACTGTGTTCAGTAACGGGCAGGAACTGTGTTCAGTAACGGGCAGGAACTGTGTTCAGTAACGGCAGGAACTGTGTTCAGTAACGTACAGGAATTGTGTTCAGTAACGGGCAGGAACTGTGTTCAGTAACATGCAGGAATTGTGTTCAGTAACGGGCAGGAACTGTGTTCAGTAACGGGCAGGAACTGTGTTCAGTAATGGGCAGGAACTGTGTTCAGTAACGGGCAGGAACTGTGTTCAGTAACATGCAGGATCTGTGTTCAGTAACGGGCAGGAACTGTGTTCAGTAACGGGCAGTAACTGTGTTCAGGAACGTGCAGTAACTGTGTTCAGTAACGGGCAGGTACTGTGTTCAGTAACGTGCAGAAACTGTTCAGTAAGGGACAGGAACTGTGTTCAGAAATGGGAAGGAACTGTGTTCAGTAATGGGCAGGAACTGTGTTCAGTAACGGGCAGGAATTGTGTTCAGTAACGGGCAGGAATTGTGTTCAGTAACGGGCAGGAACTGTGTTCAGTAACGGGCAGGAATTGTGTTCAGTAACGGGCAGGAACTGTGTTCAGTAACGGGCAGGAATTATGTTCAGTAACGGGCAGGAACTGTGTTCAGTAACGGGCAGGAATGTGTTCAGTAACGGGCAGGAACTGTGTTCAGTAACGGGCAGGAAGTGTGTTCAGTAACGGGCAGGAACTGTGTTCAGTAACGGGCAGGAATTATGTTCAGTAACGGGCAGGAACTGTGTTCAGTAACGGGCAGGAACTGTGTTCAGTAACGGGCAGTAAGTGTGTTCAGTAACGTGCAGGAACTGTGTTCAGTAACGGGCAGGAAGTGTGTTCAGTAACGGCAGGAACTGTGTTCAGTAACGTGCAGGAACTGTGTTCAGTAACGGGCAGGAACTGTGTTCAGTAACGGGCAGGAACTGTGTTCAGTAACGGGCAGGAATTGTGTTCAGTAACGGGCAGGAACTGTGTTCAGTAACGGGCAGTAAGTGTGTTCAGTAACGTGCAGGAACTGTGTTCAGTAACGGGCAGGAACTGTGTTCAGGAACGGGCAGGAACTGTGTACAGTAACGGGCAGGAACTGTGTTCAGTAACGGCAGGAACTGTGTTCAGTAACGGGCAGGAATTGTGTTCAGTAACGGGGAGGAACTGTGTTCAGTAACGGGCAGGAACTGTGTTCAGTAACGGGCAGGAACTGTGTTCAGTAACGGCAGGAACTGTGTTCAGTAACAGGCAGGAACTGTGTTCAGTAACGTACAGGAATTGTGTTCAGTAACGGGCAGGAACTGTGTTCAGTATTGGGCAGGAACTGTGTTCAGTAACAGGCAGGAACTGTGTTCAGTAACGGGCAGGAACTGTGTTCAGTAACGTGCAGGAACTGTGTTCAGTAACGTGCAGGAGCTGTGTTCAGTAATGGGCAGGAACTGTGTTCAGTAACGGGCAGGAACTGTGTTCAGTAACGTGCAGGAACTGTGTTCAGTAATGGGCAGGAACTGTGTTCAGTAACGGGCAGTAAGTGTGTTCAGTAACGGGCAGGAACTGTGTTCAGTAACGTACAGGAATTGTATTCAGTAACGGGCAGAAACTGTGAACAGTAACGTGCAGGAACTGTGTTCAGTAACGTGCAGGAATTGTGTTCAGTAACGGGCAGGAACTGTGTTCAGTAACGGGCAGTAACTGTGTTCAGTAACGTGCAGTAACTATGTTCAGTAACGTGCAGTAACTGTGTTCAGTAACGGGCAGGAACTGTGTTCAGTAATGCGCAGGAACTGTGTTCATAACGGGCAGGAACTGTGTTCAGTAACGTACAGGAATTGTGTTCAGTAACGGCAGGAACTGTGTTCAGTAACGGGCAGGAATTGTGTTCAGTAACGTACAGAAATTGTGTTCAGTAACGGCAGGAACTGTGTTCAGTAACGGGCAGGAACTGTGTTCAGTAACGTACAAAAACTGTGTTCAGTAATTGGCAGGAACTGTGTTCAGTAACGGGCAGGAACTGTGTTCAGTAACGGGCAGGAACTGTGTTCAGTAACGTGCAGGAACTGTGTTCAGTAACGGGCAGGAACTGTGTTCAGTAACGGCAGGAACTGTGTTCAGTAACGTGCAGGAACAGTGTTCAGTAACGGGCAGGAACTGTGTTCAGTAACGGCAGGAACTGTGTTCAGTAACGGGCAGGAACTGTGTTCAGTAACGTACAGGAATTGTATTCAGTAACGGGCAGGAACTGTGATCAGTAACGTGCAGGAACTGTGTTCAGTAACGTGCAGGAACTGTGTTCAGTAACGGCAGGAACTGTGTTCAGTAACGGCAGTAACTGTGTTCAGTAACGTGCAGGAACTGTGTTCAGTAACGTGCAGTAACTGTGTTCAGTAACGGGCAGGAACTGTGTTCAGTAACGGCAGTAACTGTGTTCAGTAACGTGCAGTAACTGTGTTCAGTAACGTGCAGGAACTGTGTTCAGTAACGGCAGGAACTGTGTTCAGTAACGCGCAGGAACTGTGTTCAGTAAGGGGCAGGAACTGTGTTCAGTAACGGGCAGGAACTGTGTTCAGTAACGGCAGGAACTGTGTTCAGTAACGTGCAGTAAGTGTGTTCTGTAACGGGCAGGAACTGTGTTCAGTAATGCGCAGGAACTGTGTTCATAACGGGCAGGAACTGTGTTCAGTAACGTACAGGAATTGTGTTCAGTAACGGGCAGGAACTGTGTTCAGTAACGGGCAGGAACTGTGTTCAGTAACGTACAAAACTGTGTTCAGTATTTGGCAGGCACTGCGTTCAGTAACGGGCAGTAAGTGTGTTCAGTAACGGGCAGGAACTGTGTTCAGTAACGGGCAGAAACTGTGTTCAGTAACGGGCAGGAACTGCGTTCAGTAACGTACAGGAATTGTGTTCAGTAACGGGCAGGAACTGTGTTCAGTAACGGGCAGGAATGTGTTCAGTAACGGGCAGGAACTGTGTTCAGTAACGGGCAGGAACTGTGTTCAGTAACGTGCAGTAACTGTGTTCAGTAACGGGCAGGAACTGTGTTCAGTAACGTGCAGAAACTGTTCAGTAACGGACAGGAATTATGTTCAGTAACGGGCAGGAACTGTGTTCAGTAACGGGCAGTAAGTGTGTTCAGAAACGGGCAGGAACTGTGTTCAGTAACGGGCAGGAATTGTGTTCAGTAACGGCAGGAACTGTGTTCAGTAACGGGCAGGAACTGTGTTCAGTAACGGGCAGGAACTGTGTTCAGTAACGGCAGGAACTGTGTTCAGTAACGGGCAGGAATTATGTTCAGTAACGGGCAGGAACTGTGTTCAGTAACGGGCAGGAATTGTGTTCAGTAACGGGCAGGAACAGTGTTCAGTAACGGGCAGGAACTGTGTTCAGTAACGGGCAGGAATTGTGTTCAGTTATGGGCAGGAACTGTGTTCAGTAACGGGCAGGAACTGTGTTCAGTAACGTGCAGGAATTATGTTCAGTAACGGGCAGGAACTGTGTTCAGTAATGGGCAGGAATTATGTTCAGTAACGGGGAGGAACTGTGTTCAGAAATGGACAGGAACTGTGTTCAGTAACGGGCAGGAACTGTGTTCAGAAACGGGCAGGAACTGTGTTCAGTAACGGCAGGAACTGTGTTCAGTAACGTACAGGAATTGTGTTCAGTAGCGGGCAGGAACTGTGTTCTGTAATGGGCAGGAACTGTGTTCAGAAATGGGAAGGAACTGTGTTCTGTAATGGGCAGGAACTGTGTTCAGTAACGTGCAGGAACTGTGTTCAGTAACGTGCAGGAACTGTGTTCTGTAATGGGCAGGAAATGTGTTCAGTAACGGGCAGGAACTGTGTTCACTAACGGGCAGGAACTGTGATCACTAACGGGCAGGAACTGTGTTCAGTAACGTGCAGGAACTGTGTTCAGTAACGTGCAGGAGCTGTGTTCTGTAATGGGCAGGAACTGTGTTCAGTAACGTGCAGGAATTGTGTTCAGTGACGGGCAGGAACTGAGTTCAGTAATGGGCAGGAACTGTGTTCAGTAACGTGCAGGAATTGTGTTCAGTAACGGGCAGGAACTGTGTTCAGTAACGTACAGGAATTGTATTCAGTAACGGGCAGAAACTGTGATAAGTAACGTGCAGGAACTGTGTTCAGTAACGTGCAGGAATTGTGTTCAGTAACGGGCAGGAACTGAGTTCACTCACGGGCAGTAACTGTGTTCAGTAACGTGCAGTAACTGTGTTCAGTAACGGCAGGAACTGTGTTCAGTAATGCGCAGGAACTGTGTTCATAAGGGGCAGGAACTGTGTTCAGTAACGTACAGGAATGTGTTCAGTAACGGGCAGGAACTGCGTTCAGTAACGGGCAGGAACTGTGTTCAGTAACGTACAGAAATTGTGTTCAGTAACGGGCAGGAACTGTGTTCAGTAACGGGCAGGAACTGTGTTCAGTAACGTACAAAAACTGTGTTCAGTATTTGGCCGTCACTGCGTTCAGTAACGTGCAGTAAGTGTGTTCAGTAACGGGCAGGAACTGTGTTCAGTAACGGGCAGTAACTGTGTTCAGAAACGGGCAGGAACTGTGTTCAGTAACGGGCAGTAACTGTGTTCAGTAACGGCAGGAACTGTGTTCAGTAACAGGCAGTAACTGTGTTCAGAAACGGGCAGGAACTGTGTTCAGTAACGGGCAGGAACTGTGTTCAGTAACGGCAGGAACTGTGTTCAGTAACAGGCAGGAACTGTGTTCAGTAACG